>NW_010972653.1:90552-126362 GCF_000737465.1 Haliaeetus leucocephalus
TCACGGGGGTCTCCCCGGGGACCAGCATCCTTCCCTCTCTCCTCCCCAGCGTCTTCTCCTCCTGCCTGTCTCGCTTTCTGCAGCCCCGCCGGGCAGCCCGGGGTGCACCCTCTGCTCCCAGCCCCGCCGGGCTACAGCCATCCCATCCCATCCCACCCCACCTCATCCTATCCCATCTCATCTCATCTCGTCCCATCTCATCCCATNCCANCCCATCCCATCCCATCCCACCCTACCTCACCCTATCCCATCTCATCCCATCCCATGCCATCCCATCCGATCCCCTCTCATCCCATCTCGCACACCTCGGCAGCCTGTCTTGCCTAGAGATGCAGCCCCCCAAACCTCTTTGGGTGGTTTAGGGGTTAGGGGGCTCAGCATTCCTCTCTGAGCCCTGTGGTGGCATCAGGATTACAGTGCAAGGCAGCAGGTTGCTAGAGCCTGGGATTGCTGGTATTGGCCTTTCTTCTGCCGCTTTGTCTAACACTGTAACTCTATATGGGCTTGATCCTGTTTGCAGGGAATTAAGAAAACTCCCGTTAATGTCCATCATATTAAGAAGGGCAACATGAGTATAGTATCTCTGCTGTGGCGTTAATACAATGTGCTAATAATGTGTATTTCCTCTGAATCGAAGCTTCATTTTTATTGCATTAATATGTGCTAGTAGCTGTGAGCTACTAATATGTATGTTAGCTACTAATACTATTATCGCATTAATATGTTCTTGTAGCTGCGAGCACCTTGTTGAGTATATGTTGTGAGTTTGACATGATGCACTGCGATCAGGTTTCCATATGACGTTGTCATGATTGTGTCACTGACTTGCTGTAAGCTCTCTGTAGCAGAAAATCTCAGCATAAATTACAGAAAACAATTTGACCAAGGTATTGCGATATGGGAAGTAAAGCTCTCAGGACAACATACTGAACATAAGTAAGTATGTACTTAAAATTAATACATCAAGCATTTCTGAACATTTTTGTCTGTTACTAGTATCTCCTAGGTCTCACTTCTGAGAAAGACAAACAAAATTAATTTGCAGGGGTTTTTTAGGTGGGCTATAAAATAGGTGGCTTTGTTCTTCATGAACACAAATGTGTCAGGCTTTCCATCATAACACTAGTTTTCACGGGTTTATTATTCTGTCATGGAAGTTTTAACTTTTAGTTGTATTGTAGTTACATTTTAATAGGCTATTCCATTTTAGTGTATTTTGTCTTTCATCAGTGAGAGCAGAATCGTGGCCCGACAGCATAGGTATCCCGGAATTAGTAAAAAATCAAAAAGCAATCCAAACAGAACTGCCTGTGTCAAGGGATGAAGAGGGATTTCATTAACAATTTTATTATAGCTTTATAATCATCGATACTAGATGACTTGGCTGCAGAATGAATTAAAATTTTGCAGAGACACCAATTATTGGAGGCAATGTGGGACAGAAAGGGGTAGACACCCACGTTGTTGTCAGAGACAGACCTGGTGCTGTAATGGTGGCGGGGTTATTAGTTCAAGCTGAAGACATTGATTCGAATAGATATTTTCTGGTCAGAGATGCTGTACCTCACAGGCCTGAATAACAGAAACTAAAGAAGAGGAGAAAGAGAGAAACTGAAGGGATAAATTTGTTTACAGTCATCTGCGGTTTCTATCATTAATCTCGTCTTTTGCTGCACTGAGCGATTCCTACTCTTTATGGGCTGGACTTCAGCAGTTGCATTTACAGAGAGTAGCATTATCCTCTATATGAGACCCACTGGTTATTCTGTAAGTGCAGAGGAGGCAAAACATGGTCCTAAGGAGGTGGAGGATGAGAAGAGGCTGATCAAGAAAAATAACTTAAAAGATCCTAAAGAAAGATAACCGAGGGAAAACGTCTTACATGCTGAAATGAAAAACTCAGGCACGTGACAGTACCCTGCCCTTTCTCCACTCTATTTGTCTCTTTTGCTTTCTTTTCCCTACCCCCTTTTGCTTTCTCCACTGCTCCTTGTCATTTCCCATCATGTTATCTCTGTCTTTGGAACATCGTATCCTTGAGGCAAAAACTTTATCTCCTTACGTAAGTGTAAAACGCTGCATGCTGCTTCGGCACTTAGCGGATGCAAGGATGCCAGAACAGCAGAACACCTTTAATATGCCCAAATTTGCATATGAAAATCTCTACCGAGGCAGCCTGAGAGATATTAATAACAAAGTCTTCCGTCCATAGACGTGGCCAATGCCATAAGCTGGGGTGCACAGGTATTGCAGGATGGGAGCCCCTCTCTGCCGCCTGCTGAGGTGTGAAGCCAAGAGACGAATCGCCTCCAGTGCTCAGGTGTGTTGATACATCCCAGCAGCCAAACATCTGCGTATCCTGGAGTGGTGGATAAGTCAAGATCTTAATTAAAAGAAACTAGGTGGTTAATTATTTTTTCAGTTTGGAAATGTGTGTTTGTCGGTGATTCCCAGCCGCTGCCCCCTGGGTGGGCTGTGAGACTGCCTTCCCGGGGGATCTGCTCTTGCAGGGCTGCAGTTCCTCTGATGTCGGACTGATCGCCTTCCCTCTGCGTGCCCCGATCCCCCGCAGCAAGAGGCAGCCAGCGCCTGCCCAGGGTGCCCTCAGCTCCCTGTGGGGCTCCTGCCCGGGCTGCAGCTCCCAGCCACAGCCCAGCCCTCCCAGCCACCTCCATCCAAATCCTTCCCAGCTCCACGTCACTCAAACGCAACGGTGCACGACTACGTTAGTCTCTCCCGATGCCGGTGCTGCTGGCGGTCAGCTTGCGAGCCTTTCATCTCACTGTGTTAATTTTGCGTGTAGCAGAGTAACAGGATGGAGTGATTTCTAGTCTCGGAGCAGGCTGGGCGCTGTAAGACCCAGTCTGAATTGCTGTCACAGCCCATGTGAAATTAAGTCTGTTGAACAAACTTTGTTCAAATGGATGCATGGCCTCAACACAGTCATACAAGCACATCTTGAATGTAATCTCATTATGCATCACACATAACAAGCGATATTCTGGCTGTTGTCACACACACAAAAAATCTCTAGAAATTACGCTGGAGAGTGTTTATTCTTTTTCAGGATAGCCTTTTCCCTAATAAAGAGTCTTCTAGGAAATTGCTAACAAGACTTGTTGGAAGCCAACTGATGCAAACAAGATTGCTGTTGAGTTTTGGGGTTTGCGTTTATTCAGAGGTTTTGGGTTGTTCTGCAAACTGGTCAGTTCAAAAGAAGCACTTTTTGCACAAATGCAGTGATACCATCTTCCTTAGGCAACTTATAAAAATACGTATTATCTGATACATCCCAAAAGAAAGCTTTCCGCTTTTCAGAAGTGTCTTTATAAACTGGAGATACTTTTTGCCTCTTGCAGGGGTGGCTTAACAGCACCAGAACTAAAGATCAATGCCCTCAGCTCCAGAGGCATGCAGATAGACCTTTTCTCCTACCTTTTCAGGTGACACGATAATCTTCATGCCAATGCAACAGGGCTGCACAATTATTTTCATACAGCTGTCTCGGATGAGAATTGAGTTCGGAAGTATCCTGGAAAGGTGTTGGACTTTGGTAATTGCCTCCACAAAATGGAGCCTTGATCCCTTGTTGTAATGCTGCTCTAACTAATTAGAATAGCGAATTCCAGGAAACGGATTTCTTCATCCCTCTTTGCAACGGTGGTTTTAATCCGCTCACGCTGGGGAAACTCTTCTGTCTTTCCCCAGACATCTTGTCAGAAGGTAAGAGCAGGTGAGCTGAGGCAGGTACCTGTCAGCTCCCCGTATTTATGGCTGCTGTGTGTGGCCTCTCGCGTATCCTGGGAAGGCTGGCCAGCGGGACAATATATAACGCAGGCGGCAGCATCTTAGGGCTGCTTCTCTAATTTTTCTCTTGGAATTGCCTTCAGATATGAATGGCTACAGCTGCAGTTCTGGCTCCTGCTACTTGTCATCAGCCTGTATTTGTTACCTGTTAGTGCTCAAGGGGTTCCTATGGGCAACTTCATCCCTGCAAATATGTGCAGAGGAACAGGTTTTCTGTGCTGGTGGCTCAGATCATTTTCCCAAGGTTCTTGGAGCATCCACTTGAAGGGAACACCACCTCTTTCTTTCCTCTGCTGGGCGCCTTAAGCGAAGGGAAAAATTTTGCATATTCCCTGTGCGTATTTCCCATATAACTCTGTCTATTCATTGAGTGTATTTCCCATGTGATTTTCCCTTCCAACAGACTCTTCTTTCTTACTGGGAACACATTTGTCTGAAGTGATTTTGTCAGGGAAAACTTTGTATTAACACATCTCAATAATAGCTATTAATAATAAGGTGATTAACTTTTACAATATTGATCACAAACCAAGATCCTGCTCTTTTTTCCCTCTCCTTTGCAGGTATGTGTGTGTAGTGTTGCGAGCGGGCATGGCCCAAAGAAGTGCCTTTACGTTTTTCTGCCATGCGTGAAGAGCCTGTTTGCTTTGCTAACAAACAAAGTATGTTTTTGTGGCTTCCCATTGTCACCTTAGCGGAAACTGCCATTGCGTTATCGTTTCTCTAGCTGTTAGGACTGAATGATTAATTTTCTTTGAAGCTGGTGCCTTCCTGTGTCTCTGGTGGAGTCCTGCTCTGCCTAAACCCCATCCTTTCTCCTCTGACAAACGCAGGCTTGTCCTTTCCCATTCACCTGGTTCCTATTGGTTTAGGAGGTCAGTCTCCCAGGCTGAAGTCCATCATCGGCACAGGACCATGTGGCAAAGCCCGACTGGCCAGCATGTCTGCTTCCATTTATGAAAATCTGATTCAGAACGGATGAAACTCAGTGTGCTGCTTTATTTCCCAACGCGTTTGTCACGCCGATTGCTCATTGTCTGCTGATGGAGCAATACAAGCTGTTGGCCGGCCGCAGCAGCACTCTGGTTTGCTTACCCAGTGGCTAAGCCTGTGCTTCTGTGTGCAGGAGGGAAGAACCCATCTTCAGAGAGCAAACAGTGGACTGCAAGCGGTATTGCAAATATCCGACTCATAGCACGTAGCGTAGGAAGCGAAGACCAGATCTTCCAGAGGATGCTGAGAGAGATGAAGACCTCCTGCTCAGTTTTCACCTTGTTGAAGGTCTACTGAGAAAGCTGAAGAGTGCAGTGATATCTTGTTCAGTAGTAACACAGCGTGTTTCAGGGAGGTTATTTAGTGCCTCAGTTAGAAAGTCCTTTTCTTTTTTGTTCTTTTCTCCCCTCCTCCCTCCTGCCTTTTTTTTTTTTTTAATTTAGTACATGCTGGTGCTGCTTTTTGCTGTACCAGTGTCGCCTTTTGGTCTAAGTCCACCACATTTATCTTGTGGTGTAACATAAGGTGAAAAAATATTGGGTTTTGCGCTGGGAATGAGTACTAGGAAACAATTTAATTGAAGTATTTCTTAAATCTGGAAATGGTTTTGTGTTCACAGACCCCCTGCCAGAATGGGGTAGTTTTTGCTTCCTTTCATTTCCAGCGTCCAACCCACATAATTCGAGTTTTCTGAAAGTGTTAGCTGAAAACAATTTTCTGAATCTTTATTCATGTTCTTAAATGAATTCCCTGATTTCCAATGTGTGAAGCATATAATAGCTCCCCTTGGGTTTCATACGCTGAGTTTATTTTGTCCTAGTATCCCTCTACTGGGGAAACCTTTGCATGCCTTCTTAAGGAAGGCAATTTTAAGCACCTTCCCCAAGTGGGACGAAGGGCAGTTAGTGAACCTGAAGCTAATGTTCACAAAATTTTTAATTAATCCTGTAACCAGTTGGTGGCACTGAGATTTGAAAGCAGTCTTCCTTATCTGATAGATGCTTACAAAGGTACTTAGTTTTGTAAAAATGATTAGTCTTACGAAACTATTGAAATGCATAAAGGTAAGTGTCTAGGGGCACAGTTTTATGGCTTTGAATACATGGTTTATACATTAATGATTAAACCCAGTGTTTTTTAACATATGAAGACCTATCACTTACTTTGCCTTCTTTCTTTGTGACTTTATGTAGAATAATATTAACAGCGTAAAATAAATTAAATGCTAGCTCAAGAGAATAAAGGTTTCAGAGCAATCATCAGAAATATAACCTTAGGTTACATAAGAAGGAAAAAAAGGCAGGGGGTGGGGGGGAAATCCTGTTCCACTGGGTCACCAACCAAATGGCCATGAACTAAAAATAATCTTTCTATTGTTCCACAGAATGTGAGTAGAAATTAATATGCTAAGTCTGATTCCACTAAAAGTCCTGATTCTGTTTCTCAGCATATATTTAATGTATTTGGAATTGCACTGATGACTTTATACAGTCACTTAATGCGCTGGGTTTAGACGTGTTGTCCCTGTACAAAACTACATTTTTCATTAAGAAAAAAATTACCCTGACAAAATTCATTTCTCTTTAATGAGTCCATTAGATTAAGTGCAATAAAATCATGAAAATTCCTTTTGCCTTTTCAGAATGGCCAAACGGCATGATAAAGAGGCATGACTAATCCTGTATCCTAAGGGCTTCGAAAGGGAAGAATAGGGTGGGGTGGGGTTCCTGAGCCATACAGCCGGCTTACTGCCTGAAAAGGGGCTGGATAAAGGCAGGATTTAATACAAAAGGTCAGGCTAGAATAATACCTTTCCGCTGAAAAGAAGCTGAACTCGGTAAAAATACTTGGTGATGAAAAGAAGGGAGTTGCTTCTGTTCCTGAAGGATGGTGGAGAAGCAACAAATATTTCAGGTTTGAAAGAAGAGCATCACCGGGGTGGTGGGCTATTTGGTGTTCATCAGTCAGTGCTCAGGTTTGGTCTTTTTCTTGCACTCAGCTGCTCATTAGGAAGGATGCAGCAAGGTTCAGGAGCCCCCGGCGGGTACTTAGGGCTGCATACCCGGTCAGTCATCATGAAGACCCCTGGGATATAGTAAAGGACTGTCAACAGTATATTTTTAACCTCTTAGTCAGTGATGGAGAGAGAGAGGGATGTTTGACTAGCACATGAAATATCATTTAAGTAGGAAATGTTGTGCTTGTCTGGTAAAAGCAGTCAGATTGGCAAAGCATTAAAACAAAGTGCTGCAGTTTTTCCAGCTTCTTGCTTGCTGTCATTTATACAGAGAGAAGGTCCAGGAACGTGATCCTGCCCCAGCTGAGACAAGTCTGTCAGAGCCAATATAGTTTGCATCTTCCCTAATTCTCTGTTGCACTCAACATTTTCCCTCTGGAGTTCTCCCTGCCTCTGTGAGGGCTCTGTACAGCCTGGGGCTCTGCTCACTGATGGCAGCCTGGGGGAAGAAGACAGTTGTGTGTCCTTAATCTTGACAGCTCCTCCTCTCTGTTTGTAGTCCCTCATGCTTGCAGAAGCATCTTAATGTAAAGAGAGGCTAACAGGAGGTGCGATGTCTCTTATCCTCTGTGTGTGTCTGAAAGAAGGCAAAAAAGCATCCTCCTCCTTGCCTCCTAAGTTGGTGCTGCTGTTTCTGTTCCCGATGGTGGAGGTCTTGCTGAAAGTGCCGGAATTTAGGAGGTCCATTTGCACGGCCTTTAGAAAACGGGGTGAAGATTTTGTTACACGAGCTGGGAAATCACCAGGGTTTGTTGAGGTTGGAAAGGAATATTGCGCTTACATGTTGTGTGGCTTCCCCCAATCATCCCTTCTTGTATTCATCCCATAAAATTCAGTTTTCCTGAAGTCCTGTGTCATATAGTGGGAAGTAATGCCCCTGCCCCCCCAACATTTTATATTGCAAAGGAATTGTTTTTCACTAAGACACGATCTATTTGTATTTTCACACATTTAATTGGACAGAAGCATATGCTGAGAAAGAAAGAATAGTGTAAGTGCAAGATCTGCCATATCTAAAGGTGGCTCGAATTTTCCCCAAAATTCCCCTGGGTTTTGTGTTTTATGTCTCCCATCCTATGTGAGAGCCGCCTCCCTCCCTGCTGCAGGCAGAGTGGGATTTTCTCCCCAGAATTGGTGTTGTCTGTGTTCAGAGTGGTATGTTGCAAAGTGCACAATTTGGGGGCTTCTCCTCCTCATAACTGCGGTGTGTCAGTTGAACGCCAGCCTGCTAGGTCCAGGCTCACACCCTTGTTCACCACGAGCTGGTAACTGGTCCAGGTTTCCAAGCAAGCACCTGCAGGGACGAAGCATTTGCCAGCTTGCAGGTGCCTGTCATGCTGTCTTTAACGTGCACTTCAAATCAGACCTTTCTGAGACTTGTGAAAAATAGCTCTAAAATCTCCAAAATACCAAAGAAGTAAGCATTAACAGGCTGAAGGACTGCAGCCCTGCTGGCTTTGCTGCGAACAGGCACGGGCAATCACCCACAGGGTTTTATTTGCTGGCAACTAATCAATGCAAACGTCAGCAGAGATTATTTTTTTGGTGTCTGAGAAATAACTCTGGTTCATCTCTCGGAAGAAGCTGCTTCAAGTCCTGACGATGTTTTGGAGTGTCTTTGGGATAACACACACGCAGACTTGTTGCTCTGTGGAAAAGAGTTGCCTCGTGTGTCCATGTGAGAGCTGCAATCTCGCCCGTCGCAAGGTGGCTCTGAGCCTTTTTGCTTCTCACATCTGGGGTGGTGTCCCCATCGCCTAAAGGGATGTGGCCACCCAGTGAGCATTTTTTAAAAAAAAAAAAACAAGCCAGGTTTTAGCTTTCCTGATATACCGTGCAGTGCTTCCCAGAGCGTGCTGTTTTCTGTCTCTCCGTTAATTGCAGGTGTTATTCTTCAGCCCTGCGACAGCATCTGTGAGAGCGCAGAGCGGGTCCCGCTCTTCTGCCGCTCAGTCAGAGCAGGTTTCGTCCTGTAGCGTGCGTGTGGTTAACCTCTGCCACAGTGTCTGGGGGACAGAGGTGACCGGTGAGGGTGGGGAGGAGGAGTAGACGGTGGAAAGCATCGGCGGTCTTCCCTTCCCCAAGAGGACCGCAGGCACCTGAAGCTCCTTCAGCAGCAGCTTGGGAGGGGGTGCCGGCTGTGTGTCAGGGGGAAACAGAGGCAGGCACCTGTGGGAGGGGGGTCTGCCTTCTCTTGGATGCTGCTGCCTCTGTGTAACACGCAGTGGCCCTTGCTGGCACGGCCCTTGCTGTCTCAGCTGCAGATTTACACCCTCCCACCCCTGTAGCTGGAGGTTGGCCGTTGCCAGTGAATTCTGAGACAGCCGAGTCATTAATCAAACTGTAATTTGAAAAGTCCTTAAACTTTCTTGGTTTACTTTACAGGATCTAGGTAGGATGAAAGCTATTCATTTAGTTGGTCAGATACACTTGAGGGGGAACATAAGGTCCACCCCAACCAGTAAACAAGAATTAAAATAAGCCTTCTCCTGTCTATGCTGCTTTTTTAAGACAGGCTTACCCTATTTGAAAAACAACTTTGATCCTAGACAAATCTTAGGATAAACCACAAATATGTCTGCTTTGGAATAAATCTATGTGGGGTTTCTGGATTTACATTCATAAAGGCTTAGCTAACACTAATTAATTTGGAATAAATTAACTCAGATTGGAACAAGGCCACAAATTCTAGCCCAGATTTGTACTGGAGGTTTTTTAGCTGTGTCTTTCAGCCTATCATATGTATTACAAAAACGTATTAAAATAATTGTATGCATATATATATATATTTATACATACACACCCATGAACATACAAATTCCGTAATGCATTTTTTTACTGTCCCTCTTCTAGGTTCCAGTGAATGGCCAGCTTAGAACATCAGCCAACAGCAGAGAGAAAAAGCTCCTCAAGGTACCAGTAAGAGTTTTAGAGTTAATATATAAACTTTCAAGAGACACTTGTTTTAAGAGTGTTCCTTATTTGGTAGTCCTTTTTAAAGATAATTTGCTGTTCCCGTTGTTGGAGCACTTAAGGAGATGACTTGGGAACATAAGACCTAGTAACTCTGGCACCCTCACTCTGTGGTGCTTGTCACTGTCACCACAAATGGGATGGTCTCGTGGTCCAAGCCCAGAAGAGGGAGCTGGGATCTCCTGTATTTCAGTTCCAGCTCTGACACAGGACATTTCCTTGGGTCTGGGCGAGGGTTTTCTCGTGGGCATTGAGCACTTGTACTGGTGTGGAGGAAAGTGTCTGTGCTTTACAGCACACAGCAAGTGAAGAGCAGCCCCCCAGCCTGGGCAGGGAAGCGTGTTCCTGGCAGGGGTATCCGGCCTTGGAAAAGTCAAGAACCGCTATGTTAAAACTAGAACATTCAAAATAGAAGGCTTAAGGTTAGCTCTACTGTTTCATCAAGCCGCATGAGAAAGGCCTCAGCCAATGCTATGCCCTTTCAGATGAGTGGAGACTGCAGATACCTTCATTAACAATAGGCTGTTCCATGAGCGTTTTTTTGGTTAAGCATAGGCAGGGTCCTAACTCTTGATTTCAGTGTTGCTGATTGTACAGGCGGTGAATCATTTTAGGTTTTCCTCCTTCACAGGAAGAAAATTAGGTGTTAGGAATGATGAATGCAAATCTTACTATAGAGCAGCTGCCTGAATTAAAACGTGAGCTTTCTAACCTAGCAGATAAGTCAAATTTTGTAGGCCAAAGCTATAGCATTCGTTGGTTTGGAGTTTGCAATAAAGTCTGCTCAGGAAGACTTTTGCACCCACTTAAAGACTCCACCATACGGTCTCCATTTCAAAACTATTGCCCTGACTCTTTTTTTCTTCTTGATGAAATGTAACAAATACCTTTTTTTAGTTTTATCTTTCTGCCATCTATCTCCTGTGTACTATAGCCTAAGAAGAAGAGGAAAGCCCAGTGCTCAGACAAGGAGGTGCCAAAAGATTTGCTTTCTGTGGAAAAAGACAAACTGCAAGAGGAGGAAGGTAACAAAAGATCTGGTTCTTCTGTTATCTGATTTATATTACCAAATAATAACATGGGATGAAATATTTCAAAAGGGAGGTCTTCTTTACTATTCTAGTGTTCTGCATTATTGGGTAGAATTGCCACTTTGAGAGTTAATTCTATTATCTGCTCCTTACTACGTGTAACTACACGGACAGGGACCATGTGCTTTCCTGCCACACTTCTCAGGTCCTTACCACATTCACAGGGATGGCAAATCTGCAGATGAGGAAGCATTTCTGAAGTGGTCAGAGGTCCACTGGGTAGCGGGTTCCTGTCTTCATGCTCTGACTTCAATCCTGCAGCCTCTGCCATGCTGACGCGCAGCTGAAGCTGCGGTCTTCCCCGGCAGCGTTTTTGCTGTGCCCATGATTGAGGCTGGTAAAGGCGCTGGGGTAGTATACAGCCAATTTCCAGCACACCCGTGGACAGAGCCAAGATCTTTGGTTGCAAGCAAATCTGCAGAGAAATCTGGCAGAGGCTAGCAAGGCTCAGGCAGCTAGAATTTCATTGGAAAATACATTGCATTCCATGAGCCCCTCTCCGCCTCCCCCCACCAAGGGTCATATTGAAAACAACAAATTCTAAGCTTTTCTGGGCTTAAAAGATTATAATGTGATTAGTGTGGTGGTGAGAGCTAGAGAAGCCCTCGCTGCTGTTGGACCAGAGTCCTCCCTGTGGGCTCTTGTGTCAGGAGCAGAACGCCTGCAAGGCTGCTGGAGGAGAAGGGGAAACAGCAGAGGCTTTTGTCAAACGGGTGTTTCGTTTTTTGAACAGATGAGCCAGCTGAACTGTTTCATGTGTTATTCAGGGATGCTTCCGAGAAAGGAAGTGTTTGTCTTAGTGAACCAGGGACTGTGTTTTTCCCTTTATTAACCATTTTTGCCAGTCCCTCCCCTGACTTCTTGGGTCACGGAGAGCATGGGTGGAAGCCGAACGTGGCCCCGTCGGTGTGAATGAATGTGTGTGGAAATCAGCTGCATGGCAGAGGGTCTCCACATTGCAGAATAAGTCATAGGGTATGCTCAGGGCTAGAGAAAGCCAGTAAACCGAAGCCTTGTTTGATGGTTAAGATTTTCAGGAATTTCTCTCACTGTCAGACGTACAAGGCGGCTGATGTTCTGTTGTGACATATTCCCTGAGGGAAAGGGGTGTCACATCAGGCTGACACAAATGACAGAAGAATATGTGCAGTTACATGAGTCAGGACACACGACAGACAGGTTCATGATGGGAATTTCTTATCTAACATGTTTCTGCAGAGACAGCAAGGGCTGCACGCAGGGAAGATGCTGCCCAAGACCAGGTAGCAGTCGCTGCCCTGATGCCACTTTTAGAGCCAGCATCTGAAACTATCATATAGCTATTTACCTCGGTGCTAAGCAATGAAGGCAGTAAAGGAAGTTTCTTGCTAACTTCAGCTGAACTGTGGTCTTTGTTGTAGGAGTTTGGCAGACCAAGATCAGCAGCCGAGAAAAGAGACACTTAAGGAAGGAAAGGCTGAAACGAAAAGGTAAATGTGGAGGCTCAGTTTACACACCTGATCCAGCTGGGCTTGTCACCCCTTCTCACTGCCCAGCATCTTTCTGTTTGCTCTATTCATCGTTTGGCAGCAAAATCTTTGCACCTATTTAGGCTGTTTACTTAGGAAAAGACAGCTTTGGGTGCTCTTACTCGGGATCTCGCCTTTACTCCAGGCTTTCACTAAAACACATAGTATTACCCATAGGACTTGGAAAGCAAATGTCTGTTAGATCTGAGATCTGCTAAAGGTTTGGTGTAATATGGATTAGTTACTTTTGCGTGACTTGATAGATGAAGTTTTCTGACAGTGGATATATAAAAACCTGTGTAATTTGCGCAGTTCCAAACAGGTTCTTTAATCCAGGCCTTCTCAGAGTAAACAGCTGTAAAAGGGTGATATACTCTTATCCTAATGAGATAAAATGAAACAATGCTTTGTGCTCACTTCACATTTTTCCTCTGGGGATTTCAAAGTGTCTGCCATGCACTTACACCTATATACATATCTACTAATTATGTTATTATAATCGCTGTATGAAAGCAGGTCATGGAATCAAGGCATTCGGAAATGTTTTAATTAGCTGTGATAAAATGATTAATATAATAGAGAAACCTGTAAGTTTAATATATTAGAGTAATTTAGAAGCTAAGATAGAAGTTTGGCGTTGGAAGACAGGTGGAAAAATGTGGGTGTTTGTGCACTGTCTGCAATAAGACTGTCTTAAAATGCTCTCAGATGCTCCACTAAAATTGAACATCAGGGTAAGTGAACAGCAAATTTTAATTTAAAAATATACAGACATTTTGGGACCACTTTATTATTTGGATTATATAGTTAAATATCAAGAGTTTGGATTATCAAGAGTTAAATATCTGCATGACAGTCTCTAAGGGCCTAAGGTGCTGAGGTCTCTACTTGCTCCCCAGCAAAGTACATGGGTCCACATTTGGCTTTATTCGTGTCAGTTGGCCCGTTGGTATCGGTGGTGCCAGCTGCACGTGCAGAAGGTTAACCACAGGTTAACCACGCGTGGTTTAACACTAAGCCCATGTAGGCGTTAAGTGCTTTGCTGGCCCAGGGCAGGAGAGCTCGGCAGACCAAGTCACAGCTGAAGCACCAGAAGTCCTTGGTGCGATCCTGGAGCCTGGGCTGTGCAGGGGGCTCAGCCAGGTGATCGTGGTGGTCCTGTTTAGTGTGGACATTTACAGAGCAGTGAAATGTGCTCTTCCAGGAAGAAGCCCTAACCCTGCTGAGCGCCGATTGCTGTTTCCTAGCAGGGAAGAAGCAGCAGTAGCAGCATTAGGGTGGGGTTGATGCCAGCAGCGGTCCCCTCCCCACCAGAGTCACAAGAAATTGAGTCCTAAAGTGCTTTGGGAGTCCTTTGGAACAATAGATGTTGGAAAAACTTGTCGTTATTTATAATATCCCTATGCCTGGCGCTGATTTCTCTAGCATCCTTGAACTACCAACATCCAAGAGGTTTGCTTTCTTTTTCCCTGGAGGTCCTGCTGTCCTCTTTCTCTCCCTTTACTGCTCTGGGTCCCCAGCTGGACGCTGGAGGCACTGAGCCACCCTTGCAGTCAGGGAGGGATGCCCAAGGCCTCTGCGGTTTGGCGTCATCTCCTGTGGGACTCATTGCTGGACTGTGTGGTGCCTTCCTTCTCACATGGCCTTCACGTTTGCTGCTTCAGTGTCCCATCCCAGGGGCACTGCTTTACTGTCATTGTATCTGAAAATAATTTCAGTTGGAGTATAGCCATTATGTCTGATGGGTTTAGATCAGGCTTTGCTGTATTGTTTCCCCTGTACAAGCTCTTCATTGTAATTAAAAATAACGATGACCCCTTTGATATTGTTTATTCCTGAGAAGACCCCAGCAGAGCGTCCCTGGGTAGCTTGGCGGTTGAGCCAGCCTTTGACTGGGATGAGAAGGGAGCGGTGTGGCCACTTACAGAGGACACCAGTGGCAGTGGAAAAGGTGCTTTCGTTGCCAGGGCAGAGTGTGGGGCTGTGCTGAAGGCCTCAGGAGCCATACGGGAAGAACTGGCACCCTCCCGGTCAGAAGAGGATGTTTTCTCCAATGTAGGTGAGTGTCAACGTTAAGTGTTGCAGAGGGACAGCTTCATGAATTACTGTGTCCGGCAGAGTACAGCCCCACCGACATTGGTCCTGCGCACACACAGTTGTCCACCCCCTTTGAACTCTGCTAGCTGTCATTTATTTTCCAGCAATGTGAAAAGAGGGATCTTTATGGCAGGAATTTCTTCTGTGTTGCAGACTACCGGTTGGGTGCAAGTTGTTTTCTACCCGCAGGTATTTAGTGCTTGGTTCCTTTGCAACCAAAGCCTTTCCTTCCAAGGATGCTCACACATGGTCAGAGATAGCCTTCAGGGTATATCTGTGTGTTTCAAAGCAGTATGAGGCATGGTATTCCTAAATCAGTTTGGGTATTTGACAGTTGGAAGTAGTCTGTTCATGTCAGTGCTGTGCTGTACCTACACAGTTTGCCCAGCTTTCCAGCTGATTCACCCCTTCTTTGTGTCCAGATAAGGTCATTTAGAGCTACTTTGGGTCTCAGTTGTGCTGTTGGGACATTCTCTGTGTAACATAAGCTGGAGGTGGGAAACTTGTGTCTCTAAAACCTCAGACACCTTTAAAGCAGTGAAGGGATGGACTGCCAGGCCATTAGGCTACAGATTAGGAGATGCTGATATCAGCTCTCTCACTGGTATTTGATGACTTTTCGTTTCCATCATGGTTTAATTTTTATGGCAAAATTATGTCTCACATTGTATTTCTACTGTGGGTGATACTGTAGATTCTAGAGAAATACCAATAATTAATAACTATGTGGTAAATGGACTTTATGTCTTTCTTTATATCTCTCCTCTGACTTCTTGCGGGGGGTGGGAGAGTTACGAGTTAAAAGTTAAAGTGGTTAATACTGTTTTTTGGTTAATTTTCAAAGGATTTGATTTTCATTACAATCTCACTGATTAATTGAGCTTTATGGCTGGATTGATTGGTATATAAGGCCATATGATGACTCACCTTCAGTAGCAGTAATCCAGTACTCTGATGATTCGGAAAATGGTCTTAGGTTGCCCTTACATGAGTTGCTTTCTCTGCTAGAGTCGGGTTTTTTCGAAGTATAGGGTTGATGGGGGGAGGATGCTAGTACCATTTTTTACTTAATGCTTTCAAAAGGCCAAATTCCAAGCTGATACATCATGACAACTTCTGCCAGTTGTACATAAAGGGGACATCAGTTCAGATAAGTGAGGAGTTTGATTAAGCCCAGAGAATTGCCGTGCCGGTGTGACGTGCACTTTGAAGGGCTGAGAAGGTGTACAAGGTGACTAGGCTGGACTCTTGCTGTCCATACAAGATAATTTCTCCTTGCTTGATCCTTCTCCAGCAACAGCAGTGGCTGCAGGCTTGGGATGGAGAGAACATGGAAGGGCTGTAATGAGATTGGGAGCGTCAGGTAGGAATTGCAGTCGCCAGCTGTGAATGTGAGATCACATTTTGGGTTACTGTTTGTTTGCATTTTAAATGCAGGAACATGGGATATTGCAGAAGTAAAATCCTGTCCTGTGACCTTTGGGACGTTATCAGAGCTGTCCAGGGAGTTAGGTGAGTGGCCTCTTTTTGGACTTCTATCTGAATTCTTCTATCGCTTTCTTAGATGCTTGGCTTAAAAGTACTCTCATTGCTTATGTATGGGTCTTTTCCCTTGGAGCCATTTCATTAGTCACTCTCCCTTGTAGAGCTTGCTTGCATCTGCAATCCAGTGCACGAGCATTTTAAGGAGTGACATGAGAATGTTCTACTGAGTGCTTTCCAAACTCGTGTCTCATCATGGAATAAATAAAAAAAAAAATTACCTCCCCAGCAAATTCTTTCTCTGTTAGGTTTACTCGCACAGAAGGTTTCTGTTGTGTTCTGATGACCAACAAATTCAGAGAATTTCAGACCGAGGGAGGGAGCAAATGCCCAGGTTGGAGAGGCCCTGTTAGAGGCTGCCTGGCCAGCAGCTTCCTCTCCAGCACAGCAAGGGATTTTCGGCTTGAGCCTCTCCATGCAAGGCCTTGAGAAGGATGGAGCATCTTCTGGTTTTGCATTAATCTTGAGCCTCGTTTCTGGCTTCCACTTTGCCTCTCTGCAACTGTCTGTCCTTCTCACTGCCTGGCTCTAAGCACTGAATTTTTTAGAGATGCTAAAGGCAAGCATAGATACATATAGATAGACATCCGTGCACAAAACAGCATGTGCCAGAACACTGAAATTAGCTTCTAAAGCCAGACATGGTAGTCAATATAATAAATGCCATATTTTATCATCTATTTTCCAACGCTGCATCAGTGGATTCAAGCAGTTCCTAATGTACAATTACTCAACAGGGAGAAATATTTGTTAACATCTGCATTTATGCAATAAAAAAACAAGCCGATAGGGAGCAAAACTGCATAAACAAAGGAGTTCTTTTGGTGAAAGGAAGAAAGGAAAAATCAGAGATGGGAAAAACCCCCTGCTGTATGAAAGAAATTAAGAAAACACTAGTCTGTTATGTACAGACCTTAGAAAGGGGCTAAAGGGATTCATTCAGGGAGGCATGTGAATCCTACCAGTCGCTTTAGTTGTTGAAAATAATCATAAAAAAAACTTTAACTCTTCTTTTTCCTCCAGCAGCTCTCTCTCACATGTCCTCTTTCTTAGACTAATTCATTTGGTAATTATGGATTTCTGTTAGAATGAGCAGAAACCTTCTCACTGAAGGCAGTGGGAGTTGGAGCTGGATACACTGGATGCAGCTTTTGTTCTGCAGGAACTATAGCTCCCTTCTTACGTCCCCGGCAGAGATGTGTCAAAAGTTTACATCTCTGAATATTGTTAGTGTAGCCACTCCTGAGTGGGTTGTTTCTCACGACTTATGCATGTAGTGTCCTCGTCCAGCCTTTGTTAATAAATCCACTGTGATGAGCAGCATAGATTAACGTGTGGCTTAAATTACATAACATCCAGGCATCGTGACGTAGTGAGCAGATAAAGGCATGCTTAATTGGTTTTAATAATGTGAGTATACCTATGTGATTATCTTTTAGGTTGGGGGTTTTTGGTTGTTTTCATTTTTAAAAAAGACGCTTTCCTGTATGCAGATAATGTGAAGAGTAAATCATCTGAGGACAGTCCTTCCAGATGCTGTTGGCACACCAGCTCGACTTTCCTCCCCGCAGACGATGCGTGGCAGGGACAGGGTACGTCTCTTTGCTCTTTTTTCTATTGAAAGACAAGTAAGTGTACCAATGCTGATACCCTTTCAGTCTGTTTCCTAAGCCTCAAAAGTCAGGGTCCGCTTCCCAAGTGGCTCATTCGCACAGGACTGGTACAGTAAGGGAGAAATTCAGTCTGGGTCTGGTTTTGTGCCAGTGCCCAGAGCTACTGTGAGCTCTGTGAGAGCAGCAGGTGCCCGGCGTGGGACCCTTGAGAAGGGCGAGAACGTGCATTTTATTTATGTATTTACTTAGAAGGTAACAAAAAAGGGTTGCGGTAGGTACAGTCTTGTTCGGTGCGTACGTACTGCTGTGCAAAGTGTAATTAGAGTTTCTGGGTGGCAAGACCAGCTGTAGGGAGGCTGTCTGAAGGCTCTGGTAGCCCCGCGTCCTCGCTCCAGCAGTTGCACATAGCTGCTGCTGGCAGATAAGCAGAGGAACAAGGCAAGCACAGGGCGATCCTCCCCTCGTGTCCCTCCCCACACCCAGCAGAGTGGGTCAGGGACTTCCTGAGCCCGAGGCAACAGCACGGGCTCTGTGCTTCCAAAAACCCCCACATGTTAGCAATCATCTCAGATTACCAAATTTGTGAAACGAATTCAAAGTCGGGTTTGGTTTTCATAACCGAAGCATTGTGTTTCGCTCCCTGCCACCGTTGGGTGGGGAAGGTGGGGCTGGGCGGCCTCTTTCCCCGCAGCCCCCAGCCCGGGCTCGGTGGGGTGGCCAGGGAGGAGCCGCGGGGAGGACTGGGCGCTGCTAGAGCACAGGGTACCTCTGCCAAAACTTAAAATTTCCTCTGTAATACCCACAACCCAGATGCAGAATCCAACTCCAGTGGACTGTAGCAATCGGGGATTTCAGTCTTTTTATGACTGGTAATGTTTTTTTTTACTTTTAAAGGCTGCTTGAAAGGCCAGCGTGGGTCCTGAGTGGCTGGAATAATTTGGCATGAACAGTGTGGCCTTTTCTCTTGACCTTTATGGTCAGGATTGAGTGAAGTATCTATTTATACCCCCGTTGTTGGGAGGCCTTACCCTGCTCTTGCAGGAATGATGGCTGACAAGCCAAGCAGACCCCTTCTTGCTCTAGCTGTTCTGATTGCCTTAACTACAGGAGAGCCCAGAGAGGCTGAATGCATTGCGGAGAAAAGGCTGCGGTTGTCTCGCTTCTCTGCCCAGCGGTAACTGAGACTTTGCAGCAGACGCATCAGTTTGGCCATCAGAGGGTTTTATAAATAGCATGGTTTGCTTTAAAGAAAAAAAAAACCAACCCGAAAAATCCCCCAAAAACCCAACCCCAAGCGCTCCCTTCCCTTAGTGCTGTTAGTTTACCCCCACGTTGCTGCTGGTGAGCACCCGGCCATTTGCAACTGGTGAGCCCAGGCTCGCTGGTGCAGGAAGGAGGGAGGAAACGTAGGTAGCTCTTCAGCAGCGTTTCCTCGCGTTGCATTTAGCACATGTCACCCTTGGCACGCTGATCTGCAGTTGCAAAGCCAGGCAGAGCTCTGCTTTTTCAGTGCCGTGTCTGTCTGAGAGCAGAACAGACAGGAGCAAATTCAGCAGCTTGTTCTTGCAAACATTGGAGCAGAAGCATTTTGATTGAAAGCAGAAATGGAAGGATTTCTGCCTGCCTTACAGCTTGCTTCTTAGCAGTAGTAGTTTTTTTCCTTTGAATCATGAGCCTTGATAGCGACGCAGAAGGGAGTGTCACGAACATGTATTCCCTGAATTTAGGTGAGGTAATGGTTGGCATTAAGGTCTGCGCTGCAGGCAAAATGAGCTCTTTGACAGTTAAACAAGGCCTGTTAGCTCTTGCAGGCCTGTGAACTAAAAAAAATGCCATTCATAACCTGAATATGAGCTGGGGTCATTTTATCAAATCCAGATCAGTACATTTAATGAGTCTCTTTGTTTCGTGCTGGGCTGGTACAGAGGAAGGAGCTGGATGCTGGACTCCTGCCTCTGCCCCGGCTCGCGGAGCAGACTTGGCCAGCTCCCCGCTCTTCATCAGGTTATCTTTTTGTGAAGTACCGGTAATAATAACAGCCTAACTCACAAAAGGTTTGAGCTTAAGTGTTGTTGCAACGGAAAGCATATACAGATAGAGGGAGAGAGGGAGTTAGCAGTTAGGGAACTGAGTGGTCGCTGTGATATGGGAGTGTTTAAAAGACTGATAAATCAGGCTGGTTTTGTTGTTTAACAACACACTGCTAGGTTGACATTCATTCATGGTACATGTTGCCGATGGTTAATTCTTAATCGTTGTCACATCAGGGGCGCTGCGCCCTGTTCTGGGCTCGCCAGTCCAAGATGGGCCTGGGCATACTGGAGCGGGTCCAGCAGAGTCCATCCCTGTGTGTGAACACCCGATGGGGTGGTTGCCTCTGCTCTGCCCAGAGAGTGGGCAAGAGGCAACGGGTATGAAGTACAGGACATTTCCACGTATGCATAAGAAAAAGCTTTTTTTTTATGGCGAGGGTGGTCAGGCAGCAGAACAGGTTGCCCAGAGAGGTTGCGGAGTCTCCACCCTTGGAGATACTCAAAACCTGGATGGCTACATCCCTGAGCAACCTGCTGTAGCTGAGCCTGCTGTGAGCAGCGAGGTGGGACCAGAGGATCTCCAGAGGCCCCTTCCAACCTCAGCGATTCTGTAATCCTCGTGCTGTCATCAGTCATTGTCTCTGCATATTCAAACAATTAGTCCTTAGCAATCTAAGCCTTCCTTAGCTAGGGGTATGCAGTGTCTTGGGAGCTGAAGCCACATGGTTAGCACTGATGGCTGCAGTCCCTGCAGTCCCACCAGGAGGCTGAGGTGGCCAGGACTCTTCCGTGAGGGAAGGGGGCCCCGAAGTGGGCAACTTCTTTCATCTTCAGTTTTCCCTGCTCATTAGTGTTTGCATACTTTTCATCCCTGCCAAGAAGAGAAGAGAAAGGGGAATGAATCTCTTCTGCTCCTGGCATAATTCACTTTATTTTCGAGCCTGGGAACTGCTTTGGTTTTGCCAGGCACCTTTCTCACCTGTTCTGCAGGGTTGTGGAGCTCCTGGGGGACTGAGGTGGGTTGCAAGCAAGAACCTGGCTGGAAAATGGCATTTAATAGCACTGCTTTTGTAAAAATGAACAGCGAGTATTACCAGGATGTTGGGCTATAGATGCACTGGGAGAGATCACCTCCATTAGTGCTAAACCCACCAGGGGAGCAGGAGTACTTGCTGCTGCACGGCAGGTTCTTTTTTTGTGTTCATGGTTTTCTCCTGCTGAAGGAATTACTGGCTGGTTTTAGCCTGTGCGAGAATTTATGACCCAAGGAGAACCAGTTGCTGATTTAAAAATATTAGAGAATATTCAAAGTTTAAAGCCATTCCAGGAGATGTCACTGTCGAAGGGAAATACGCTACACAAAAGGAGAGGTTTTAAAACAGAGCTCTAGGATAAGTACATTTAATCCGATTTTCCCATCAAATCCAGCAAATTGTAAAGAATCTTATATTGCACTGAATTTTACTCTGAGTTTATTTTAAACACCCCTGGGACATAATGCTTTAGGAAAAGTAATTCTGAGACGAGGCAGAGTCACCACTGCCTGGCCAAGCTTCCTACCTACCCGCATGACGAGGGCGAAGCGTGAAGGTAAGCCCACTGCAGGAAGTTAGCCATTAAAACTATTTTAATGCTTAAAAAGAAGTACATAAATGTACTTTTTGAGAGATCGGAAGTTAAATAAGTGAAAACGACAGTCGTGGTTTCCAGTGTGTCTTCTGTAAGTTACAGTCCGTTTTGCTTGCACACCCACGAGAGCATCCCTCGGCAGAGCTGCTGCCGTGCAGCTCAGGAGGGACTGTCATTCCTCAAGTCTCAGTGCCATTTCACCAGTCCCTGCGTCATGCTGTGTACCTTCCCGGTAGCCAGAATTTACCTCCTCTCTAGCAGCAGCAGCATGGTTTTGCCTTTATTTTTTGCTGCCACGGCACACTTGTGGTATATCAGTGCAGAGGCAGAATGCGCACTGCATGGGCTGAGGAGCTGGGACTTGCTGTGTCCTCACCCCGATGCACCTTGTAGCATAGGTGCGGGGTGGGGAGTGCAGGCTGGTATTGCCTGCAACCACGACAGCTGAATCCTCCAGAGTTTGTGAGCCAGACCCTCAGGTAACCTAACAGGGGAGAAGCAGCAGAAGCTTTTCGGTGGTGGTATCCCATGCTGCAGCTTACACAAACTGTTCTTCAGACATCCAACTCATTCATGTATATTGCGCACCTCTCAAATCTAGATGCATTCATTTGCCTAAAATACTTAGACTGGAATTTTGTTGGGGAATGCATTCAAAAATACTTTTTCCTATCCCTTTTGAAGAAGGAAAGAAATAGTGTCTATGTACAGGGCATGGATTTTAAACTGAGAAACTTGAGCAGTGTTTATAATCGTGTTTATAACATTTGGCAGCAAACTGGACAGAGCAACTTTTTGGAAACAGTTTTCTTTTATCATCCCCAGCATGCTTTTGGTTTTGGCCCTGCTTCAACTAGAAGTTTTTCCATCCAGCTTGGGATTTTTTTGTATTTGTTTTTATTTTAAGAGACGTGATCAGCTAAGAGTTATTATTATATGTTGTGTTTTCAAAGTCTTTCTCCCTGTTAGGATAAGACTTAAGATTGTTACATTCAAACCATTAAAAAATAATCAAGTCGTCCTTTCAACATCTTATGCTGATTTATCTGCTATTTTGCACCTCATTCAGTCTGGGCAAAGGAATTAGACTTGTCTGTTTTGCCTTCTTGCCTGAGGATCATTTGCCAGTGCTTTGTGGAGAGGCAGCTGAGGGCTTGCAGCCAGATTTTCAAAGGTACCAGATGCTGGCAGATACAGAAACCCAAAATATTTTCAAAAGTTTTTTGCCTAGCCCCCATGAATTGATCAGAACTGAGGCAGGGTGAGTGTTATCTATTTCATGCATATTTAGAGTTGCATGTTAGGGAGCTTTGGAAATCTATGCCGTGATGGTGCCTTTCTGGCTTACATTCAAGAAAAGAAAATGGAAAAGGAAGATGAAGTCCAGAATGCACTTGGTTCTATTTTTTATAGGAAAGAAAATGCCAGTGAGAGCATTAACAAATGCACAAATCCTTTGCTAATATTACTCTTCCATACAAATAATTGCCCTGAGGATGGTGTGTTGCAGTGAGTGGAAGAGCCTGCTGTGTCTGCCAATGTTTCTGGATATGCCTGAATCCTTCTCCATGAAATTAAAAGAAAATGTTTGACAAGCCATGCTATTAGTTTTGTACGGCTTGTTTTCCTGAAGCGCAGGCTGGAAGGGCTTTTGTTTCGGTATGTGTTTTTCTGCCCTTCTTTAATTTTCCTCCTGTCCTGAAGAGTGCAGTCACTAATTGTGAATTAGCAGTCAACGTATACTTTTTTAAATACGTTTAAGACATATGCGCATACATGCACACCCAGACATCCCATTGGCAAGCTGGAAGATGACAGATATTCTCTGCAGCGTTTGTGTTACTAGTGTGAACCTGGGAAGTAGTATGGATTTGAACATAACTCACTCATATGTTTGTCCTACTAGATGATCCTTCAGCAATTGACCTAGATTCTGACTGGAAGGCTCCCACGGAAGAGTGGGGAAACTGGACAGGAGATGAGGGGCATCAGACGGGGGACGAAAAGGAGAAGGTGAGGCAGTGGCATTGATGACCAAGGGAGACCTGCTCCACTGGGGTCAGCCAGACTGGGGTGTCCAGGCCAGCCCTAGAGCCGGGCTCCTCCGGTCAGGAGGGCTGTCTCACACTGGGAGGAGGCACTTGGTGTGGTCACTCCCCTGAGTGGCCTTTCTGAGAAGCTGGAGCTGGGGGACACACTTGCAGGACGTGTGAGATGGGTTAGGGTAGCTGGCTGGTTCTGGGAAATCATGATCCGGACGGCATTGCTGTCCTGAGCAGCAAACATCAGGCGTTTGCCACCCTGCGGGAATGAACTCTTTCTACTGCTGCTGACCTTCCCGAATACCTGGGACTTAAAAGACGTGTACAGAGTCCACAGCTGACACCAGCCTTCACACCTTCCCAGGCGATTGGGATGTATTTAAGTGAGAGGGTTTGCTGACAGTGCTACAGTCGTAGCTTAGGTGGAGAGGTAGAAGCAGAAGGCTTGCTGTTTAAATGCTTTCTAGAAGCCCAGGGAAATGTCCCTCTTTGGCAGCAGTGGGAAAGAGCATGCTGAGCTTTTTGCTTAAGCTGAGATGTGTACCTTATCCAGAGAAATGCCCTGCTCGTATGCTGTCAGCACACACTCTTGGAGGTAATCAGTTTTCCTGAAAAAAACAGGAATCAGACGTCCCAGACCTCCTCTTATAAAATCTCTGATGATTTCAGGATTTGCCAAAAGGCAAAGCAGGCATTCATTTCTGCCTTTCCGGACTCGAAAGCAAAACACAGGAGAAGAAGAAGAAAATTGAAGTGAAGGAAGCAAGGGGTGGAGCTGGACTGAGGCATGTGAGTATTTTGTATTCCCAGAGTAGCGTCTGGTTTTCCAAGAGCAGAGGGGGATGTCTTCTCCATTAGGATGATGTGACCTAAGGGGGGCTTTTCTTCCTCTCCATCTTCTGGCTTCCTCTTCTCTTTTCTTTTCTCCCTGCCCTCCCATAAAAGAAGGGTGAGCACAATGACCAGTGGGTTTTTGCAACACAGTATTCCCTAACATACTTACAAAACAGTTTGATTTTGCAATGCAGAGAGGAGCAGATGGCTTTAATCATGGAAAAAAAAATGCTTTCTCAGGCAGATGCACTCCAAGTTTAGTGTACAACTGGGCTGTGTTTTATCTATGGCAGAAGGTCACCTGGAGATATTAACAGTAATGCAAAGGCGGTTCCCAAAAGCCAGTGTGAAGATAAAGAGAGACCAATGTTGTACCAGTGAAAAGCTTATTGAGAGGAAAATGTCTCAGAGTGCAACAGACAAAGGCTGTGGAAAATGTCAGCTCATTTGGGATGGGAAGTACAAAGGAACAGAGTGTTGACTGGGTTTTGGACCAGTCCTTGGCTGCGATATCCTTGCTGCTCAGTGAAATGAGGAAAGGGCAGGGGGGGCACCCCCCAAAATGTCCTAATTGGTTTTTTAGCAATATGTTGCTCTGGACTCATACAGCTGTGTAGTATTATTTGTCTTCCCCTCAGACCCACTGTGGTCTCTCCTGATCCTTGGGACAATTGTGCTCCCTGAACTTCTAATGCTTCCATTTTAAGGGAAAAGCTTTTAACTAACTCATTGACCACAATCCTTCCAATGGTCATTAGGACAGCCCATGAGTCACCAGAGTGCTGCCAGGCCTCTCTCTCTCTTGCACATCCAATTAGTTGCTTTAGCTTTGTATGTACCTTAATAAATAATCTTAATAGTGCTGTGGACTGTGGTCATTTAGCAGTCACTGGGCACATCTTAGTCTTCAGTCTTACTATACAATTACAGCACTTACACCTCAATATATCTTGCTGTTCTTCTATTCATGGGGGAAAACAAGAGGAAAGATGGTAGTGAAAGGCAATTTCAATACTTTAATCCTTTCTAAAACAAATAAACAGGAGGTAGGTAGATGACATAGCAGAATATTCTAACCATTTAAAAACTAATTTGTCCTGCAGTTTCTTCAAATACTCTAATTCCCTCCAATAATGACATTTTCTCTCATATTTTGTACTTGCATATGCTTCGTTTAACTCATATGCTTAGTGAAGCATATTGTTTCAATTAAGCCCCAGCAAGGTTTGGAAACAAGAATGGAAGAAGGCCCAAGGGACTTGATATCTACAAAACATAGCAGTGATGCAGTCTGTGCTTCCTTCAGAAAATCCTTGGATGTTGCTAATAATTCACCCAATAACAGTAAGTGATTGGTTTTGCACATCTGATGAATTTTGGTTTCAGAATAATGCGTAATCTGAGAAGTGTTCACAAATGCATTTTTAAGTGAATACGCAAAATGCTTCTCCTTTAGCTGTACATGTTAATTCTTAGAGAGGCTCTGTTCTATTTTTTTCTGTGACACATAGCTGTTCCTGCTCCTGCCAGAGCTAATGAGCAAAACTGCTATTGCATTTAGTGGGAGTAATTTTTGCACAGCACTTTTAAATGTGAAGCGAAAGCAAATGTATGTGTGAGTCAGAGCCCACTAAAAACATACAGAGCTCTCCCCATGACTTTGGATTACCCTTGTAAGTAGGTGGCTCTTGTAAAACACATCTAAGAACCCCAAAATACCCTTCTTCAGGCGAAAAGCCAACACTTCCCAGGGACGTGATTCCACATGGAAGGTTTGTGCACTGGCCCCTGTTGTTTGTGTGGCAGATGTACCTGGAAAAAAGGAGAGGAGGAAGAGGAAGAAAATGAAGAAAGAGACTTGAGGGAGCTGCGCAGCTGCCAGAGCAACAACCCAATGGGGCAGGCATGCCGATGAGCTGCAAGGATTCTGCTTTCTGCGATGCCGCGCTGAGCCCAACGGAAAGAGAGGCTCTAGGAGACCTCCCAGCAAGAGGAAGAGAAGAGGAGCAGTGAGCCAGAGAGCGTGAGTGTGTGAGAAAACGGAGAGAATGAGCACGCTGTGCACAGGAGGTGGCATTGAACCAGTGTGGCTGTTCATTACAAACTGCTGCCCTTGATTAAAAGCTGTTGAATGGGTTTTGACTGGTCGCATTAAGTCCTTTCAGTTTTTCACTGTCATGTTGTTTGTCAACTTGTAATGTTATATGCCATTGTAGAAATGGTCGGGACGTACCTGACCGTGATTGTACTTCATTTCCACGGAGGGTCCACCAGCTAGTCTGGTCTCCTCTGGCATTTTTGCAGAGGTGCTCTTCAACAGGCTAGTAATGTACAGAAGGAAGCATTGTTCAGAGACAAAGGGAGAATAACATGGATCGTTCTCAAACCTCCTAAATCTTTTAAATCCTTGTTGGCTGCTACAGTCAGCTTTTTGCCTCATACCCTGACATACAAGTATAAACTTTTCACCCACGTCAGGCTAGCTTGCTCCACAAGGGAAAATTTCTAAAGGAGGTTTTAAACTTATTTGGAAAGATGGTCTAAACCCTTTTTTTCTCCTCAGATTTCATGGTCGGCTGAAGTTTAAAGTCTGTATGTCCAAAGCATGTTGCATTTGTACTTATAGTAGACTGAGGTAACTTTTTGAAATCATTCTTCTTAATCTGATGTTTGGAAGTTTTTATCATTTTGTTACTTAAATATTCTAATATAAACTAAATTTGTGGCCAGAATTTTTTACAATGTCGTTTTAGTATTTATTGAAGAGTCTGTATTTCTCATTGTCAGAGGGCTTATAGTATGGAGGAGGGAATGTGTTGCAATTGAATAGTGTGTTTTATAAATATTGCTGAGCTGACACCACTAAAAGCTGAAGCCCTTTATCCCTAGAGGAGCCGCAGATTTAGCGGTAGCTGTGAGGGTTTCTTCGGATGGTCCTGAGACTGTGCCTCCACCTGACCCATCCTAGGAGTGCTGCCTCAAAGGATGAGACAGTGATTGTCAAATCTTCATCTGCATTCGACTTTGTGTCTTTGGAGATTGTGTGGGAAGATTATGTTATTAATGCATGTTAAACGTATGCACGGTCCGTTTGTAGGCATTGGGCTGATGCTGTGAAACTCATTTCACATTTCACGTAGGACACTGAGTAACCAGGGATGTTTGTTAATGGTGTTAAAGCTCTACAGCAGCACTCCTGTTTGCATCAGGGAGCCAGAGGAGAGCTCTGTGCTTCTGCCATCACAGCCACCCAGTCCCTGATGCTGGCTTGTCTGAGCTTTACCTGCAGCTCAATACTTCTACCTGATAGCCTTCATCTGTTGCATACCTGTCAAAGCAGCTATATCCTTCAGAAAAGCAATTAATTGCAGCAATGTATTTGTGTTTGGAGTTTAGCTACTGTATGTTAAAGGGCAGTTCTCTTGTGCTGTGATTTTGGGGGTAGCTAGCTGTACAGTGTGCCCTGAAATGTAGCACAGCAGGATTGTTTCAAACAGACAGGTGAGGGGTAATCTTAATTGTTACCACTTAGCAGCCCATTCTCTAGAATCTGCACATCTTGGTGTTTGTGTCTCAGTATAGGGGAAATACAGGCAGTTTATGAATGGACTCAACAGACCAACCAGCTTTTATCTGGAAAGTAACTGGTTTGGAGCAGATGCATAACAAGAAAATACATGGCCTCACTGGAGAAACAAGTACAGCAAGTTCAAAGATTTAGACCATGTGTTAATGGGTATGTGGGTAATGAGTAAAGTTCTGCTATCTCTGAAGCCAATGGAAAACATTCATTGACCTCATTGGGGCCAGGATGTTGCCCAAGGTCTTTGTTTAGCATTGAAGATAACCTCTGTCATCCAAAAAAAAAAAAAAGAAGAATGAAAGAGATGATGGAGAAGCCCACAAGATTGGTAGACTCCAGATTGTTTCTGCTTTTTTCTCTATATCTGCTTGGAAACTTTTTGATGTCTGTGTAATTATGTTTTATTTCAACATGTTACAGTATTTCAAATGTTCATTGTTTTTATAATTAAAAAATCAAAACTTTTTGCCCAAAGCCCAGCCCTCATGAGCAGTTTTATTTAATTAGTTTGTATGTATGTGAGTAAGAGCATGTGGTTTTGGCTAAAAATATTTCATTTTCAAGCTTCTAAGTACTGTACTTCTAAGTACAGTACTAAGTACTGTAAATGTTTTTTAAGAGATTTCCTTCATCTGAACCCTTTTATGTTTAGGAAATCATCATGACGCTCTTCTGTTGTTGGGATAAAAGAACAATCCAAACCTGTAGCACTGAGAAGTTGACTGTGGTGCTGATGACGAGCAGCTACAAATTATATCACCCAGGTTTTCTGTCAAATTCATCAGTCCACTCTTACTGACATCAGTGGTATCAGGATAAGAGCTGTATTTTTCTTCTGCCTCCACTGTTTCACAGATGGGAAGTCATCACTGTAATACAGACGGGCTCAATAGTTTATAGCAGCACGTTATTTAATACCACGCTCTAAGGTAGGCAAAGAAAATACACTCCTACAACTAAATACTGTTGATTGTAGGCTTTCCTAAATAATTGCAAAGCTCTCTTCAGGGCAGATGTGGTGGCTATGTGCTGTTTGTGTGATTCACCTGCTGTACCGGTACCATTGGTGCGAGTGGTTGGGAGGGGTATGTCGGCACCGTTGGGCTGATGTGGCTGGGGTCGTGCCGGGAGCCTTTCTGCGCCGCATCCCCCAGCACTGCTGCTACGCTGGCTCCCAGGGATGGGAAAGCGTGCCCAGGGTCTGGTTCCTCAGCGAAGGGGCTGAGTTTAAAAAACTAACCAAACCAAAACACAGAGCACTCAGCAACTGCTGCTAACTTCCAGTCTTTCACTTCCTAGTCCTCAGGGGCTGAAAAAACATCACTCGGCTTAACAAATGGTCTTTGCAGATGGCCAGTGCCTTTGAACCCCTTATGAAAGGGGTCCTTTCAGCGGACCTTTGAGCCCCTTATGAAATTCCCCTTTCCTTTCATCGCTGCATGTTCAGGCTACTCCCTGGTTTCTATGCTTTTAAGACATGTGCCCCCTTCTCTTCTCTGAGAATTAACCATTCTGTGCAGATCATCAGCCTGCTATGCTGCTTCTGGCACCGGGAGTGTTAAACAAATGCACTTGATATGCTAATTCTGCTAGTCTCTGATCTTTACTAGCTGGAGACTAGCATAAGTCCTCAGACAGGAGATTCAACATCCCTCCAACAAGTTGTAGCATTGCTCCTGCTATAGCTGAATGGTTTTATCCTCCACATAACTTATCCCTTAGAAGGGTAAATCTAGAGTAGCCTCTCTTTAGTCATTCATCAACCCAGTTTAAGACTAATTGCCAGTTCATGGGCTAGATCCAGCTGGCTCCCCTGCCTTTTCCCTAAGCAATTTATTAGTTGCTTGAGTGGCACATGCCTCGGGAACAGCCAAAAGATCTCCCTGTGCCTGCAGACAGCCCAGCCACTGGAAACCAAGCCTCTGGTGCAGCCTCAGCGTGGGAGGCAGGATGAAGTGTGGCTGGGAGAACATCTATGATCTGGTTAGGAGCAAGCAATTAATTGTTACAGCAGCAGCTGCAAATGATGAAATAGACTGCTTTAAGTTTCAACTTTCTCTTAAACTCAGTCTGCTCTATTTTTGTAATGATGCTCTTTCTTGTGGGAAGCCTTTTGAAGGTGGAAGAATGGCTATATCCCTAATAATAGGGCTGTATCCGTAAGCGATGGGTCCCTGAGACGGTATCTGAGGCATTAAGATGTGGTTAATGCCGTAACTGATGAACTCCTGACCTACAAAGCTGTGTTTACTCATAGACTGCAGTATGCAGATGCAGAGGCTGAAGCTTTGCTTCACACTCAAACTATGGTGTAACGCTGTCAGGGTTAAGTGGGGCAACTGTGGAGAGGAATTTGGCCTGCTGTTCCATAATTATCTGTAATTGATCATTGTAATTATCTATAATTATCAAGGTTCCACCCAATCTGCAGTTCAGTGGCACAGCTAACATATATGCAAGAGCTGAGTATCAGGTAGAAATGCTAATTGCTTGGCAGAAAAGAATTTATTTACTATGCTAACAACACAGGCCTGCTCCATTAAGGGTAGCTGGCTCCTTGTAGGAAGAGAGGATTTTTAAGTCATGGGCTACAAAGATCAGATACAGGAAATCTTGTCCTGTGATCGTACTGAACCAGACTCAGGGGTCTTTTCAAGGCAATTGAACTTTCCAGTATGTGCCATCCCTGACATTCAGCTCCGCAGATGTTCTCATCTGCAAAGGGCGCGTCCTCCCGTACTGAAAGGATGCTATAATGAATTGGTCTCAGAAACAAACTCCCTGTGTCTTCTTGGGAAAAAGTCACCGTAAAAGGAATTGACCCTTGTATTGTCCCATCAAGAGAATATTAGAAACTTGGTAAACTTCTTGTCACACTTTGACTTCTCTTTGCATGCACTATTTTCCTTTGGTAGTGGTTCTGTGTAGTGCAAGTTACAGAGATGTGATAACTTACTTTATCGCGCACTTCTGGCAGCATCAGCTGCCTGCCACTCACTGTGTTCCTCCTGGAAATCTTTGCCAACGTCCCAATCTGCAAACCCATTCGAAGAGCCGATGTGTAAAGAAATAACAATCACCAGAAGGTAACTTTCTACTGCGCTGAGCGGGTGGTGTTAAGGTCCTCCTTCAGGTTCCTCCCGTTCACCCTGCCAGGATTCATGGAGAGGCAAGTCTGGGCTGAGGGCTGGAAGGGGGAGACTGCCACTAAATACAGGACATTTCCCATTTCCAGCACTCACTTTTGGTCATGTGAAAGTACTGAGATATCGAAATTGCAAGTACCATTTTAGATTACGTTATTTTTAGACATTTTTATAGCTCCTCAGCTGTATGAAGGCTGATATAAATGAACCACAGCTCTTTTAGTTTAGCAGATTTTGATACTCTAAATGAATACAAGAATTTTTATTCAGTGTTTGATATTCAGAAAACCTGAGCGTACAGCGAGTAACCCAGAAACACAGTCTTGTGCTAATAAAAGTTTTACGTCATGCTGTGATATTTTAGCTGCTTTTCTAACCCTGACTTTCTGATCCATCTGTTGTGAGTTAAACTGTTTGGAACTGAGTTAAATTGACTCTTGGTGGTAAAAGATAATTCATACTGTTAACAGCAATCAACTAGAACAAAAAGTACAGAAGCTTGGAACATTACATTAGGAAACCCAAAGTGATGTTGATTAATTCAATAAACAAAAGTAAAATCCAATAACCACAGAACTCATTGCCATACATTCTTACTGCTTTCTTATCTCTTTTACAAGAAACCACTGAATCTCTGAATTAGCATGTTTTCTTGAGCAGAATCCATCTTGGAGGAAAAGGCTGGTAAAATTTGTTAATGCTGACTTCAGGATATCTAGGATTTCATTGTGTGAGTCACCAACAGGAAAGTTCCCCTCCTGGCTAATTTATTTTAGAGGTTTTTTTTCCCTCATTGATATGTTAATGCTTTGCTTTTACTCCAATACATTCTTATCATTTTTAAGGAAGCAAAAAGCCAATCTGTGCTCTCAGCCCAGGTATTTTTCACATCTTCTGCACCAATTCTATTGATTTTTCTAAATTCTATTGAAGGGATCCAGTGTTACATACTGCAGTATCTATGTAAAATGACATAAGTTTCTCTGTGATGTTGAAGAACATTTTTTAACTTAAAAATGGTAGTTCAGTGTGGAAAATAACCGAGTCTCAGAAGCAAAGTCACCTTTCCTCTTTTTTTTTAATTTTATAATGTAGAGTAGCAGACACGTGCATAGAGTAAAGTTATAGAAAAAAATTATAGTAGCAGCTTGTTACTGCACCTTTTATTCCCTGGCAAAGAAGGCAGTGGGTGGGAGACTTGCTTGATGTTCCTATCGCTTTCACTAGCCTTTGTGGTGTTGGTCAAATCAGTTCATCTCACTGTGCCTCAGTTTCCCCAACCCCAAACTGGACAATATTTTCATTATAAAGGGATATGAACTGTGCCCGTGGAGGTTACATACAATTATCACTCATGGTCTGTAGGCTTCCCCTCACACACACACACACACACAGAGCAAACGCTGAAGCAGAATAGCTTGCTTTCATCTTTCATAAGCAACCTGGCAATAGTTCAGTGCATGCAGAGGAGAAGTAATGATTACAGTGTAAGTCTAAACCAACATCTTTTAGCCAAGGTGTTAAAGAATTTTAGTCATGGGTTTCTCTAGGTTTGCTTTATTAACAACTCAGAGTTGGGCCACCACCACAGTGAATGGCAACCTTCCAAAAATTTCTCAGTCTTATATACCTTTTTACCACCTATTATCTCAGTCCAAAGTCTTTGTAATTTTCCAGTTGATCTCGGTTCCCATGTCGTTATCATTCATCATCTTATCTCATCAATTCTCGTGTCCCGGTTCCTATCTGAAGTTAGTGGTCGTAGGCAGAAGGTCTCCGGTCACCACAATCACTTATCTTCTTACACATCAAAGATCACCTTTGAATTTCTGAAAATCACTCAGGCTATTCTATTAATTTGTCTTGCTCTAAAGTTAATCACTTACTCCTATGTCTTAGGTCTAAGATGTATGATCCTTCTTCTACTGATTCAGCTTGACTGGGTTTTAAGCCAGCCGTGGTGAGGGCTACACATGGGACAAATAGGCAGCTTATGCATATTGTTTTATAAGCACCTGCATTCTATTAATCACATCTAAAGCAACCTCTAATCATTGGTTATATGTCTGATACGAATAGTCTTAGAAACAATGAGGCTTAAGGCCTAGTTCCCTTTACACAAGGATAGACTGAAGAATGGCACAAAAGGGAGAGACTGTGGAATTAAAAAAATCAGCATAAAACAATCTTAGTGCTGTATTGTTTTGACATCTCGCAGGTGTTGAACTTAGTTTTTTGAAGAAGCTGAAGGAGAATGCAGCCTGGCCTCTTATTTACCTGATCCTAGCTGTTCTGCTGTCACATGTATTATTTTCAAATATGATTATTCAAAAATAATTTGTGTTTGGTAAAACATTGCCAGGCCCTCTCAAGACAGAAGTTCAAATCTCCTGTCTAGACATGGATTTTGAAAAACCTAACTAGTTTGGCTAATGAGGAACACTGTGATATCAAAACTCCTTCCCTCCCTGCCTGCTGAGAGGGAAGGAGTTAAGCGTCATGCTGGTAAAGGAATCTGAATCGTTCTTTTGCAGCTGCTTCTGACTTGCAGATATGTGTAGGGCTTTATGCTCTTACTGTTGTGGAAGTGGACGATTTGCTCCCACAATGTCAAGGTCTTTTTGCTATCTGGGAAGAAAAGTTTATCACCAGGACTCTCTGTCTCTGAGATTTTGTCTGGCTGCCATGACTGTAAGCTGAGCCGTTCAGAATTTTTAATACATTTAGCCTCGCAAAGCCTCTCTGAACTAGCAAAAAGGAGAGAATTAAGGCTCAGAGAAAAGGAAGTGTCTTGCCTGAGGTCATCTGGGCTGCTTGCGGCATGGAAGAATCTTTCACAGAGGGTCAGACTAGAATCATTAACCTATTGTCTCTTGCCCCAAGTACAGGAAACAATGCAATCATTCTCAAAATATTCTTTTAATCTTTCTTTCCTTTTTTTTTCTTTTTTTTCCGAGGAGGAGAAAGTGGAGAAGTTTTTTATGCCCACTCAATAGTTCCACATCAGTCTATCCTGCTGTGGAGAGCTGCTTTGTGATGTTAAATGACAGTCACATTACTCTTCCCAGTATCTTTGTTGTCTGCAGGGGATAATAAGCAGTGAAGCTCAAGAGAATTGCATCAATTTTTATTCTGAGCCTGGCTGACAAAGATATGAACACTTAATTAAGATTTCTTTCATCTCGTGAAAATGGCCCTGAAGATCTGAGCCTGACATGAGAGCTGCCAGTGATACTAGTGAAGGCAAAGTGTCCAACTGCAAGATCTTAGTTGGAACACTTGCCCTCACAAACCATTTGAACTGAGAATGGAATCTAGGTGTTTCCAAGTGGATGCTGTAACTCAAGCAAGAGGCTCCTGCTTTCTCTTCTGACTCACTCTAGTCCTGTGAATTCCTCTTTCACACAGGGACAGACTAACAGGAGGAGAGCCTCTCTCAACTCCGCAGGAACAATGTAATCAATTCAGGCGTGTATGCTGCAGAAACAGTTGGCTTAGGCTTGCCAACGTGCCATCTGTGAGAAAACTGATTTTTTAAATGACTGATTACAACAAAATGCACAATCCTTTTCCATTTATTTACACGCATGCATGTATATTGATTAAAATTAGTCCGGTTTTGCTACATTAAATCAGAGTGTTGATAATTAAGCATCTGTGCAGAGGGCTGAGAACATTAGGAGCACTAAAGAAACAAACAATAGTTTATAATAGGATCATTAGAGCAGTCTTAGCAGCACTTACAACATGTTTATTCAAAAATGAAATATGCCCTAAGGAAGAAAAACACCCATTAGGGAACACAGGGGATTTAAAATAAAAAGGTCAGTTTTAAAGCCTTTAAGTAAATCATTTCAAACAACTCAGCAACAGTTCATGTTTAAAAATAATCTAAGTAGCTAAAACAATAAAATGTGTTAATTGTAGGATCTGGAATATATCAAAAGGACAAGTACAGTCACCCTCATTACCTTCTCATTGTTCAGAGTGAAAAAACCCAGTATTAATACTGACCTATGATACACATCTTGGTGTATATATGCACAGCAAATATTTATGGTTCTATGAGTGTCTCAGAGATTGGTTGTACACGGCCAAGAAGGAAGTACTTCCAGCTGCACCAGGGTTAAAATAAACTGTGTGCCTATCTGTATCAACAGCTCAGGTCTGCAAAACCCACAGGCTGCCCTTGGGTCAGAGGAAGTTTACATGTCCTGCTTCATACGAGAACAGGCCCCGCATCCAAGTGGTGGAGCAACCTCTTATCCCATGCACGTTATGATGGCAGCACTTGCATTTATACACATTATTTCTAATTAACACATGTATCTGGCAGCACCTGCAATTTTCAGTGGGACTAATGAAGTACTGTTATGACCCACTCACAAACAGGGACTTTGACTCACAAAAGAGTAAAGCACCTCTGTGGACTAAAACTCAGCTCTTCTGTTCACCCTCTTAGCACGTACCCTCTGAACACGTAACGCGCAAAAGTAATAATTCAAGGAATTAATGCAAAAGCATAGCGGGAGGGTTTAAGCGAATTAAACCCTCTACACTACTGGCTGAATTTCAGCCAACGCCACGGGACGTTGGTAGTGTCTCAAAGCTGGCCGCTTCGGGCTCTACTGAGGAGACGACTACTCCAGTTTTTCTTGGAAAACAGGGTTATCGCTGGACAACACAGTCTTCCCCGCCGGGTTTTGCCTGCCTGCTCGGAGGCCAAGCACCGGCTCTTCGCCCTGGCCAACCTCCACCGGCACTGCGCGGAGAAGCACCGCCAGCTGTGCCCCCGACGCCAGGCCAGCCCGCCCCGGCGGGACCCGCCATGCGAAGCGGTACCGGCCCTGAGGGGGCTGTGGCGTGAGGAAGCGGCTCCGCGCCAAGATGGCGGACAGAGGG
>NW_010972653.1:126372-142524 GCF_000737465.1 Haliaeetus leucocephalus
CCCGGCGGCCCCTTGGCCCCCCCTCGCCTCAGGTGAGCCCCGCCCCGCCGCCCCGCCGCCGCAGGTGAACGACAGGGCGTTGCGCCCGGGGGGGCTGCGATTGGCCCGCGGCGCCGCCGATCGCCTGTTGCCGCGGCAACGCGCACGCCCTCCCGCAGGCACACCCCCGCGCCCCCGCTGTCGGCGGCTGATTGGCCCGAGCGGCGGTGACGCGCGCGCGGGGGTTTTACGGCCCTCAGCTGGAGGGGAAGCGGCTGGAGAGGGCGAGCGGCGGGCCTGCGGGCGGGAGGTCGGCGTTGCCGCTGCCGCCATGACGTTCAAGCGGAGCCGGGACCGCTTCTACAGTACCCGCTGTTGCGGCTGCTGCCATGTGCGGACCGGCACCATTATCCTGGGCACCTGGTACATGGTGAGAGGCTGGCGCGGGGGGCAGCCGGCGCCGCTGAGGGGGCGGCGATTTGGGTCGTGCGCAGTGCGCATGCGTGGGAGCTCGGCCGCGGCCCAGCCTGGACGCGGAGTGGGCAGCGCGCATGCGCCGCCGGTGGGCCCGGGGCGGGCAGCTCCGGCGGGGGGCCATGTCGGCGGGGTCCCTCTCTCCTCGCCCGGGGTGTTCTCCTTCGGCAGTCGGCTGTCGTCGCCAGCCGTCGCCATCGTCCCCTGTGCTGCTGCGTGCGGGGGAAGCTGCGCCAGTTTGCTGGAGTCGGGCGGCGTGGTTCGGGCACCTCTTCCCTCCCGGCGTCTGTTTCGGGCTCGCCAAACCCAGTCGTCCCTTGGCGGCCTCCCTTGTTGTAGTTAGAAAAAGAAAAAGAAGCAGAAGTTGAGGGCGTTTTAATCTGGGTCTCTCAGGGGTTCTGTTACTATTCCCTTTTTTGGATTGGAGAAGTAGGGACTTTTAAACGTTTCAAACGGCACTGAACGTGTCTGTCCCTGGTAAGAGAGGAGATGCTAACGTTTGGAGAGACTGGAATTTGGGGTATGTTGAGAATACGATGATAAGGTGTGGTTCCCCTGAGTAGCGTGTAACCTCTGAGAGGAAGGTGAGGGTCTTCAAAATGAGCATGGCTTCTGCTTTTGTTGAATAGCTTTGTGGAAAGGGAAGTTCCCGTTTGCTTGGTACTGCATCCTCAACACAGTGGCTGAGGAGCAATACAAACAGCATTTGGTTTCCAAAACACCTCACACCTCTTGGTATCTGACTGGTGGGTGCTTTTTCTCTGAGGGAAGGCTGTGGTGGTGAAGCTGAAATACTAGAAATAGTTTTGATCTAGAGTGAAACAGCAATGTGAAAACAGTACCAGCAAGTTAAGGCCTGGAGCCTTCGCTTCCTTTAGTTCCCTTTTATTGAAGCCATTTCCTCATCTTTCCTTCCCCTTCCCCTCATGGGCAGTAAAGATGTGAGGGTAGTTTGAAAAAGATTGCATTATAGCTTTTCTGTTCTCCTGAAGCTGTAACCAAAGCCTGTATTCTCCTTTACCCTTCCCCAGATTGTAAAAATGGAGAATGCTGAATTTTTATGCCTTGATGTGAAGGAGTCATGCACAGAAACTGCTTTTACAGGCATGGGGATTTAAGTTTGGAGAGTTTACTGTTTATCTTCAGGAAGTGTGGGGAGAGCTTTTTTTTTATCTCAGTCCTTCCATTGACAAAAAAATGCACAGGCAAACAATAAAATGGTGGGAGAGAGGAGTGGAAGAAGAAGCGAGGTAAGGGGGTAGGAAGTGTACCAAGACTCTAGGAAAGGTGGTTTTTTTCCTTTTCCAAAAGAATTTGGAAAAAATGTCTTGGTGTTAATTAAGTTCTACTATTAGTTCATGTAAAACAGAAAAGTAAGGTCCATTGCAGTATTGAACATGGGACTTGTTTTGGAAACCTGCAAAAGCTCCAGAAGTTTTACCCTATGTTGATGGAAGGAGATCAAGAATATGCTTCTGGTACCTCAAGTAACAGCATAAATTGTTAACAGTAAGGAGACACTCATCCTTGTTGCAAAACAAATGCACCTTACTGCCTTCCCCACTTTGGTTTCCTGTTCGCAGGAGTATCTAGAAACCCAGGAACTTGATGGGGGCGGTAGGCAGGGATGTGCTTTCCCTGGCCACAGACCCAGTAGTACTTCCAGCTTCTACCTCTCTTGCTGTGCTTCTGTTTCACCTCGTTGCCTGGATGCAGCACCTCTTCCTCCTTTCTGAATCTGTGCAAATATCTGTAGTGCTTATGGACGGTGAAAAGTATGCCAGTCATTGATGAGGCTGATGGCTGCAGAGGTGTAGTGGTGTGTGAGGCAAAGCGTTCCTTTGATCTCGTGTAACTGCAATGGATTCAGGCTGCTAGAGGGAGAAATAAGTTGAGTTCAGGGTAACAGTGTACATGTGAAGTACTTCATAGCCGTGTTTTTTCTATAGACTATCAAACACTTTGTTAAACTGTGCATTGAAAATTTTTATCCAGTTCTTCCCAGCTTACAGCTGGGAAAAGGAGATAACTTTTAAGTGTGACAACTGTTAAGCTGTTTGAGCTAAAATAAAGTCTTACCATGAAGCCTTAGGTGGTCTTGCCTAATGCTTTAACTTAGGATTCAACTTTAATTCATACCTTTTGAAGGTGAAGTACGATTTGGACAGTGAAAATTAAACTTAGCTTTCTGCTGACAAACTTAAAAAAAAATTAAAATTAAATGGCCTAGGGTATGTCAGATTGTTTAGACATGTTAATGCATCATTTAAGTATATCACTAACTAGTGTTTCAGACACTAGCTTATGATAAGTATTTCTAAATAAATTCAATAATCTGCTTTTACAGTGGGACAAATAATAAGTTTCTGCAGGGGGTGGGTTTTTTTATGGGTTTGTTGGTTTTTTTTGTAAGGGAGGTAGCTTTTTGGTGGGGGAGAATGCTTAGTTCAACAATAGCTTTGTGTTACTGAAAATCTTGGTCAGCCTGTATTTTTCACTGGATAGACTGTGTTCTTGTGCTGTGCAGTACTGAAGGAATTTGATACAGAACATAAAATGGAGTGTCGTAGCAATCTACTCCAGATGTTTTAGTAAGATAAGAGTTTTGGCTATTTCATACGTGTGCGTTACTCATGTAACAAATTCTTTAGGCATTTTCCTCTTCCTTGCTTGTATATTAAGTCTTGCATCTGTCTAACTTATCTCCTCACTAAAACAGTTACATTGCTGTCCTTGTTGTGTACTTCTTGAGTCTAGAGAGAACAATGTATCTTCTAAAATGTCTGCTGTTGATGGCTGTGTGATCAAACTGCATCTTTTAAGCATGCTTCAGACAGTATGCTGCTACTGTTTCTGATAAAGAAGTAAAACTCTATTTGCAAAAAGATGAGTTCAGAACATTTCTAGTGGACTCATGCTTAAGTTCCAGGACTAATATAGTTTGGTTAACTCTGCTACACCCACTACTGTTCTGTGTAGGAAGGAAAAAGAAACCTCCTATTCCTAGCTCCATAATTGCAAACGTGTGGCTTTGAAGTTTGTTTCTTCCTGTAAACTTTCTTACTAGGCACAGTGCTTTCCAGAAGCCGGAAGCATGAACACTGCACTGGCAAAAATCAGATCAGAGTTCAATAAACAGTCTAAAAGTAATAGCATTGTTTTGGAGGGAGTGGCTGTTTCATTCTGGCAGCAAACTTCAGCAATAGAGTCAAAATGATGTAATTGCTACTGGTTAGCAGGAGGGTGAGGATGATCTCTGGAGTCATTTGTTCACTGAACGAGATTTCCAGAAATGAAGGAAAGTAACTGGTCTCAACCTAATCTCGACAGTGCTAGAAGCTCTGAAGTACTCTTATTATACTGAAAAAGAGTAATTTTAAATAAAGAAAAAAACCACCACAGCAAAACAAAACCATCTTGGCTTGTTTCTTCAGGAACATGTTTAAGGAAAAATACTGGAGAAGTGAGAGGAAGATGAGAAAGTGTAGTAGTGCAAGGCAATTTCCCTCTTCTTTCCCACTCATAAAAGGAAATAAGCAAATGCTAAGTAGGAATTCTTGTTGATGTCCAAGACTTTTAGTCGCTCGGAGTGCTTGGAGAAACCTAGACTTAATGTTCAGGCCTCCAGAGAGATGAGGCACTTACATGATTAGACATGAAATGTATACCATGGAGATAAAACTCTCTAATTAAAAAGATAATGCTTGTTATAGCCCTGCAGTCTTTTGAGTTCTGATCATATAGGGAGCTAATACTTCTATTACCAGTTTGTAATAACTGCTGGGTTTCTACTTTAATACCAGCTATTGGATTTTTTAATTTTGATACAAGCTACACCAAACTTCAGTTAAGCTCAGTTATCCCACTTACATGAGTAAAACACACTTCTTAAACTACTACAAACTAAGTTTTTTTTCATCTTAATGGAACAATCTTTTGAATTAGAATTTGAACACGCATGTTGTAATTCATTTTTTTATGATTATTTTTTGTCTTCCTAACAAGAAAGACGAGGATGGGGACTGCTGGGGTTTCTGAGGTGTTAGCTCAGAATGGTGAACTACCCACTGAGTGTTGGCTTGTCAGGGTTGGCAGGGTTTTTTGGGGTGGTGGTGGTTTTAATCTTCAGGTTACACTGAGGCTTACCTGTGCTATGTTTTTTCTGATGACTTCTCCACGTAGACCATTTGTGAACGTATATTTTATTCGCAGTGAGTGTATTCTTTTAAGCTCTGATGATGCCTTCCAGTCCAAACCATACTCTTACTGCCAGTCACATTGACTATCAAGTTGAAACAAGCCTTGTGGTCTTGCTGTTAGCAAGCTTCTGTGAAAGAAGAATGGTAGTAGTTAAAATACAGGCTCTGGCTTTGTGCTTAGAAGGACTTCTAATTTGGAGTTGTTGGTAACTCTTAATTGAAATCCATATGTTGAATATAATGAATTGCTCAGTGCTGTGATATGATTCACAAATAGCAGTAATGGAGTACTGGAAACCCTGGGGTGTTAATTGGCAGAGGTTTGGGTTTGTTGTTTGTTTTGTTTTTTTTTTTAAGTTAGTATTTTTATTCTGTCTCACTGATCCTAGCAGACTGGATTTTGAATGACTCTTATTTCCTATTTTCCTTGCACATCATTTTAGGTTGAGAAAATAAAGCTTTAATACTTTGAACTGCGCTCAGTAACTAGTGGAATTACTAAGGACTTCTGTATCCTAAATTGGGACCATGGATAGGATGAAAATAAAGTGGCAGATGTAGGATCACAGTCTCACAATTCCAAGGCATTCAAGTTCTTCAGTACTTTATATTAATTCAAGTGCTGCTTGCTCTTTATCTTGAGGCAGATAGCCATCATGGTGGTTAAACTCAGTATTGTAGTAGTATTGTCTTTGTCCTGAAGTTTATCACTATTTAAGTTAAAATGATGACTGTGTATAAACAAAAAATGATTTAGCTTTAATTGAACATGTCTCTTTGTGTTTTATGAAGTAGAAATTAATGTTTAACTGCCAGAGATCTGAACCTTGACATAAGCATTTTAAACCAAGTACAGAGCAGGAAGTTATTTTCCAAAGTATGGGTTGATACCACTGGCTCACTTACAGCAAGGCAGAAATAGAAGGCTTGAAAATACATCAAGAGCAGAAAGCCAGAACAGAGAAGGATGAAACAGTAGTGGTGAGAGAATATAGTATTCTATACATTTGAACAATGGTGAAGCAAAATAAAAGATTTAGACAAGTGGCAGATGAGCAACTTGACAGTTTGCCCTGTAGGAAGTGTCTTTTGAGGGGGAAAATATGCTCATTTCAAGGCTAAAGATACTGGTGGCTAAACTTACTTTTTTACTGCCAACTGTACTAGTTTTTATATTTTACACTCTAAGGCATAAAATGGAGTATACAAGTGACTGAAAGTAGCTGGAATTTCCAGTAAGTTTGTATAGTACATGGTGATATGATAACATTTCTACAAAATAATCAGCTTTGATTTCACTAACGGGTTCTTTTTAGCAGAAAGTGTAAGCAAGGTTATCACAATATCTCTAAACCCTAGGGGAAAAAAAAAAAAGAAAAAACCGACAAAACCCTTAAAAAAAAACCAACAAAAAACCCAACTTGTAGGAACTGTAAGTCTTAAAAGCTAAAATTCCTTTTAAATGTTCAAAAGCTTTTTTTTCCTTATTGAAAACTTCAATAATTGTGCGTAGACTTGCCACTGTTGCTATCACTGACTCCTGAAACCAGGCCAGTAAAAGAAGAAATGTTTGGCAAATATTCTTAAGTTGTGACAAACTGTGAACCAAATTGTTTTGGTTTTTTTTTTCGTTTGAGGCTAATTGTAAAAGATCCTGCTGCTGGTGGTGACTGTACTGAATACTGATTGGAAAAGGACTGCAGCTTGAAAAGACCGTCATGACTTTTTTGTTGTTGTTGTTACGCAGTCTTTTTCTTTGGCATGTCTCTCCAGATATTAGTAACAGAAACTATGCCCCTGTAAATCTTGAATAGGTTATAAATGTTGTGAAGGCAATTTTGCAGATGCTTAAGCTGCTTCTGACTCTTTGAGCTCTTACTGTTACTGCAAGCATTTCTGGTATGTACCAATATGGGGAAACAGAAGTAGTCTTCAATGGCAGTGTAAATGAAGAGAAGGACCAGTAAGCATGTAGCCAGTGCTGAATGCTTACAAATTTTGAGGTTCAATCTTTGTGTGAGATTTTTTTTAACTCCATCTGTGTTTGTGTAGCCTTACTGATGAGGTTTTAATGACAGATCTAGGAAGGGGAGGGAGAATGACAGATCTCCACTGCTTGTATTAAAACTAATATGGGAGAAATTAAGAAGCTACGTTTGAGGATCAGAGCTATAGTGGAAGTTTTCCCTCATACACTCGGTATTCACTGTGTGATGCTTACACATACCCTTGTACTGCTTGCCCCTCCAGCACTGTTTGAGAGTAGGGTGCAGTACCTTCTCTGTGCATTAAATTAATTCTGCCTTTCAATTTGTTGTAGAAAGCAGAAACTCTTTCCAAATGTTCCCATTGTGTCTGTTATTGTAGCTTTTCCTTCCTGGCCTCTTTTAACTGTTTCCAGTTTTCCGGTTTATGGACCTGTGCGTCATGCAGCAATAGTTTAATTACGTCATTTGAATCCCTACAAACTCTATCCATCCTCTTAGTTTGTGAAGTTATTTAGTTGTGATTGATTAAAACCTGCAAGTGTCCAGTGCTCTTCTAGTTGTTTTGGTAGCGGTTTAAACTAAGTCAGCTTGAAATGTAATCGTAAGTTGAGTTGGTTTTTTGTTTTGTTTTTTTTTCTTCTGCATATAGGCAAAGCAAAGAGTTTATTTCCAACTGAAATAAAAGATTTATTAGTGTGTCCTTAAAAAGATCATAGCTGTTGCAGTGTAAATAACCTTTAGGTAACTGTAATCTTTCTCAGGTGGTGAACTTGCTGATGGGCATCTTGTTGACAGTAGAAGTGACTCATCCAAATATAGTGCCAACTGTTGATATCCAGTATGAAGTCATCGGAAATTACTACGCTTCTGAGAGAATGGCTGGTAGGTGTTTAACTCTGCTGTCTGATTAGAAAATAAAGTATGCAGTATCATGGTGTATTTGCCTTACACTAGTGTGTAATATATGCATACAGCTTTTAAATATGGTTGCCTTGTTTTCTGAATTTCTCTTTTAATTATTCTGGAATTGAGTTGTTCTACAAGAATAAAAAAACCCCACAACGTTTATGGAATATTATTTTTACTTCATATTATTCCTAAGCATCTTAAATGATACGATTTCTAATCTCTAATGCTTGGACTGTCAAAGTACGTGTGGAACATCTCTAATTCACTTTCTCCATGAACATTTACTATCTTTGCTGTGTCAGTAAAACAAAAAGCAGAAAAGTATTTTTAAAGACTTTTTTTGAATTTCTGGTGATCCTCATAGATTTAAGGAAAAAGCTTACAGCTATTGTGTATGAGTTTACTAAGAGGAAAACCATGCCATCTTTCTAAGAAGAGTGGAAGAATTGGGATGCCAAGTATTGGAGTGAAACCAAAGTATTTATCTAAAAAGTTTGACATGCAGAAGAAATGGAAGAGAAAGCATCATGAGCAAAATTAAACCTCCTTTCCACACTATTGTTATAGATTAAGTCTATGATGTGTACAAGTGCAATTGGTGTCAAACTTTTGTCTGTAATGACCAAGCTTTTTAACTGTAGTATGACATATAAACTTGGGTGCATGCTTTGTTTTTTCTTGGTTTTATATGTGCATAAATATGTTTAGTGTGGCACTTCTAATGTGTCTCGTCTCAGTCTGTTGTATTACACTAAAATTCAGGAAGGGTCAGATCCAGTCTGGAGTGAAGATAAATAGTACAGCACAAATCTGTGTTTTGAGAGTTCTGGTTTACAGTCTTCATGTTAATTGTTCATGACCTGAGGATCTGTCAGTTCTGACCTGTGACTGTAACTCTTGTTTGTTAGTAATGAAATGAGTGGGAACAAGGACCAATTACTTCATAAAGCCAAGATATTAAATAAAGCTACAGCAGATATCTGTAAAATGTTGTATGTTCTGCAATGAATGTTGGTGTACTTGGTAGCCTTAAGCTCATGTGACTGAGAGATGCTTATGAAGCTGAAGGTGCTTTCTCTACTCTTTAGTGTAAAATGGCTATCACATGCTTTTGACTTAAAGATTCTTTTTTCCCATGTTGGGACATGGGCTAGAGGGTTTTGTGTGCATGAAGTGATATTACAGTTTTGATTGTGCATGTGGATATTGTGAGTAACAAATCCTCAGAAGAAAACCACGCTTGTTGGTTATTGCTGAGTACTTAAGGCCCTCTGATAACATAGTGCATTTCAGACATGGGAGGGCCGACTCCTTGATGCTATCTGTGTATGTAGATATTATTATCTTGTACTGAATTGGGTACATAAGTGCTTCTACAGTGTATCTTTTCCAATCAGTTGCAGACTAGAAAGTTATGATTCTCAGATCATCTCTTTCAAGCGTGGGAGCTAGAAAAGTTTGGCTTCAGTATTGCTAAAAATATTAATTTACCACATCTATAGACTCTCAAGCTGGTTTCTTTCTCTGTGTTTAAAAATGTAAACTGTGCTTGCTGCAGGAGAATGAGTATAATCTAACTGGTGGAAAGCAGCTGTGCTTCTGTCATCAGTAACTGTGATGCACAAGGAGAATCTTTATCATTCAGTTTCCATGAGTGTCCTGGATTCTGCTACCGTTTGGCTTCTGTTCCACTGCTTTTTCTTCTAAATAATGGGATACCTTCCACACAGTGATTTCCTGTTTTCCTTAGTGTTACTGAAGGAGCAGTGCTGCTCCCACTGCCAATGACCGAATTACATAATCAAATAATTTTGAAGTGTAAAAGGTTGATATTGTGCTAGCTTCACTTAAAATTCTTTCCAGTTGTAAAGTTAATCACCCACATTCTTTTAGCACTGACATATATTGCAAATCAGCACCATTATGTTGCATTACTATCAAACTATGTCAGGCTTCTAATTGGTATGTCTGAGCTTCATTCAGGCTTTTGATTAAAGAAGAGGGATTTTTCCAAATGCCTGCTGGTTTTATTGAACCAGGTCTTTTTCCATTAGGAGAGATCTGAGTTACTCAATTGTGCTGTGGCTAGTTTGACAGATGAAACAGTTGAAAACAGATCATAGTAATGGATAGAGCTTGGGTACATGTCAGCTGCAGTGTGACAACTTCAGGAAATGACTGATGCTTACTGTTTTTCTTTTAATGCAGAAAATGCCTGCGTTCTATTTGCTATCTCCCTCCTCATGTTCACAATCAGTGCAATGATGGTGTATGGTGCAATTGCTGTAAGTATATTTAGTCTATGGTTTTAAACTTGCTACTTGAATTTTTAACTAAACACCTTATAGGCTGCTGCTTTTTTCTTTTTCTTAGCATCGTGTAGGCTGGCTGATCCCATTTTTCTGTTACCAACTCTTTGACTTTGTGCTCAGTTGTCTGGTTGCCATCAGTTCTCTAACCTACTTGCCCAGAATCAAGGATTACTTGGATCAGTTGGTAAGTGTTTCTTCAGCTCAAGTTGATATTTTACATTTGAAATTAAACTTTGGTTTAATTGGGTAAGTGACTGAGCTATAGTTATCTTCCTGTGCATAAGAAAAAGGAATTCAGACTGCAGCAGCCATAGGGGATGACTGTTAGGGTGGTTATGAGAATGAGAATTTATCAGAGGTGGAAGGGCCAGAGGTGTCATTGCTCCCTAAAAGGAAAGCCAGGGAGAGTAAAGAAGAAATGTGACGGGAATTGTTGGTTTAAACTGCGTTTGCTACATTTGCACTCGAAACAAAGATGTTTGTAACCCTTCAAGCAATGTGGTTCTGGCAGGTTTGCTAGTGCAGATTAAAAATGTCTTGACCCTTACTTGGTGGGGAAGGGGAAGAAGAGTATAGGTAAGGATCGATATGATGTAGGGTCTTAACAGCATTATGGGATGGAATCTGAGATTCGGAGGGTTCCTTTTTACATTCTGTAGAACTCTTCTTGTTTTGCAACAATGCCTTCTAAGGAAACTGTAATGGAGTTTTCATTAAGACTGCCTGTGTTTTAACTGCAAAAATACTCAATGGATAGAATACACTCTTAGTTAATGGGGATCGCAAGCTCTTCCTGGCTGGTGTTTTAGATGTTTAAAAAAAAATCCTTTTTAAAACAGATAAAAAACCTGGTTTGGTGTTGGAGAGAGGCTTTGTTACTGTGGTCAGGGAAAGAGAAGAGTCTGAAATTCGCAGAAGCTCTTTGTTTTGTCTCTTCTGACTTTCTTTTCTATTCTGCACACATGTATGTTACTGACTGGTTGGACTGACAGGAGGTAATTAATACAAAGTCATTAAAGAGTTAGCAAGTAGAGGACCATAAGTACAAATGCTGTGCTGCCGCTGTTAAAAATGAAATTTCATGGATATCTGTCTCACATATTAGTCTCTAATACATGCTATTAGAGATTGAGGTAGTGACTAGGGACATAGATAGTACAAGGCTTCTGTATAGGTAGCCCGTTTCTGCAGTGACCTGTTCTTGCAGGATAGAGGCAGGATAAATACTGTGCTTTCTGGGAGGATAAAGAAGCAGCTAGTGAGAAACAGAACTTTTTGTTGTTTCTGGGGGAGTAGTTTACACAAGAGTTTGTTTCATTTGGTGTGAAGTTTGGATGTCCTTCTGTCATATTTGTGACTGTGCAGTGTTAATGCTTATCTCTGCCCTTTCTCTCCATTCCCTATTTTTTTTAATTAGCCGGATTTTCCTTACAAAGATGATCTCCTTGCCTTGGACTCCAGCTGTCTCTTGTTTATTGTTCTGGTGTTCTTTGCTTTATTTATCATTTTAAAGGTAAGTTAAAATTTAAGCATGTGTCTGTTTCATGAGTTACTACATTAAGATGCTACCAATCTGAGTTAATTCTCAATGCTGAATTAAGAACTCAGCTGACTTCTTAATGCTGAGTTCAGAACTTTTTTGAGCAGAATTGTTAGGATGTTCAGTTATGGTATGGCTTAAGACTTACATTTTGTGTACTGGTGTCTTCAGCTAACTTGTTTGTGTGCAGTGGGGCATGTTTATGCAGCTCTGCCCTTCCTGAGTAGGAAGTAGGAATGCACAAGACTTCAAATACCATCTTTTTGCATAAGTGGAGATAAATATAATGTTTGTAATTAAGCTTGTAGTGAAACAATATTGAGTTACTGCCTACAAGTTTTCTAAACAAAACTTCTAAAATCTCTCACTGTGCCTAACAAACCAGGGTGCATGGTTTGGAAGGAAGATGATGGAAGAAGGAAATGCATATGTTAGTTCAGAGCTGCATCTTTCTTCCTACTGAAGGGTGATATTAAGAATTATTTTCTTTCTGAAGATCTAAATACGGAGGCATTCATTTGAATTACAAAAACTTTTGTGCAGACAAAGCATATTAGAGAAATGAGTTGATAATACATATTGGCCGTGACAATATTCCTTTATTGCATCCAGATTGAATTTAAGAAAAAAATGAAGTAATGAAAGAATTTTACTCACTTCCTATACTTTCTCCAAGAGGAATGTCTGACTGGGGGGCATGGAAGCCTAATACAGTAGATGATATTTTTGTGTTGATTGGGAAATTCAGTACCTTGTGTATAACTATGTGCTAACTTGCCAATGAAAAATTCAGAGATTAATATTATGCAGATTAATTATTAAAAAAATCTAATCCTCATCAGAGCATGATAGTATGTCTTTCTACAGCAGTTAATGTTGAATTAAAGTCCAGGCTACTTTGCGCTACCATCTTCTCCTTGCCACCCCAGCTGGGTGTTTGTGCCTTCTCCTTCGTTCTGGTAGTTGGACAAATAGTACTGTTAACTCAGGGATGAGTGGGATTGTGCTGTTGGCCTGATGTCCTCCTCTTCCTCCTGGCAAGTTTGGACTGAGATCCATAGAAGCATAAGCTGGTTGGGGATTAATTTGATTAGCTCTGCTGAGGCAGATAGAGAGATTAGTTGAATGGATCTGTGAATTCTTTTGCTAAAACCTGTGTGGCTTAGCCTCTCTGAGTCACTATGATAGCAAAGCTAAATGGGGAACAGCATTGGTATGTGGCTAAATCTGTGAAATAGCAGCCATTCCTCAGATATGTATCGACTAAGTTGATTTATGCTCCTTTTTGTCATGTGAATGTAATCCAGCATCTAATTTCTGAATCAGCTAATGCATATGGGGCCTCTTTAAAGAGAAATTTCTCTTCTTTCAGGCATATCTAATTAACTGTGTATGGAACTGCTATAAATACATCAGCAACAGAAACTTGCCAGAGATAGCTGTGTACCCTGCTTTTGAAGCTCCTCCACAGGTAAAACCTTTTTGAGATTAAAATTAAACAATGCTGGTTCCTTTTAAGTAGAAAACCACCATATCCATATACATTTATAAGCCTTGTCCAGCTTTCTACACAAAGACTGGAAAGATCAAAAAGTTCAGCTAACATTATGGTGGGTTGTTTCTTAGTTTCATTCTTACAGTGCATAAAGTTGGAGATTTTATAGAGAAAAGTCTTCGAATGTTTTTCGTGTAGTAGAGTGAAGCTTTCTGATCGCACCAGTCAAAACCTTCCTTGCTGCTTTGCAAAACCAAGAGATAGTGGGGTGGAATGAATGACCTCAGGTTAGGTTCAGCAGCACAGTAAACTACTGTTGTACCTTCTTTCACTTCCCCACTAGCTTACTAGGAACAGCAGTAAGTTCTTACTAAAAAAACATTTGCCTGCAACAGAGAATTAAGTTGCTGATGGGGCATGTATGTTTTTGTTCTGTTTGTTTTTTGGTTTTTTTCTAAACCTTCTGCATTAATCTCTTCAAAATGTCTTCTCTTTAGTATGTTCTGCCAACCTATGAAATGGCAGTGAAGATGCCTGAGAAGGAGCCTCCACCTCCCTACATACCTGCCTGAAGCAGTTTTTATGTTAATTAACATCTGTACCAGCTTCCTGGGGGTTTTGTCTTTTAATCTTGCAAAACTGCTTAAGTAATAGAAATATTCAGGGCTTTAGGAGCAAACTGTTCTGTTTAAAATATGTTTGATATAAACTTACTAAGCAAAACACATCTGGGAGTGATTTTGTTTGCTTTAATTTTTGTTCTCCTTAATGCTCTTAAACATTTTATTGCCTTAGGGCCTTATACTGCAAGAACTTATGCATGTGACTAACTTGTGGCTTTTAATAATACCAACTGAGCCAATCTATGATTGAAGTTAGCTACAATTATAAGTGTCGGCAGGATTGTGCCCTTAATTTATATTAATTTTTTTGTAAAGTAGTTCATAAAGACAATCTGATCGTGCAGCAAAATGACAGTTTGCCTTTATCCTTTTTTTGGACGGGGAGGGGGTTTGAATGTGGTATATATGTGACTTTTTTTACTTTGCACTTTTCTCATATGTTATCTTACCTTTATTGTGGGTTTATTTTGGTTATCCTATGTCTTGGAACACAGTATTTTTCAGGAAGAAGTGAGGGTGGCACAGGAGTTCTATTACAATGTGCTGTGAACGCAAGAAAAATAAATAGAAATGTGGAAGATGGTTGCATGCTTCTAATCTTATATGTATTTTCCTCTTTGTGATAAATGATACTTAAATAAATCTTTTACGAAATGTTTACCAGTAGCCTTGGTTGATCTGTTTGTCGTTTGGTTTTTTTAAGTGCTTCAGTGTACTGCAGATAGTCCCGTGTATATGCAGCTTAGTGAACACTGGCTTCCTACAGGTTGTTTAGTGGTTGATCTGTGTTCTTCAGCAAAAGTCCTCCTGTGAGTGGAGAATGTGGATTTCCTTTAATGTAAAAGCTTGTATTGCAGCCTTTGCAGTTCAAGTACTTGGGTGTCTTCTACTTGTCTGATTGTTACTTACGCATAAGCTGGGAAAAGGGAATTGTACCAGAGGCTTCTAGCCTTTGAGGCAAATTTGATGTCTGATGAACTCAGGTGATAAGAGCAGGACAGACACCCAGTAGGACTACAATGTTATTTACATTGGAAAATGTCCAAAGTTGTTGGACATATGCCATAACTTCAGAAATGTTCTTCTAAAGAAAAAATAAAAACCAACCAAACAAAAAAAAAAACCACAAACAACAACTTTCTACTCTTCCTCCTCTGTAGTAAGAGGTAAAAGACAGTTTAATGATCTGCTAGTACATCTGAAGGAAAAAATGGCTTTCTACTTTGGAAGATAAAAGGGACCTGGGATTAAACTCTGGAAAAAAGGCATACAGGTTCTTGGTTATTCTAGTCTGTTCAAGTATGTACCTCCTTCCTGTCCCCCTGACATTTAAAAATGCCCTCTGTCATTACTGTGCTATCAGTAATAGTTTAATTTGTTTTTCCCTTTACCTAAGGTGCCATCTGTGAGAGTACCTTAAGCTGTGGTGGTGCCACTGTTCTGGCAGTGCCCTGCCCTTCCAGTTACCCCGTGCACCCGGGGCTGTCGGCAGCTGCACTCAATTTCCAAGTTCTGAGGAACTGCATTGGATCGGACTCGCAAAGAGACTTCAAAGCCAGGGAATCTTTCGATGCTGGCAGAGACTGCTTAAATGTGATTTCTGGGGGTGGGGAGTGGGGCTGAAAGACTACATGAAATTCGAGTGGTCTGAGAAACGCACAGCAGAAACTATTGGGGGGTTGTGGGATACTCAAGTACTGATCCCAGAGCATACACTCTGGCCTGGATCCATCTGCACTGAGGGAGATTCAGTGTGTGTTACAGAATGAAGCCAAAAACCTGCTCCTTCATTAGCTGTCTGACCGTGAGTGGGCACCAAAGGAACTTGGAAGTGTTGGAGATGGGCAGAGAGCTTCGGCCAAGGGCTGGGTGCTGAGACTTCCCAAACCCTGGGTGGGCAATCATATGGGCGAGCAGTATTTGGCAGCAGCAGGCACTGCTTGAAATTTGGGTGGTGTTGCTTGCTCAGAGCTGCAGCCTCCTCTAGGAGATGAAGGCCGTTGTACTCCACTGGACCCCTGTCCTGGGGCTTCCCTCAGCACAAAGGGTGGTGTTCCCTCCCCGATTTTGTTTGCAGGTTTTGTGAATGTGATGGTGGCCTCTTCCACAGTCAGGACAGTACCTGCCTGAGACTGCACTGCTGGTGGGTTGTGAGGGCATGGTCCTGTTCCCCTTAACGGAGGTGAAGGGAGAAAAGATGGTCCTGTAGTCCAACGTGTTGACTGGGGGTTTGGCAAAGGTGTCTTCTAAAAGAGCGTGCTGGAGGTCGTAGTGGATTTGTGCTCTAAACCGTGCTTTCTGTTAAAGCTTGCCGCAGCTTCCCACAGGGGCTGGGGGGATTTGCAGTGCTAGGGGCCAGACAGAATGGCCTAGGTTAGGTTTGACAACAGGGAGGGCGGTGTTTTTCGCCTCAGTGATCCCGCTGTCAGCTTCTTCTCCCGTTCTTGGCAAACAGCGCCCTGGAGCTAAATCCTCGAGCCTAGGGAGCGCAAAGCTAGCAGACCTGCACCGCCTAACTGCAGGGGCGGGAGAACGGGTGAGTTTGTATGCCGGCCCCCGGGTTTGAACGCTGCCCCTGCCCACACTTCACTCGAATGCCCGCAGCCCCTCCCTCCCCCCCCGAGCCAGGGCTG
>NW_010972653.1:142534-142844 GCF_000737465.1 Haliaeetus leucocephalus
TCGCCGCCGCACGGGCGTAGTTTGACCGGGGGTCGCGGGGAGGTTGTGGCCCGGGGGCGTCGTGCGGGAGCTGCAGCGGTGCGAGGGCCGTCCGCTGGTAGGCAGAAGCACCAGCTGCTCTTCTTTTTTCACGCGAAGCTGGCCTTGCTGTTCTCCAAATAACTCTTCCCTGCCGGTGTTCGTTTCTCGAAACGGTCCCACTGCAGACTCAGAAGGATCAGGCTGCGGAGAAGTGGCTTGTTGAGGGGTTTTTTACCTAAAAAAGAGAATTCTTCTGCCTACAAACCTTGGATTTGGCCTTTTTTTTTTT
>NW_010972653.1:142854-170573 GCF_000737465.1 Haliaeetus leucocephalus
GGCGGGCGGAGCGCGGAGGGGCGCCGCGGCCTCCCCGCCCGCCCGCCTCTCTCCCGCCCTCCTTCCCCCGCGGGGGGCTGAGGAGAGCCGCCCCGGGGGGGGACGACCCTGCGCGGCGGAGCCCCTCCTGCCTCGGGCGGTTAAATCCCAGCCCTCCCTTTCCTCAATATTCCCCCCCCCCCCTTTATTATTATTAATTTAAAGTTGATTAAAAAAGTGAAAAAGCAGTTTTCCTCCTCACCCCCACCCCAGCCCCTTCCCGGCTGGAAGATGGCTGAGGGGAGGCAGACGGGCCTGCGGGGGCCCGCGGACACCCCCACCCCCCCCTCGGCCAGGGAGGACGCTCCTTTTGGTGGCGTTTTAGGTGACAGCTCTTTGTCTGCCTGTGACATTGTCTGTCTGTGTCTGTCTGTGTCCCCCCAAACCAGCCCCCAACCCCGGCGGGGCGGTTCTGGGTGTCAGCAGAGGCGAGTTAAGTTCAGCGCTGAGGCGGTCGGTCAGGGAGAACCGGAGGTGGCCGTCAGGTACCGGCTGGGTTTTGGGGTCACCGGAGCGGGGAAGGGGTGGGTTGTCAGGGGGCTTGTGTGGGGAAGCGGGCTCCTCAGAGGGGGTGCCTGGGCTGCCGGCTTTGGGGGGGCTCTGCAGGAGGCTGGTGGTGAAGCTGGCGTCTGCCTCCTCGCTCCTAGCAGAGTGCTTGCCCTAAATTTGCCTCGTTTTTCTCTTGGAGACATGGACCAGCAGCAGATTGCAAATAATCCCAAATACCTGGCGGTGCGTATGCAAGCGGTAGCCCCGGTTTGTGCAGCGGGGGGGCTTTAGCCACTGGAATATGACATTTAGCGGTAGAAAAATCTGTTATGGAAAGGCTGTTTCCTTCCGATGTAGGTTGCTAGACGCGCTCAAGTCCTCCAGTTTCCTAGGTGCGTTTTGACCTTTCAGTGGCTGAGAACTGGGTCGTGCGCCTTGGGTGACGATCTCCCAATTATTTTTTTTTTTTTTTTTTTTTGTAGGACAAACACAGTATCTCTTTCACGTCTTAAGCTACCCATGCATGCACAACATTTCTTCAGGTTTTCTCAGCTTTCCAAAGGGCACAAAACCACTCTTCTAAGTCCTTGTGCAAAAACTGAGTTACAGGATGGTTGTAGAATTACATATGATATACCCGGGCGGGATCCTAGATTCGTCCGCTCCATTACTCTGTCCAAAGGCAAAATCAACTGCTCCCGTGTTTCCTGATGGAAGTAAGATCTATCTGTGCAATTTGATTTTTTCCCTCCCTTTTCTCTTGCACAAGAGAAAAAAGGTTTCTAATGCATTGAAAAAAAAGTGCTGTTTTCACCTCTACTTTTAAGAGACCTGTGAAGATTTTTTTTATTTTTTATTTCAGCTGGAAGGGAATAATAATAATAGCGAACTCAATAGTAACTGAGAGGTGTGTCAGGTTCCCAAAACAGCTCTCAGTGAGCATATTAAAACTGCTAGTTAATGCAGTGTTGAGCCAGAATGTCTCTTTTATAGAAGTACTCTGATTTTGGGTTGTCTGTTTTTCATCAACCAGCTGCACAAATCCATACCTTGAGGGTATGAACTAAGTACATGGTATTGTCAGCGTCAGGTCAGGATATCAGGACAGAGTGTAAGCTTAGGTCGCCTGCTGTCACTGTCTTGATTATTTTTTGTCTTCCTAGAAGTGATGCTTGTCTCTGATGTGAGCTGTGGCTTTTCTGTTTCTGTCTAGATCTATATGCCAGTGAGGAACTCTGGAAGCTAGAAATATGTGTGTAAATGTTCATTTTGACATGTAAAATTACTTTTTTCTCTGCTCTAGAAGCCTTAAAACGGTAACAACTTCTAAAGAAGCCTTTATCACAGCGTCGTCTGCATCTTTTTCCCATTGGCCTTTACTTCTTCTTGTGTACTTTGGATTGTGAATTACAAACAAGAAATAATTCCTAATCAGCATTCTATATTGTTACTATCCTAAAAATATTCTTAGGATCTGTTCACTATGTAATATAGCCAATTGTTTACCATTTTATTTCTGTAGCTCATAAAAATGGAATTCAGGCTTTATCTTTAAAAATGAAAAGTGAGTATGTTTATATATCATTGCTACACTTCTGCGATGGCTGTTACATGTGAACTACAACCCTTTGTTTCAAGGATAATTAGACATTTTGTGCGCTTAAATGTGGACCTATCTTTTAATGCTTAGAAGTGTTCAATTATTTATTACTTGTCAAAATTAATATTTAAGAATTTCTAACGTGTTGCTCACTATAATTTTAAGCCTCTTCCTAAAGAATCAAGAGTGCCAACATTTATCCAGTAGGAGTAGTTTGCCATGACAGCTCTCACTGCCCTAGGGTGAGAGCTCTGGTCCTGTGTAGGAGATGACTGAAGTGTTTTGTTTTCCTTCCTTCTTGACAGACACTGCCTGCAAGAACCGGCCCCTAGACCTCGTCTTCATCATAGACAGTTCCCGTAGTGTCCGACCTGAAGAGTTTGAGAAAGTGAAAATCTTTTTGTCAAAAATGATTGATACACTGGACGTTGGTGAAAGAACAACCCGTGTGGCAGTCATGAATTATGCTAGCACTGTCAAGGTAGAGTTTCCCCTCCGGACCTACTTTGATAAAGCATCTATGAAGGAGGCTATATCTCACATTGAGCCCTTGTCTGCTGGCACAATGACCGGCCTTGCCATCCAAACTGCCGTGGACGAAGTCTTCACTGAGGAAATGGGCACCCGGCCGGCAACCTTCAATATCCCCAAGGTGGTCATTGTCGTGACAGACGGACGACCACAGGACCAGGTTCAAGATGTGGCAGCAAGCGCCCGGACAGCTGGCATTGAGATCTATGCAGTTGGGGTAGACCGGGCAGACATGCAGTCCCTGAGGATAATGGCCAGTGAACCACTGGATGAACACGTCTTTTATGTGGAGACCTATGGTGTGATCGAAAAGCTGACATCCAAATTCCGAGAGACTTTCTGTGGTAAGGTGGTCAGTCCGAGAGGGTAGTGTGATTGGCTCCTTTTGGCTCCTGCTGTGGTTCCGCTCCCTAAGAAAGAACTTTTTCTTTTTGAGAAGTGTTATGTATCACATTTCAATATTTCCTTTGCCATCCACTGGGCAAACAAGCCAACGCTTTTATTCAGTGGAGGCCAAGTAATGACCTCTCATTTTGAATAGTGACTTTAGCATGCAGATAACAGACCTGATTTCAGTGGACCTTCTTGTGCAGTTGGTCCGATTTAGTGCAAGAGAAAGCACATCAATCTGGCCGGGATTTGGCTACGTATATTTACTGACTTGCCGACAGTGCACACCAGAGCTGTGCAGCCTGCTCATTTCTTTTCCCGTCTCGCTGGGGAGCAAGGAGGGTGGAAGTGTAGTACGGAAGGGCTCCTTATAGATTCAGAGTAGGAAAATCAGTGTGCAGGTGAACTGCCACTGTAGCTTGAGAAATTTGATGCAGGATGAAGTGCCCACACACCACGGCAGGTCATCTCAGGATGGGCTTTCACTCTGCAGGCATTGCTGGGCTTTTTCAGCATGCCGGACTCACACCTTTCTCTGTTTCTCTGCAACTTGATTTAGTCAGGGAACTGTGGGATTCGTTGAATTAGCTTCACTCTTTCAGGGCTTTTCTTGGAAAAATGTTGGATGTATATTTGGTTTGGGCTAGAACTCCACTAACAATGCTAGGCCAGTGTGGGTTGTGATTGTCATTTCCAGAAAAAAAAGGTCATGTATCTGGAGTATTTAGAACTGCCTATAGAGAGCTATGACACAGCCCTACTCACAAATCAAACGACAACTTTTTGACAATTAAAAAACTTGTATGAAGTAGATTTTTCTAGTAAATTTTTAAGGAAATCACTTGTAAAATAAGTCTCCGGCAAGTAACGGGTAAAATCAGGTGTAAAGAACATTATAAGAGAATTAAAATAACAGCCATTGCCTTGGGAACTTGGTTGGCAATGTGTTACTTCATTCTTTCAGAGCCTTACTAGAAATTACCACCATACCTTTTGAATACGTTTAGAGTGAATAGACCTCTTTTTCTAGGTATTAAATAAATGTGTAGGACCATCTGCAGACAGGACACTTTGCCTAGTAATTAACATAGGAGATGCCTTGAGGTTTGGCTTGACATCATGCTGTGTTGCTAATGTGACCAGATCCTCTCTCTGGTAGCTGGAAGTGGGTACAAGGGCCCACCTAGCTGGACAGGTATGTGTGCTGTGAACATAGCACTGATTTTCCACCTATGTTCTCGCCAAAGCAAGTCCTTTCATAGCACCAAAGAAAAATCTCTTGTTCTTAAGAGTAAACTTTCTGTTTATTGTGCCAAAGCATGGAAATTATGCCCCTACTAAGCTGGAGGATAAACCAAAGAGAGCTCACACATACGCACTTCCAGTGTAACTCTGAGTTGCCTGTGTGCAATTAGCCAGAATGTGTGGGATTCGTGAACAAGAACAAGGTAAAGGGAATAGTTTTAAAAAACATTCCTACAAACCGAATGAATCTAAGAGGGTCTTGTAAGGCAGTGTGGGTAAACTGGGTCTTTTCCAGCTCCAGACTGCTTTTTGGTCAGAAATCCAGACTCACCAGTGACAATTAGGATTTTCTTTGCTTTGGCCAAGGCAAGCAGATTTGTTTGTAGGGTGAACTGAAAACAGGAAAACTAATGTTCAGCGGCAAAATAGTTGGCTAAGATCAAGTTCTTGATGCATTGAGAGCATCATTCAACATGCCACCATCCTGGAGATGGAAAATCTTAGCCTTGAATTGGTGTCCAAGTCAGTGGAAGCTTGACTTTCCTGCCACAAAAATCTGACCATTTGAGTCTGAGCTTCTCAGTTATGCTTGAAAATATCACCCACAGATTTTGTTTGTAAGTCATGGAGATGAATTCTCTTTTTCCCAAGGGGGTAGCAGAGTGAAAAGATGCTGTCTTGGTTTGAGATTTGTTTTTACCAATGGAAAGACAAGACACACTTTCTCTTGGTCTTATTATGGGACATCTAAATCTTCCATGTTTTGAAAATGGGAAATGTTGCCTTGCATTCAGAAGTACATGACAAGATTCAAGCACTCTTGCTTCTCATTTCTTATCTCACCACTATTGCTTTGGAGTTTGATTTTACCAGTAGTCCATACCCATATTGTAACTACTCATCTAAGTCAAATTTCAGGTGGTAACAGACTTGTCTTCCCATTTTTCTCCTTTTCTATTTTGTTTCCTCCTTCTTTCTTTCCTTCCTTCCCCCTTTTTTCTCAACCTTTTTTTTCTCCTCCCTTCTCTCTCCCCTTCCCTTTTCCCCCTCATCTGAAAATCCTGTAAGTTCAAGTGAGTATCAAGGTTTCCTTTACAGTCTGCGGAAAGAAACAGGGGCATCCTGAGGTGACCAAAGAAATAGCACATCCAAAAGAAAGAAGAGTTGGTCAGAAGTTAATTAGTTGTGTAGTTAGACCATCTGTGAAGGAAAAGACTGTCAGCACACACAGTGCATTGCAGAGACAGCCCAGCATTACAACAGTCATTTTGTGTGCCCTGTCACCACAGCACACTTCTATCAGCTGCCATCCATCACGCTGCTTTTCCTATCTCTGGTTTCTGTTTTCTCAGTCTGATGAGATAGCCTTACTGTTTGCTGGGAAATTAGTTGGTCCCTGAAAATTGAATCTCATTTTGTAGTTTGCAGTTTCAGCTTCTCTGAAACGTCTCTTCTGAAGTTTTGACATTATTGCTGTACTGTCTTTCAATTAGGAGGTTCACGTGCCTTACTGTAGAAACTTTCCTCCACATCCCCTTTTGGTCTTGACTTTTTAAATCTGATTGATCAAGGCAGCTGCAGCCCTCACATACCCGTCTTGCACTGGTGGGTTTCTTTGCTGGCTGGTATATTTGGACCATCATTATGCAGACACTCTTTTCATCCCTGAGAAAATGGTGTGTTATCCTAGTGCCTCTAAGTAATTTTTCTCTTCCTCCTGGTCTTGATGCTCTTTCTGTTGCAGTTTTTATTTTATTTTATTTTACTTTCTGTTCCTTTTTGGTTTACATGGGAGTTTTGTACAGTGCAGCAGGAATTCATAAATCGGGTTGTATGCCAGCGAGCAGAAGTTAGTAAACTGCCAGACGGTGACTGACACATTTTGGGATTATTTCAGCTGGTTGTCTGTAATAGAAAGGGACTGGATACAAAAAGCCAGAAGGTCTTTTCATTGCCGAGTTCTATTTCCAGTGTAATGCTACTAAATGCTTAAAATCTCTCCCTTTTGCACCCTTTTCAATTCATCTTGTCGTTCTGCCACCTCAGGTGGTGAGTTATTTCAGTGCAGTTGTGCCAGTGTCATTTATGACCTCTTTCTTCTGGCTACAGAATGATGCAAAAGATGCCTGTAACTTTCTGTGGCAGTGACACAGTGCTGGCATTTACTACTACTAATCCAGCAAACAGTGCAAGATGTACTTTTGTGAGCATAAATTATTAATGACTGTTTCTTTCCTTTGGCATGACTGAAATGCCTTTTCTGTAAATGCCTTTTGTAGCTGCGAATGTGTGTGCACTTGGGACCCATGACTGCGAGCAGGTCTGTGTGAGTAACGACAGATCCTACCTTTGTGATTGCTATGAAGGCTATACTCTGAATCCAGATAAGAGAACCTGCTCAGGTATTACTCCTTCGGTAAATGTGTTCAACTAGAAAAAAATCACTTTTTAACACCATAATTGGATTTGAGAAGCTACTTGTGTACATCTGTTGAAACAGTGAACATCTGTCTCTCCTTCAATAATAATAAATCTAGTAATAAATAATAAATAAAAGTCTGCTGCAAGTAATGGTGAGTAGTTTCATAAATCTAATAATAAATAATAAATAGAAATCTGCTGCAAGTAATGGTGAGAAGTAGTTTCATTCCATCGCCATCCTTTTATTATGCCTACAGATCCATTCATTAGGGCCAGATGCCAAAACAAAGTCTTCAGATGTAGACACTGTATAGATATTTTCTCTGACCATTTACTCTAATTCCTTCAATTACTATTGCCATTTATGAGCTGATTCCAAATAGAAATATTTTCGAAAATGTGAATATGCACTCCATCCCAAACTACTTTTTATTAACAATGAATTGTTTCTCTAACATGCATCTTGTAGCTGTGGACATGTGTGCACCTGGCAGGCATGAGTGTGATCAGATCTGTGTGAGTAACAATGGATCCTATGTCTGTGACTGCTATGAAGGCTACACCCTGAATCCAGATAAGAAAACTTGCTCAGGTAAGAATTAAAGGCTTCTTTAATACGTGAAACTCATGGAGACATGGATGTGTTTTCTGTGAGTTACCTTCATTGTTTCTGATTGAAAAATTGCTTACAGACATCAACTCTTAAAATGAGAATTCACCTGTACACTTTCCCCTTGGTTCCAGTAACAGTAAAATTGCATTTTTCTTTAAACGCGTTTTCTTTAAATGTGGCACTTAGGGACATGGTTTAGTGGTGGACTTGGCAGCGTTAGGTTAACGGTTGGACTCAATGGTCTTAATGGTCTTTTCCAACCTAAATGGTTCTATGATTCTATTACAGAAATGCAATTTGGCACTTAAGTACCATTTTATGGTCTTCACAATACTTCATAAACATCACTTAGTCCCTGGGAGAGGATGAACCTATATTCCAGAGATGCCCACCAGCACCATGTCTCCATTGGAGAGTGAGTGCCACTAGTCCACAGGGAACTTAAAACCTGATGATTTTCCCCTGTCGTCTCCATCTCTCTTGTCGAAACTCATTCTTTTTTTACAGCTTGCTGGTTCTGCTTCCAAGCTGTGCAGGGATCTGCAATATAGCAACCCCCGTCTTTCTTACACTTGCAGCAGCTTCTTGAATTGTCACCCTGAAAAGTTAGCATATTATAAGAACTTTTTTCCCCCAAATACTTCTCTGGTGGTTTTTTTTTTTTTTAAATTCAGAAGTTTTGAGCAGCACCAGCCTTAGGGTAGCTATTTCATAACTGGTAAGTGCATCTCTCCCTTTGAGAGCACATAAGCATTCTTCTCACTGAAGTTTTCACTCTTCTTATTTCTGAAGAGAGAACATAATCTTCTAGTGCTCCTGCTTTTTTGTTTGTTTGCTTCTCACTAGCCTTTATATCTCTTTGCCATTTAATAGCATTTCTACATGTCATGCCTGGCTTTTTGTGCCTGCCTTCAGCTCATGGATGAAAGTATGAAGTTAAATTTGGATTCACCATAGTTACTGCTAATATTGCAAGAAACAGCTTCTGCCTTGACATGTGACAGGTTATTGCTCATCTCAGTATGGTGTTTTAGCTTCATCCTTACTGGGGATATTCAGGGCTGTTAGAATTGCAGATGAAAATCAGAACTGCGTGAGATGTGGTATAGTAATGTCTTGCTGTCCCAGTATCTGCCTCCTCCATTAAATAATTAGTAACTGGATTCAGTTGTCTGCAGCATAATATAATAATATAGTAGGGCACTGACTGAATCCTAATTTGAATCCTAATTAAATTGTATTTATAAATGTTGAAGCATTAAGACTCTTGAGTGTCTGGGAGGGATTAATAGGTTTCTTTTCTAAAACATGGTTCGCCACAGCCATGGACATGTGCGCACCTGGAAGGCACGATTGTGCACAAGTCTGTCTGAGTAATGACGGATCCTACAGCTGTGACTGCTATGAAGGATACACTCTGAATCCAGATAAGAAGACTTGCTCAGGTAAGACCTGATCAAAGAAATACTGTATTTAGCTAAAAGCAAGTAGCTTTTAAAAATCAGGTTAATTTATATTATTTTTCTGATGAATTATCCAAGAGTTTCTGTGCAGCTCCTGAAAACACAATGCAACTTTATTTCTTCATGTGTCCAGTAATAATTTGAGATGAGAATTCACCTGTACACTTTCCCCTTGGTTCCAGTAACAGTAAAATTGCATTTTTCTTTAAACGTGTTTTCTTTAAATGTGGCACTTTTACAGTTGTGAAGCTTGTAACTGCTGTTATTAAAATGCCATTTGGCATTACTCTGAGGACTTCACAATATTTTCCCACCCACGGAGCACGAATTGCCGTATCCACCTGAGAGAGGGGAAGGATAATATATTTGGGGGAATATGTGATGTGCACTACCTGTGCCAGAAACCTCTTCAACAAAGCAGCACAAGGGAATGAGATAAAGAAGAGCAAGGACTGTGCTGGGAGAGAGATTACAGTCTGTATCATCACAAGTGTGATCACTCTTTTCGGTAGATGTGTTTGAACCTTAAAAAATACTACAGCCTTAGAGCTCTAGAGGATGGAGGGAAACGTTCTTTCCCAGTGCTAGTCTCTTGTGGACAATAGGAGCATAGATGTAGCTAGTACTTAAGGATGTACATATAAGTATATAGTACCTACAAATGAATATGTATTCTATATTATTTTCACTTGATTAGGATTTGAACTTCAGTCTTCATTTCTTTGGATGTCTCACTGATGATTTATTTATGCAAAATCCTTTTTTTCACTTCCATCATAATCCCTTTCCTTATGAGATTTTGTCTGACAAAGTGCTGAACCTCAGCTTCGAATTCCAGGAGGTTCCTAGGCAAATCTCTCCAGTTAAATCATATATGTCTCGCATCTCAAAGAGGTGAAGCCAGAGGGCCTTAATATTTCTTCCTGCCTAGTTTAGGAGCTGATTTTGTAAATACAGTTCTTAAGATTAACTCTCACCTGGCATTATATAGACACAGTAAACATCTGTGAGGGAATGTGAATTAAGTTAGGAATCCCCTTTGGAAGTTGAACCCTGAACCTCCTTTCATAACACTGATTCTCCCCCAGCATAGTCAAATTTCAGATTATTTCCCTAATATGCTTGCTTTTTTTCTCTTTTGAATCTCATTTTGCAATAGGCTGCTAATGATTTCTCAACCATCCAGGTCTTTGTGATATAATAAAAATAGTCTAGGTCCAGGAGGGAGTCTTTTCTTTTTCTTTCTTTCTTTCTTTCTTCTTTTTCTTCCTCTTCTTCCTCTTCTTTCTCTTCTTTCTTTGCTTGTGCCTTACTGAACCATCTTACTGCAAAGATATCCAAATATAGAAACTCCTTCTCAGCTTGGCCTTTCAGAGTTGACGTGTTAAATTTGGCAGAAAACATCAGCCTCACACATCAAGTGCCCACTTTGTAACTGGCAGTGGGTGCCACGTCTCTTTTTTTCCGCAGCCATGTATACTCTTCTGTTTATGGTCTTTTCACTCCATAAACCAGTGTCTTATCCCACTCAATTACAGCTGAAATAATGCCAAATAGTCTTTAAATCCAGATATTTGTTCTCTGAAATTCCTTTGGATAATTATTTTGTAACTGGGTCACTGCTAGTTTGGTTCCTTTTGCAATCTGTTACAACTGCAAAGAAGTGTTGCCAGTGTTCCAAAAATCATATTAATTTTGTGATGTTGGTAGCCAGATAAAAACATGCTCTGTATACCTTACCATGGCTAATAGCGTGCTGACATGCAATAAAACCGTCCTGTTTTGAATCTAAATGAAGATTTGTTTGCAAATGGGAATTACTAGCATCAACTAAACTGAAGTTTGGCTATTGGCTAATATTATTCTCTTCTCAAATGCCTTCCTCAGCTGTCGACGTGTGTGCACCTGGAAGGCATGACTGTGAGCAGGTCTGCGTGAGAGATGATCTGTTCTATACCTGCGACTGCTACCAAGGCTACACCCTGAATCCAGACAAGAAGACTTGCTCAAGTAAGAGCAGATTGCTGTTCCCTATCCCCCTATACCTTCCCCAGCTAGGTACATGTATTGAAATAGCTCTCATTAGCAGGTTAATGTATTTGGATCTGTTTGAGAAACTTACATGTGCATTCAGGTGTTTTAAGACAGTTCTACATCTCTCTGCCTTTTCCACTTTGAGCAATATTTAGAGATATAAAGCACTTTATATGCAACAATGCTAGTAACTGCTTACCATTTGATCTTTCTTTATCATCTTATAACTAAGGCTTTCACTGTATTTTTAAAAATTATGCAACATTCAGCAAACCCAGAACTGAGAAATAATTGAAGCGAGAAGAGCTGGGGTTAGTCACAGTTACACACTTTGCAGTACTGTGGAAACTACAGGAGACAGCTTGAGGTGATGTCCTCCCCTCCAGGCTGAGTTTCATTTTGCTGTTTGTTTCTTTAGCTTCTCAATGACTTTGTGTTATAGTAAAAATGTAATCATATTACAAGTGCTTCTTTCCATCCCGGTCTCCTTACTGTGAAGTTACTGTATACTGGAAACTTTTCCTTGCGTGTCTTTGGAGGTGATCTGGCACTTCACATCTGGTGGGGTTAGGCAGCTGTGGTCAGGGTGAGCAGAGTGTACAAAGTAAGGACTGAGGGAGACCCCAGTAAGGCAGTTAGTTCATGTCACTGCTCCAAGGCAAGATCAGTTACACATCTCAGTAGTTGCTGGTAAGATTCACGTAGGATAGGCTCCTAGCATGGAAAAGCATTGCCATTGGGAAGCATTAAAAAAATGTTATCTTGTTTTTGGATAACTGTTTCTCCAAAATGCATTCTGTAGGAACTGAGGTATGTGCACCAGGAACCCATGACTGTGAGCAGGTCTGTGTGAGTAATGGTGGATCATATACCTGTGACTGCTATGAAGGCTTTACCTTAAATCCAGATGAGAAAACATGCTCAAGTAATTAATGTGTTTTTTTTCTAAATATATTTCTTGAAGTACCTCTCTTGAATAAATCCTTTTAATCTGTTTGACAAACATTCTAACAACTCATAAACTCCCTGAAAGTATAATCCCTTTTCATTCTTTTCTGCCTGTTTCCACTAATGTTTTGAGCTAGTTTCATCCTTCTTGTTTAGTTATAGCAGTAACTGTATTTAAAACGACAGTTGACTCTTACCTATCACCACACATTTAAGGACTTCACCGTATTTAAAAAAAAAAATTGTTATAATCTGCATTTCCTCATGAAATGGGAATAAGTGGGGGGATTGGTAAGGCAGGGTTCTGGGGCATCTGTCTCTGGGGCATGGGACTCAATTGTGTACCAGCATTCAGAGGATGGCAGAGGCCAGAGGGGAACAGAACTAGGGTCAGAAGAACTACTGCAATGCTAAACCGTATGTTCTTGTCCATTCCTCCAAGCTAAGAGGGGCAGGCATGAACTCACCAACTGTCTTACCTTCAGATGGGCAATGATGGCATCAGCTGTTGGCAGAACCTCTGCACCATTTGATATGGGATCATAAGTAAAGTTGGGTTGGAAGGGACCTCAGGAGGTACCTAGTCTGATCTCTGGTTCAGAGCAGGAATAACTTGCCATTACATCAAGTGGCTAAAGACCCTATGTAAGAGCAAAGTTATAAAATAGGTGGATATAGCCAAACATCATCTGCAAAAATAGTAATTTTTTTGTAGATCTGGACTTAAACATAAATGGCGTGTAAAAACACAGCTGTAGCATGTTTTGTATGACTTGCTGGGCATCTCAGTGGCAATGGGAGTGTCCAGGATTTTGAATATCAAATACTGGAAGACTGTAAATTTCACAGAAGGACTGTAGAAGATTTCAGGGTACCCTTGGGCAGTTGCCAAAGTTGGTTGGAAAAGTAATTTTGTTAAAACAGACATAATCCAAGGAGGATCTGTATCTGTCATTGGAGAATTTAAATGCAAACATAAAAAAATTAACTGGTAGTTGGTTGGAAACCAACGATGTTGGTGTGATATTTTGAACTGGCCTTCCTCCAGCTGACTCTTGAACAGCTCTTCTTTGTGCATTGACCATAAAGCCAGTGGAACGTTCCAAAGAAGGGAGCTGAACAAATACAGGTTCAGTGGAATCAAGGGGACACCAGTTTCAACATTGGCTCTAAGACAAATGAATTTCTGCACTGCTAGAAATGAATCTGTTCATAGATTTTGCAGTTTCCCTGCAAAATGGAAATATCAATGGCATGATTGATAAACAAAAAAAGAAACCAAAACAATTCAGAAAAAAAGAGAAATTGTATCCAGGTACAGTATTTCTGTTGTTTTACTGTTATAATGCTCACATGATGTGTTTGCCATTGATCAGCTATGCATTTATATATCTTCAGAAAAAATCATTCAATCATCTGCTATCATTGCCTTTGCAAGCAATGTAAAAAAACCATGTATAAAGAGACAGGTATTGCATACAAGTAATACTTCTTGATAACTTGTTGAAAGGGTATTTCATAATTGTAGGCGTTCTTTTAAGAAGGCTCTGCCTTTGGAAACTTACTATTCTGGTCTCAGATGTAGATGGTAATCTCACTACAGTACCTGTGCTTCAGTAGCTGTTGATATATTTGTTCTTATTCTGTCACAAGTGGTGCAGCTTGCCTTAATCCCTATTTTCTTTATGGAGTAGGTGAGGTTAAATTGTCTTTCATGTAGCTAAGAACTCAGAGCCATCAGCTGATGCCTGACATTATTATACCACACTGAAATTATAATCTCTCTGAGCCCTTTGTGATCATCCCTGGTTTTGTGGTGGATTATGGAGAAAAAGGAATTCTTGAGGACAGCTGGGACTGGTCCCCTCTAAGTCTGGAAGACTGAGGGCAAGACCTAGGAACAGATTTAATGGAACCACTGTAGAGTATGGCAATGCTTGCTTTCTCTTTCTTAAGAGACTGATGACTTCTCTGTCATACTAACTGGCTCCTCCATTAATATTGCTGTGCCTTTCTACTTGATTTTAAATTCATTTAGGCGTATTTGAATGTTGTTGTTCCCGCCATCCATATTCATGTGACATTGGAATGGACTTGTGTTCACACTTCTTGAATCAAAAATGATACTCCCTATGCATGCATATTGCCAATATTACAAACTTGTAGGGTGATACACATTGATGACTTAGCTGAACATTTATTGCTTAGTATTTAAAATTAACACGTGTTCCTGCTTTCATTTTTGTATTATTTACCAAGTGGTAAATTAAATTCTCCTAATTCTTTCCCAGGCTGAGACTTAGGTATCTAAATTCTACCCACATCTTAGAAGTTGATGCAAACTGACCAATTTCTGACACTGACTGACTGTATCTGCCTAAAATCATGTGCCTTCCTGCTTGGCTTGCAAAACTCCTGGAGGCTTAACTTTGGACTAAGAGATTCTCAGAAGTGCTGTGTTTGGGAGGGATGGGTACTTGTCGTGGTTTCAGCCCAGCTGGTAACAAAGGACCACGCAGCCGCTCACTCACTCCTCCCATCCCCCTCCGGTGGGATAGGGGGGAGAATCGGAGGAGAGAAAAGGAAAAAAAAACGGAACCTCGAGGGTTGAGATAAGGGCAGTTTACTGGGACAACACAAAAAAATAGAGAAGTTACAACAACAACGGTACTAATAAAAGAATATACAAAACGAGTGATGCGCAGTGCAACTGATCACCACCCGGAGTGCTCCACCAATTCCCCCATGAAAGCCCCCCAGCCCGCTCCCCAGTTATATACTGGGCATGATGTCACATGGTATGGAATAGCTCCTTGGCTAGTTCAGGTCAGCTGCCCCGGCTATGCCCCCCACCTCCCAGGTTCCTGTAAAAATTAACTCTATCCCAGCAGAACCCAGGACAGTACCCCAAATGCCATTGCAATCCAGCTTTCACAGGGCAGCAGCCTTGATTTTGTATAGATAGATAGATTTAGATTCTGTTTATGTACATTTAGATATGAGGAAGAAATCCTTCACTGTGAGGGTGGTGAGGCACTGGAACAGGTTGCCCAGAGAAGCTGTGGATGCCCCATCCCTGGCAGTGTTCAAGGCCAGGCTGGATGGGGCTTTGAGCAACCTGGTCTAGTGGAAGGTGTCCCTGCCCATGGCAGGGGGATGGACTAGATGACCTTTAAAGGTCCCTTCCAACCCAAACCATGTTACGATTGTATAATTCTTCTGAAGAGAAGCCCAGCAAATTAGTCATGGCCTTAAATACATCTAATTGAATAGGTTCTGTTTGCAGTGATGCCAGTGGCCTTCCCGTGTGGATAGTCTGATGGTCAAAGTACTAATTAGAAGATGGAGACCTGGACTGCAGGTTCTTCTCAGTCTGCATCACCTGAACACACTCATTCTACTTCCCAGGGTGCCCTGCCTTTTGGGATGGGGGATATTCTGGATGAGAGGGAAAGATAACAGGCAAAGGGAAGATTCACTCTAGTCTAGCAATTACAGTTGATGGGGGAGGCTGGTTGGTCCCTGCATCCAGGCCTCTTTTTATATTTTGCTCAGTATTGTTCTAATTTAAAGAGTATAGAGGATCCAGGTAGGCAGGCGAGGAACTCCCTGCTCTGCCTTCTCCTCGGTTAGAGCCAAGCTCTCTCTTGCCTGTCGTGTTTCTGGACTGTGACACTCATGTCTCTGGGTACACACCAGCCCCTGTTCACTGCCGTCCCTCCTTGCCAGCTGCCCTGGGTTGCAGTACTTGCTGTAATCTCACAGCATGAGTTCAACTCCTGTTGCAGAATCTAGCATTTTCCTGGGATTTAAATGTTCGATAATTGTCATAAATATTCTAAATGCTGGTTTCTCTTTCAGGAGCCATAATGAGCAGCCTCGTAACAACTGAAGAGTCATGTAAGTGTGAAGCCATAGCTGCCCTGCAGGACTCAGTCACCTCACGCCTTGAAGCTCTGTCCACAAAATATATCCTTTTTCTTACATGATCTTCTGCATTCAGCTCTTTACTGGTATTTTAAAGGTAGCTGTTTTGATATAAGCCAGGGAAGGATATACAAAACCAGAAAGTATTTTCATGGTGATTTTAGAAATGTTATGGAGCAAAATCTCGGGTTGTTGCAAATACCACTATGTTTTCACATTTCATTGAAGGGCTTTAGTATCAAGATACAGATAAAATGCATATGCCCACATCTCCTAGATTATATATGCTATGTTGAACATCAAGCACTGCTCTATTCTTCCAGATGACTTTTACAGTTACAGCAAATGCTCAGTTTTGAGCCCTCCTATTATGTCCCAAAATTTTCAAGACAACGTCACAGGCAGTGTGACAACAGTCCCATTAGCTGGGATATTCCTCTGCGTCCCACCCCTGCAGGCAGGCACTGTCCCAAGCAATTTTCATGCACCTTCTTCTTTTCCGTGAAAATGTGCTAGCTCATTAATATCCAGCTGCTGGGATATATCAGAATGGGCGAGCTGCGAGGCAGGGTGCCAAGGTTGGAGGCACTAGGCAAGCCTTGGGTCCATGGGACATCCAAGGTGCAGGATGGTGGGTGCCAGCAGTGCTGCGCTGGAATTTGCCAGCTTCATTTGCTGCAGTGCAGCGCTTGCGGCAGTGAAGAGAAATGTGGTCAGCCCCCAGATTAGACGTTTCACAAACATGTGGGAGAGAAAAAAACCAGCAAAAAAAGAGAAAGCGGTCAACTCTGTGGTACCACAGCAAACCTGAATGCTGGAATAAATGCCCTCAGATGGCATGGCAGGAACTAATAACTGGAAGTTAAATTTGGGCAAGCTGTGATTCAATATAGGGCACAATTTTTAGAAGTTAGAGTGGTTGATGACTGTTACAATTTACCAAGGATTGTGGTAGATTTTCATCACTGGAAATTTTTGAGACTGCATGCTTTTTTCTGTAAAAGGTGCTCTTGTTCAAATAGGAATTGATTTAGAGGAGCACTATGTCTGTGGTTGTCATCCTGATCCCTGGGGCTTCAAAATCAAGGAAGAGTGGGGTATGTAGGATTAATCAAAGGAGGAGAGCAAACTAGAAGTTTTATATGTGAACTCATCATTTATACAGATAAATTATTTTTTCAGTTTGCCAAAGTTGCTGAAAGCCAAATGAAAACTTCTGCCAAAGACACAAGACTTTCACACTTCTTGAATAAATTCAGAGGTTTTTTTTATAAGATCTAACTGCAAATCCCTCTTCTTGCAGTGTGCTTGGAGTTCAGTTTATCTGCCTGGGGAAGGTGAAGGGAAGACTAATTTTCCTTGGATTATAATATATAATTCCAGGGCATCTAAGTAGTTAAAACTGAACACCAAGATAATTAAACCTATAATGTCATCTCAATAGTAGCCCATCCTTCGGGGAACAATCTTTCTGCCCCAAAGAGCTAATGTTAAGCAAGAAAATGCCGTGGTTTCAAGTTAGGAATATTCTTTATTACTAAGAACTGAGGCTTTCTTTCAAAGTTATTCTTTGGTGGGCAATTTCTATCCCTAGTGTCCTTTCAAGATCTCTAAAATGTTTTGAAATCTCTGGTTCAAGCATGTATTGACCTCATTTAGAAAGCAGACTGTTTGTTGAAAATACAGCAATGAGAAAGACTATAAATAAACCAAACCTTATAGCCACCTATTATATTGTCCTTAACAACTGTCCACTAGATGAAGTATCTGAGAAGCTGCAGGCATATCAAGGCAGACAGCAGGTTGTCTGAGCTATCATTCTACTTAATTTTAAAATAACCTTTCAGAAGCAGTCCTTTTTATTGTGTTCAGCTAGCTTTATTTTGTTGCACAGCTTACAAATCAACAGTTGGTTTGTTATTATTGACAAATGTCAGCAAGACTTCAGGAAGACAACTGTCTTGAAAATACAGTGACCCTGAGGATCTTCATGTACAGTCACTTTATAACCATAAAGCTACCTATACCTGCTGTGCTTCAGTTTGTACTACAAGTAGTACAGCAGGTACTGCTGTTCTGCAGTAACTGCATTTTTATTCTCTTATTTAAAAGTAAATACAGAAAAAATGAATGGATACAGTATATCACATTATATAAAACTGTGAAATGGCAAGACGAGTAAAAAATGTGCCTATGTCTTCTGTCCATTAAATGGGAAAGTTAGTTGGGATCTTGTAACTTATTTTAATAAAATAAAGTATGATAAGCACACTGATGTTGGAAGATTTTTGTATACAACTTAAAGGATGTGTGTTATGAAATAAAGGGTTTAACAAAAACAAGGTAGCAAAACCCCAAAGATAAAGGAGGCACAAATGGAAGAAATGCACAGAATTAAACAGGATGCTATCCCCAAGTTACTTAGTTCGAAAAAGAACCATTTGATTTTAAAACCTGCAAGTCCTTGTTAATATAGATGAAAGGTTTAATAGTAATTTCAAGTATTAATAATGTTGTTTAACACTCAGAAGGATGAAAGATGTCCCCCAGTTTAAGGTTTTTATCCTGCGAGATTTACTTATGTTATTAGTCAGTCATTCCTGTTGTCATACCATGGACTTTACTGAGACTACATATGCCAGTTGGGCTTGCAGGATGAAACACAAAAGCTAACAATTTAAAAATTTAATTATTAAAGGAATCCACTTGTTTTGCACACTTGGCATTTATAATCATCCAAATGCTTTAGAGACTAAAAAAATAAATTTGAAGATTAAGTCAAAACTATTATTATTATTTATTTTCTTTCTAGAATTGAAAAATCCATGTAGAGCTTTGCAATATAATTACACAAAATATTGTATCAGTAGCTGGTACATCAAGGGCATATTATAACATCTGTGCTTGCTTCATGCCCTGCACATAATAGATACAAACAATTGCAAGGAAAATCGGTGGGCAGAAGTTCAGTTGTCATGTTTACTGCACATGCCAGTGAGACTTCAGGTATGTCTATACAGTAATGTTAAGTTAGAATATAATACTAAATACCATCGGTGAACATGGGACACAGTTTCAGCAAGGGCTACAAATGAGATCATAAACTCTCCAAGACTGCTGGACTGGTCTGTTGTTGATATTTTGTGATGTGTCCCCACAATATTAATTTTCTGTAGTTCAATTAAAGTTAGCATGGGGCAACCTAGCTATGCTACACTTACTTCCTCAAAGTGCTGTGTATGCATACTTTTTCTGTAAGTCATGGAGTTCTGTATCCAGGACTTTGCTTACTTTTATGTCTTCTGCTTAGACTTGGGAATTAAACAAGGATTTACAGGGCCAGAAGTATGCCTTGGCCTCCGTAATTGGTAAGAATAAACAAGTTGTAAATCTAATGCAAGACTTTCCAACTTCTTGGCAATTGGGAGTAGATGACATCAGTCCCATTTACACTAAGGCCAGCTGTCAGATGAAATGTATAATTTTATATGATAGTGGAAAATCGTCCTGGAGGCCAGATGTGACTTGCAAGCTGTCAGCTGGGCAGGTTTTCTTTAACGCGTTAGTATTCATAACTCCATTTTATGTTACAAATGATAGTGTTTACATTCAATTTCTCTGAGCAGTTATCTTGTCTCGCTTTGTGTTTGTGAGCACCAGGTAAAATTCCAAGGGGATATAAGCGATTTCTTTAAAATAGGACATACCAGCATGTCCTACTGACTGAACATTTTTATTTTAAAGGTAGATGTACTTTTTGATATGGAATGAGTAATTATACTGTTTTAATTATTGGGGCAGTAGAACTTTAATGCAGAGAACTGTTATGGAAAGAACTAAATTTGATTTTTTGGATGCTATTTTAAAATTATTTTTATTCTGAATAGAATAGAGTAGAATAGAATAATATTTCAGTTGGAAGGGACCTACAACAACGTAGTCCAACTGCCTGACCACAGGCATTTTCTAAATGACCTTTAGCTCTCTTACCTAAAATGCTTACTAGGGTTCAGCCAGCTTTGCTTTATAGTTCTGTCTTATGTATGTGCTTCCAAGTTGGCCTCAGTCAAAAAGCTGGATTCAGTGCTCCTCACTGTTGTATGTTCATGTAACTTGAATAAAATGATCTGATGATAACCTGTGTCTGGTTCTATCTCTCTGCATTTCCAGATAGCCTCTCTGAGAAGAGGGGAATATGCTGAACTTGAGGAGATTCAAGTTTGAGAACTTGGCTTTGTCATGATTCTCCTTTGACACTGAACAAATTGCTTATATTTCAGTGTTTGTGTTGTGGATAAATGCACTGTGGAACGCTTAGCTGCTATGAAAGCAAGGGGAATGCCCTGGGAGACATGGCACTTCCATGCTTCCGGTAAGAAGCACACGACTTTTTAGAGCAGAATGCACAAGACACAGGACAGACTGTCTTCTGTACATCTCCCACCTTCCTCTTTTCTGTCGATCAGCTGCAAAACAGCTCTGGTATGGAAAAATATTTATTTTGCAGCTGGGTCCAACCTAGCCTGGAGTCAGTACTGCAGAGCCAGGCTGTTCCTGAAGCCCCTCGCACACCTCCTGTGGGCACAAATCCGGGCTCGATCCTTCCCTCCGGACTGCTCAGTGTCCGAGAGCTTTGTAACAGCAGCCGTGGCGCTTGCCTATCCTCTCTGACCCCCTGAATCAAGGCATTATTTATTCATCCGTGTATGCGAGCGACTGACTGACCAGCCCTGGCTGCGGGCGCAGGCAGCACCTTCTGAGGGAGCAGCAGGAATGGCGTCCAGCGCCTGCGGCCTCAGCCACAGCCACCGGTTTCCTCAGTGAGCAGCGACGCCTGGGGCAACTCGGAGAACGTACTGATGTCAGTTGCACTAAAAACACTGCGTGCAAACACTCCGGGACTCGCAAGCTTTCGGATCTTCCTCCATGTAAAAGCAGAGCGACCTTTTATTAATCAATTACCCGTGCTTCCTACCCAAGCTGAGCACGACCGTTAACCACTGTGCCGGGGCGGGCAAAACCCCCCAGCCCACCTCCCCGCTCAGGGGCCCATCCTCCGCCGTCCCTGCCGGCTGTCAGGCGGTCTGTCAGGCAGGGAGGGAGGGAGGGAGGGAGGGACGGACGGACGGCGCCTCAGGGCTGCCGCCGCCTCAGCCGCCGCCTGAGGGGCGGCAGCACGTTAACGGCGCCTTTCTTCTCCCGCGCCCGGAAGTAGAGGAGCGCGGGCCCGGGGGGGCGGGAACTTCCGGCGGCGGTTGCCAGGGTGACGCGGTTACCAGGGAGGCCGCGCTGGGCCCGCCATGCCGCGCCCCGCCGGGCCGCCGTGAGGAGCGGGGTCGGGTCGGCCGGCGCCCCTCGCCCGCTCCGCCGGGATGTTCATCTACCTGTGCAAGAAGGTGCTCCTGGGGCACGGAGGAAAGCCGGGGCGGCGGGGGGGCAGGCAGCCCTCGGGGCAGGCGGAGTTCTCCGCTCCCCACCACGGAGCCCCCGGGGGTTGGGACCGCGGAGGCCTCGGGGCGCCGAGGGGACCCCCGGGGCGCTGAGGGGACCCCCGGGGCTCCCTCCCGCCGCCTGCGGCCGCTGCGGCTCTGCTGGCGCCGGTGGTTGCGGCCGTGGGCTTGGTCCCGGTCCCTGCCCGGAGTGCTGCCCTGCTCTGTCCCGCCGGCTCCCTCCCGGCCTGGGTTTGGGGCTTGGGGTTTTTTTGGCCTTCAGGTGTCTCCTGAGCAACTGCTGCCCTAGGAGACTTTCGACGTCGCTCTTCAGCTGGAGAACAGCTCGTGGCAAGGCCCAGTGCACTGCGTGGTCCCTCTCGCCTGTTTTGTTCCTCATGGTGCCTTCTCTGTGCACCTTTGAAGATGTCCTGTTATTATTATTTACAGCATATGTTAGATTTCCTTTTCCTCAAGTGTTGTGTTGCACAGTTTCACTAGTGCTTGTAATTATAGTTGTCGTCTGTCTCTTTTTGCGTGTACTGATCTGTTGATAGAAATAAGTATATCTTGTGTGCTATCATAGGTGTCTTTGAGGTGTTCAAAAAGAGTATTTTAAAATAAAACATTCTTACAACTGTGTGGAGATGCAAAATATTTCTTTTTCAGATTGCGATTCCTGGTAACATTCGATTAAGATGTATTTCCTGGAATAAGGATCAAGGTTTCATAGCCTGTGGTGGAGAGGATGGGTTACTGAAAGTTTTAAAATTAGAAACACAGACAGGTAAATTTTTTTTGTTTTTTTTTAAGAACAAAATCCACCATACTTCACAAAGCATGACTCCTTCCACAAGTTACTTGACAATATTGCATACTTTTTAAATCTATACATAGATAGTTCTGTATTTGCATAAACATCGAATATGCTGTCACTTCCTTTTGAACACTGTTTTCCTCCAGCTTGTCTTGCATGGCACATGTAATTTGTCTACCTCTTATATCTGCTGAAGTTGTCTTCAGTGCTGATTCTTTTTCAGGGCATGTGTTTAATGCTTGTTCTTTTTGTATAGGCTTCCAGTTTATTTTGGAATTTACTTCATTATTTCTCGATTTTGTTTGAATGTTCTCTACCATCTTCATTATTTTGGGGACAAAGCTGTGTATTTTTTTTTTTTAATAAATATGTTCCAAGAAGAGTAAAATCTAATATATTTTCAAATTCTTTTAAACCTTTTTCTGAATGTAACAAAATGTGATAGCGATAGTTGTTATGGTGTTTTTTGTTGTTGTTTTCCTGAAAAACTGCTAGACCATAAAGACTATATGAGTTTGGATGACAGATGTGAATAGCAAACACATTGAACTGAGGGGTGGAAAATTCATCCTGCAGTTACAATATATATACTTTTTGGTGAATAATTTTATCTGTTTAAATAGTGATTAGAGCTGCAATATTCATAGAGACGTGGTAATATGTATTGCTTTATTAGGTTTATTTTATAGCTATTTTTGTTATTTTTAGATGAAGCAAAAATAAAGGGACTTGCAGCTCCTAGCAATCTTTCTGTGAATCAAACTCTTGAAGGTCATAGTGGTAAGTTTCTTTGGGCATTTAATATACTTCTGATTAGAATAAAAAATACGAGATTTTGTGAAGTTGATAGAGTAATTTTGCTATGACTTTTTATTATAAGCCTGAAATAAAGACTATCAGTATTCAACTCAGGTATGTAACAGCTTGGCTATCTATTTTTCGCAAGTTATCTGATGAACGACCTACAGTCAGTTGTTCATGATCTGTGAGTGAATTACTGGGTTGAGAATCAAACTGGTCTAGCCTTACTTAAGTTCTCCTGGCTGATACTGTATGAGTGATACAGGACACATGCTGCACAAAACAAGCTCTGCTCTGCCTGTTATGATTTAAAGTTTTGCTTACAGATTTTGCAAGGTTACATCTGTGAACTTTGACATTATGGCCTAACCTGTGTTTTGTTTTACCTCAGGCCTTGCTTTTTCCAAATTATTTGGTCCCCATTCATTATCCTGAGAAGGAAATACTGATTTCTATTTAAGTGGATGATTCTATTGTGTGTGTTCTATTACAGAGGGACTTCTTTTTCTTTTTAGTCATGCAGTGCTGCTGGTATAGTACTTGTAATCTCTGACTTCAGCATGGTTAATCTGGAAGTGCTACTCATTTGCATGGGACTGGAATATATTTTTAGGTGTTTACTTAAAAGATCATGATAGATTTGCTCCCATAGATTTGTTCACTCTACTGCCTTGGTAGATGACAGATAAAGAATGCTTTATAGCAGAAGAGAAAAGCTAAACTGATGGGCAGTTGATGCTGGAATTGCTCAGTTAAAGAAACAATGATGTCCTACTGTGGTTTAAAAAAAAAAAAGGAGAACAATTTGCTCTTTCACTGTATATTAAAGTTTTAAACTCTGTACGATAGGCTAAAATCAGACATGAGACTAAAAGCCTTCTTAAGCATTTTTTCTAGCAACATGTGTGGATAAGCCTGTTGTTTTTTGTTTTTGTTTTTTTAATAGTGTCCTTGAGATTTGCTTACATGTTATAGTAGCTTTAAATTTTCTTCTGAAGAAATCGAAGTTAGTTCGGTGAACCTGATCTCTGTCTTAAATATATCTTCATTTTCCCTTTATTGAGAAATTACAGAATGTGTACATATGTAGACTGCAGTATAGTATACAGACAAAGTTTAGCGAGTTTAGAAAATGGGCTAGAGAAGGATAATGTGTGAATACAGGGAAATTAGACAGGGAGGAATTAAATTCTTATGTGACAAATGTTACATGGTCATCATCCGTGGACAGTGGGATATGAAGAGAATGCTAAAATCCTTACATTTTTTGAAGAAATGGTCTTTTTATGAGGATTTGCAATTGAAACCTGTCAACAGTCATGTTATTTTAGGGGCCTGGTTAAATATGATAAAAAAAAATGAATTGTGAGGAATTGATTTAGTGGATATTTTGAATGGATGTCTTCAATTCTGAAATAGATTACTGTTACTTCAAAAATCCCTGACATTCAGGATATCTTTGATTGCATCTGTTGGTAAAGTTCATGACTGAAATGCTGAAAAATTGAAAGGATACAGAAGAAATGGATGAGAGGGCATGAAAGCGTGTGATGCTTGAAGTGGCCAAGTTCATATCCAGTGTTGACCTGATGAAATTAAGACCTGATGAAATAGAAGCAGTTTGAAGATGTTTCAAGTCAAGTCAAATATTTATGAGTAGAATCCCATATGAGACTTGAGGGTCTGAAGGAATTGTGTGTGGAGTGCTCTTTTTGGTAGTTGTGAGGGAGAGTTTGTTTCAAAAGTGCAGCACTACTGAGGATCAAACTACGAAGAGGAAGAAAAAAGCAAAACTTCTTACGACAGTAAAGTTTTGTCAGCTTCCCGTACTAGCACGTCAGAGGCAGTCAGAAACCACAAAACTATGATTTGGGTTTTGTGTATTGAAGCAATATTCTGAGCAGAGTGTGGAGAGGGTGTTACTCAGGTGGGTGAATACAGAAGCAAAAGGAGCCATTTAGCAGAACTTTGAAAGAGGAAATGAGTGATAAAGGAAGAATGCCTAAAACTAAACCAAAGTCAGCAGTACAAATTTCTGAAAAGCTCCAGATTAAGTTGAATATGGTGGTTTTTATTAACTTATTTAAATGGTGTAAATAAAAAATTCGTATTGTTTACTAGGTTCTGTGCAAGTGGTGACATGGAATGAACAGTATCAAAAACTAACTACCAGTGATCAAAATGGACTCATCATTGTGTGGATGCTGTATAAAGGTATTCTACAGGATAAATTTAGATGGGATAATAGTCTCTATTTTGTGAGAAGTCTTTTTTTCTTTTTTTTTTTGTTCAGCAATTTTTACAATTCTTTTTCAGACTTTTTATTTTGCAGACTGTAAAGCTCAAAATAGATTTAAAACAATTTCCAAGTTTTTATTGTAATACTTGTCTGCATTTTGCGTAGTGTAGTCACATATAAAATGGCATTTGTTCTGCAGAGCTACCTTAGGAGAAGATATCAGTTTTTAGCCATATGCTTGGTAAACTGCTCTAAATTTCTTATTTTCTTATCTCTGTTACTTTATTCCCTTAGAGGAAAATACTATATTGAATAAAAAAAGAAGCAGTGCTTCTTTGTGTAGGTTCTCTTCTGGGTATCATTGTAATATTTAAATAGTGTTGCAAAGTGGATCAAGCACACACATATTGGTAGAACTACAAGAACTTAGCAAACCTGCTTGGAACATCACTTAAATACTTTCATAAAAACAATCTTTAGAAATGTTTAATTAAGGCAATGAACTAATATGACTAACCAATGTACTGCTTTAATTGGCTTTTATTGTTCTTGATCTTTTCACACATACATGTGCTTCTTTGGTACACTTAAATTCATTTGAAAGCCGGCAGACCTCTCAGTCAAATTAACAACTTTACAACACATGTGGGAAAGGGAAAGAAAAGAAAGGCTTTTCTTTTTCTCTTGGGGATTTTTGTTTAATGGAAAATGGAAACAAATCTCAGTTTCTCATTCTGCCTGATATGACGTGGCTACTGTCACATAAATCATCTCTTAGTTTTGGAAAAGAACCAGTAAATTACTTAATACATATTCCTATCAAAGGAGGCTGTTCCTTTCATTTATGTTTCCTAGTGTATTCTTGTCAGCTCTGAAATTATGTAAGCACAAATCTCTTCCTACAAGGGCCCCTCTCGGACTTTGGTTCCCCTCTCCGATTTCTTGTTTGTCAGGTTCTTTTTGGAAATAAGTAGCTCACGTCTGCACACTGGGTTTCACAATAATTACGTCTGTGGAGTCTGGGGGACACTATAGTGTAGTCTTGCTAGAGTTTTACTGAAAGGGCAGAACAACTTTGGTTTTAATTCCTTTCCAAAACTGATTGCTTGTGTCATTTTTTTGGTGTGTATTACATTGCAGACTCATGTAACCTACTATCTCATGTTTACTTATAAGCAGACCATTCTCAGGTTTCTCCATTTCATTGAACACCTGAAAAAAAAAAAGTTCTGTGGTAACTTTTGTAAACTTTTTGTGTGTCTGTATTATATTTGTGGTTTTTTTTAACAACTTCAGGAATTCCTATTGCTAAGAAATGTCATTACCATCCTATTTCCTATCTTTTTAATTGAGAGTAATTTTACTCTTTGAATTCAGTGATTAGCGTGTACCTTGAATCCACTAAAGGATTATCAAATCAGAAGTGTAACTCAGTTTTTCATTCACTACTAATAGGTGCTTGGTATGAAGAGATGATTAACAATAGAAATAAATCTGTTGTTCGAAGTATGAGCTGGAATGCTGATGGTCAAAAGATTTGTATTGTGTATGAAGATGGAGCTGTGATTGTTGGATCAGTGGATGGTAAAATTTAAGCTCTACTAATTGTTGTGGTATTACATAGCTTTTGTTTTCAGTATTATGTACATAGTGGCTCTGTTTCTCTAGATAAATACAATTAATAGTTACTTTCTAATTGTTGCTTTGACTTTCTTTAGCTGCTTTAGCTTTTATATTGGTAACTTGCATCCTATTTTTAATTTTGTGGTATGTTTATTAAGTACATTCAATGTTCTGTTACAGGCAATCGCATTTGGGGAAAAGACTTGAAGGGTACCCACCTGTGCCACGTGGCCTGGTCCTCCGATAGTAAAGTTTTACTCTTTGGAATGGCAAACGGAGAGATTCACATTTATGACAATCAGGGAAATTTTATTGTAAGTTCATGGTGATATAATAAAGGTATTAACTTCAACAGGCTTAAAAACTTCCTCTTAGTTTATTTCATGCTCGTTTGTTTAGTTGGTGGACTTTAATACTGAGACAAGGTCTTGTGCACAAAGTTTTTATGCAAGATTCATGCAGCTGCAGCTTTTTAACATAAATATTTATTTCTTGGTAGCTGAATGAATATCACATCAACTAATGCCTTTTTGCCTTGCAATAGTTATTGAAAATGTAAAAATATGTATGGTGATACTAATTAAATTAAATAACACTCATGTTGAAAGTACTAGCGTGCTTTTAGAATAAGGCAGTAGTTTATTTTCCTATTGCTCCTGTCATTCTTTATTATATAAGGAATGTTACCTGCTTCAGAGAAAACCTGGTAATAAGTGGAAAAATGAAGGGAAGTAACTATAATATTGCTGCATTCCTACAACTGTGGTTTACTTATTTATTTTTATCTACTTATTTGGATTATTGGAATATGACTATGACAAAATGCTAAACAGAAGTAAAACACTCACTTTGAAGGGAGCAATGTATTTGGAACCATGTTCTTGACTTTTAGATGCCTGTTATGGTGAATTTTCTCCTCCTTTTCTTTCCTTCCCTTCCCTAAGAAAGTATCTGTTACTCTTCCCATATTCTTTTCTTTAAACCCCTCACTGTATCTTTCTTTCTTCCCACTGTGTGATCAATGGTGTTTCTAGCATGTGCTGTAAATTCCTGAAATTCTTTAAATAAGTTGTTGTAGATTCTCCTGCGCCCCCCCCCCCCCCCCCCCCC
>NW_010972653.1:170583-210255 GCF_000737465.1 Haliaeetus leucocephalus
TAATTAGTTTGTGTTATCTCCCCCCCCCCCCCCCCCCCCCTTAGCAACAATATGTATGGTTGTGTGCTCTCTCTCTCTCCCATAACTTACCTGGTAGCTCTCCTCGAAGTGATCCAGGTGCACTCTTATGTTTTAGAAAAAGCCCTTACTTGTGTTACCTGAAGTACAGGGTTAATTATTACAAAAGTAAACTTAATTGGTGTTCTGATCTGGACACTTATTTTTTCCAATTATTTTTATATATTATTCAAGAGACTTTTATCAAGAAAAAGCTGACAAAAGGTTTCTTAAAAAAACCAAACAACAATCTTGTGGCCAGGAATGGTTTGAAATTATTTTTATTTTTTGCAAAGTTCCAGTGAGGTTCCTTGTGTTTATGCATGTGTGGTGGGGTTTTTTGTTTGTTTGTTTTCTTTGGTTTTAAGTTACTTTTAAAAAAATGAAAATGCCAACATTAAAGTACTTCTTTGTAGTTAAAATATATGTCTTCATATATCTGATCTGGCTTTGAATAAGGAAGTTTTTCAAATGCTTAAAATTGTGAGAATGTGAAAATTTTTCTTTGGACAGGAAAAATTTTGCATAGACATCTGGTCTTTTGTGAGGTATCAGCAGAGATATAAATTGTTCTTCTAAATAGCATGTTGTATATGACTTTAAATAATTAACCATTCTTGTCTAGGTGAAAATGAAACTGAGTTGTTTGGTGAACTTAACTGGAGCATTCAGTATTGCTGGAATACATTGGTATCATGGTACAGAAGGCTACATTGAACCAGATTGTCCTTGTCTTGCTGTCTGTTATGACAATGGAAGATGCCAGATAATGAGAGATGAGAATGACCACAGTAGGTACAAATGTGGGGTGCTAATTACTGAGCTACTCTTGACCCAAAATGTCTACTTGTGTTTATATTCTTAATGTTTATTTCTTAAAAACTAGATCCTATTTTGATTGACACTAGTATGAACGTAGTATGTATTCAGTGGAACCACTGTGGAAGTGTATTGGCGGTGGCAGGCTCCCTAAAAGGAACTTCTCAAGATAAAGATGTAAACATTGTGCAGTTCTATACTCCGTTTGGTGAGGTAAAAATATATTTAATATATAACTTAAATGGTATTTTATCTTAATATGTTTTGTCTATGTGGTCATTACTGGTGGAATTTGGATGCCAAAATGTAGGTGTTTAGAGTTTTACGTGCTCTAAGGTATCTAGGATATCCACCTGGATCTGGAAAGATGACACAGGACCAGGTACCTTTTTATAACAGCAAGTTAGTGGCCAGCGTGAAAATCTGAGTGCATCTTGTAAAACACTAAATGATGGGATATGTACAGTGTCTAACTTTGAACACCTAACTCGGATACCTGAGTTCAGACTATAGTCAGTAAGCGATTTGGAATGCTTAGGCAGCAGTTAAGATGCTAACTTAACATCTGTGTATCGAATCTGGAAGTACTTATCTTTCTCCACTGGCTTGTGTAAGAGACCTAGGCATCTCTAGATTAGGAGTTTAAAACATGGGAGTGAACGCTCCCCTCTGTTTTTATGGAATCAGTAAAACTGAGAAAACGGCATCTGGTATCAGTAAAAAGAATGGCTTGGAAACCTCAGAAAAGGTAAGCTGTTTCTAATCTTCATTTGCCTGTTGGGGATATTGTTTTGTAAATGTTTTTTGTACTTCCTGTCTTTTTTGCAAGATGTTAAATATTCAACAGTTGAGAGACAACTTTCCTATATATTTTTGTTCATGATGCTACTCTTGCCTTGCAAGGTAATTTCAGGTAATTTCACTTTCCCTCCCAGTAAAATATCTGGAAATCAGTGAGTTAGTGTTACGTATCAGAGTGTGAGGAAGTTTGTCCCTTATAGGAAGTACTTGTCAGCCCTGAGGGTAACTGTGGGAAGTATAGAGCTGTGAGCTGTTCTGTGAAAGGACTTAAGATCCAACATCATCTGTAGGGGTTTCCTTAGTTGAAAGTATTAAATGAAACCAAAGGTTTTGGCAATACCGTTACGTCTCTGGTTGCTAATGTCCTTCAGATTAACTGAAACAGGTGTTCCAGATTCTGTATCTAGTGTTTAGAAGTAAATTATTTAGATTTTAGAATTGTTTTGTACTAGTTTTGATATTCAGGTATGGATGTAACTTTTTGGAAGATGGTATATTCTGTGAATAATGTGTGACCTGTATTTGGACTTTGTATTTGCCTCTGATCAAAGGCATGAAATCTGTACTAAACTGTGTAAATTCATTGATAACAGTTTATTTAGGCACAAAGTTATGCCCTCAAAAGGAAAGTTAGATCTAAGCATAAGTATCAGTGTTCTGCTCAGTAAAACATTGTATTTTTTTAAAGCCTAAGATTATTCAAAATCTTACAGTAAATAGTAGATTAATGTATTCTTTATTACATACATCTATGTTACTTGCAAACAAAAAGCTTCCCACAAACAAGTGCTCTCTGGGACTAAGGTTATGGTTTTTGAAAACATTATTTTTTTCAGTTGTTTCCTTCATACAAATTTGACAGCAAAATAAAGATATAAAAAAAAAAAGGAAAGTGTATTTCTTTGCTAGCTCTTAAATTTTAAATGGACATCTAACTGCCTTTCTTAGACTTTTTTTGAAAGGGAATAGGGAAGAGGAAAATGTCCATTGCCTCACTGAAATTTGTGTACATATGCAGCTAATTCATTGTATGCTCTTGACATAGATTAGCTATATGTTTTTATTTGTTTAAACTATCAGCTGTAGTTAAGGGTGTTGTACATCAACTGATTAATTCACTTCCAGCATAAATGAAACTTCTGAGGCATGTCAGGTATCAGTACTATTGTTGTGTTTATTTTAGTAGCAACTGAAATTTTAAAGATGATTCAAATTACCAATCAAAGGAAAAAATATTTATACTGTCATTCTCCATCTATTTATTGTTGTAAGTTTGAACTATCACTGAGTCCTGTTTTTCTCTCTGACAAAAAAAATAATTGAGGCAAAAGAACACTTTATGGTAATGCATGTTAAATATCTCCCTCTTTGTTTGCATGTGTATTGCAATTTGAGAATCATTATAGGGTACTGTAAAGAAGATCTATGTTTGTTTTTCATCAACTATCAAAACTGTTGTTTAAGTATTTTAGAGTGGTTTTCTTATGATAAATTTAGAATCTTTTTCCTTCCTGGTTTTAAACAAGCATTTGCGCACACTGAAAGTTCCTGGCAAACAGATATCTGCCTTGTCCTGGGAGGGAAGTGGACTGAAAATTGCACTAGCTGTCGATTCTTACATATATTTTGCAAACATTCGTCCAGATTACAAGGTATGTAGCAATGTGGCAGTTAACTGTGTTAATAAGTTTCCTGTTATTCACTTTCTGAATGGGTTGAAAAAGTAGCCTTCTCTAATATATAAATCAATGCTTAACTTATGATTACTGCTTGATCAACACTACTGACTTCAAGTTTTGGTGGAATGTGAGTGTCTGTCTTGGTGATGGAATGACTTAGCCATTGCTTTTATAATAGATTTATGATTTTATTTTCATAATAAGGAACTGTATGCTTTGTTAGTATCAACAGAATAGGGCATGATTCTAAATGTGGTAGTAATTGAGGCTGAAATGTAGGTAAGGCTAAAGTGTTTTCCTTGCTGTTTGGTTAAACTGAGTGGGCTAAGTGATACAATGGGAATTGTTTGAGCCTTACTTCTACTGTCATTTTTTTGGTGGTGAATTACAAGTTCGAACCAGGAGAGCTGTGTAATCAGTCACTGAACAGTAAGAAATGAATACAACCTGATAGGTGTACTTGCTACTTATGTTTCAATTCCCAATATACTTTTTACAAGAGTGTCTTCAGCTAATGTTTTATCTTGTCTACCATGTGGGGTTTTTTTGTTTGTTTGTTTGTGTTTTTTTAAGAGTTAGGACTATTTCACTTAAACTTACAGTTTAACAAAAAATAGCAATTACTGTCCAGTATACAGTATTGTATACTTTTTTTTTTTTCCAGCACAGGATATGTTCGTTAATCATCAGCGTGTAGCCACTGTGATTAAAGAGAGTGTAATGTGAGGAACATTCTGCAGCTATATTGAAATGTATTGTTCCACTCCAGTTGTGAAAAATCATTGGTCAGGGAGTTATAAACACAAATCTGCTAGGAAGCAATCTCAGATAGTTTGTTGTAAATCTGCTGGAAAAGACTTTGGAAATTCGAGCTGGAAATTAGTCTTGCAGGAAATGCTACCTAATGTTTATTCTGGGAAATCTGTAACAGCTGGAACACTGGCCTTTTGCTTTTTCTTAAACTCATCAGTATCTATAGAGACCACGTGTATTTCAAGATCTGGGACAGTTTGCAAGTGAATAATATTTTGAAACCTTAGTTTTAGAAACTGCATGTGTAAGCTCTCTCTTCCCCCCCCTCCCCCTTTTGTATATTTAAAGTGGAAAAAGATGTGCTTAAATTGATTTATTTCTGCAGCAAATAAACTCTTAACCTGTTGGTTGTATACTCAGTTTCAATGTTAAATATTTTTATGGTGAATATGTGTTGTCCTTCAATAAATAATACACATTACTACTGCTATGTTCTTTCTGATTGTATCAGTACCTCCCTTTTAGGAACTAGATAGTCTAAAAGGTGACAGTCACTAAATGGTAGTGATTCAAAGCTGTCATTAACTTAGGCTGGATTGGAATTAATGACCTGGAAATGAAGTGTTAGTATCACATTACCAATCTACTGAATAATCCAGATTCCTGTATTTTTTTAAGTATCACCATAATAAGAGAAAGGGGGTTCTAAATTAGTATTACAGTAAAACTATGAATTGAGTGGATCTTTTTTAAACTAGTCACAGTTTACATGGTATCTTTTTGGAGTTGTAATACTAATTTAGCTCTAGTTACATTTCTTCTGGTGTATATTACCTTGTTGAAATCGACATTGAATTTCACTTTATGTCCTCATCATCCAGCATTCTGGGGTCCTTTGCCAGTTCTTGAAATCAGTTTTAGATTTGACAAACATGAGTTACAGTTTACTGACTTGTTACGTCATAACTTACTCCTTTCATATAAATTTTGAATTTTCAGAATAGTATAAGTTCCAGTTTTGCATCTCTGGGAAGGATCCTGTGGATAGTGCTCTCAGTTGTCAAAAACTACCTGTATTCCAATCCTTTTATTTTTATTTCCTGTATCCAAAATGAGCTTGATTTTCTTGAAAATCCAAGTAGGTCATATCAGTTGGGTCATCTTCATTCATGTTGCCTCTCTGAAAGATAATAATAATAAATGAATGAGGTACAACTTCCAGGGCTAAAAACATGATGACTGTCCAGTGTGTTGTATTTATCCACATCCATCTAATTCCATTATTTATTATATTACCTTTTTTTTTTTTTTTTAACATCTCTACCTTGTGTGAAAGCTGGATTTACTGATTTGTGATTCCCAGAATCATAATGCTTTTTACATCTGCCCACTCCTGTTCCTCTGGCTATACTCCACAGCATTGTGTTTGAATTCCTGTAGAACTCTACTTGAGTGAAAACCTTTGGGTTCTGACAGTTTATTACCATTCAGTTTATAGATGTATTCTAAAAGTTCTTTTGTTGATTCTTTAGTTTATCATCTCAGTTTCATTCCCTGTAGCGTGGGAACCCTTCTGGCCAGCTCTGTAACAAGCTTTCTCCTCTCTCTCTAGTAAATGCTGTTGCAGAGAATTCTATTAGTTTTTTCTACAATTGCATCATCATCCTTAAGTGTTTTGCTTTATATCTCATGTATTTGTCAGGTTCACCTCCTTTTTGAGGTATTTTCTGATTCTGCTTTGTTAGAAAGGGTTTTCATTATTAATTTCTGTAAATTAAATCAGTTGAATGCAATAAAATACATCTTCATGGTTTTTACAGTGTTTGGATATTCCATTTCTTCTTTTGCCTTTTTGCCCTTTCTCCTACTTGTTACATGAATAATTACATTCTTCTGGGGGGAAGGGAGGGTTTTTCTCATGTTACTAATATGAAAGAGGGGATGTGACATTATAGTGCTCCAATATAATTGCTTATTTTTGTCTGCTTCAGGAATTGCACTGCTTGAGGTGTTTCTTATATTTCCCTTGGGAAATGAACTTTGAGTTTCTAAATCAATAGTCATAGAGCAAGCATTTTCATGGCAAAAATCATCATCACAGTGGGTATTTCTGTGTACCTGCTGAACACGAAACAAACAAGGGAAGTCAGATCTTGTCACATTTTGAGGTTGATCCTCCAATTCTGATTGTGATAAGTTATTCTGTGTGATGGAAAGACTTCTTTTGCCAGTTTAATATTATGCAAATGACTTACTACCGGAGCTGGGTTCACATACTTTTAATCAATCAGGTTGTCGCCTGAGAGGTAAAGAATATTGAATACTGATTGCGTATATGAAATAAACACTTTCTTTCATAGCTGTGCACAATGTATTACTGAATTCTTATAATTTCTGACAGGTTTTATCAAAATTGTCTCTCTTGGCAGTGGGGTTACTGCTCCAATACGGTTGTTTATGCATATACCCGACCTGATCGTCCAGAATACTGTGTAGTCTTTTGGGACACAAAAAACAATGAGAAGTATGTGAAATACGTCAAGAGCTTGATTTCCATAACAACTTATGGAGACTTCTGTGTTTTAGCAACTAAAGCAGACGAAAATCAACCTCAGGTAAAGTCTTTCTTTCAAATTTCACTTGAAATGCTCTGTTCCACATGTCAGTGCTTTACAGCCAGAGTAAGATGAAATGTAAGATTCTGAATCTGTCTCAGAGTGTTTCATTCAGTTGTCATTTGACAGAATGGCACTTGAATGGGCTCAGTGTTTAAAACCAAAGAACTCCAACAAACAACAATAGCAAAAATGTGCAGAACTGATTAACTGCCTCTATATTTTAACTCCTTGTAGCCATTACTAACTTAATGAAAACTGCAACCTTCTAGAATAATGTTTCTTTAGAAATATTTAGAACAGTTCTCCAAAGACAAGCTAAAAGCAGGAGAGCATCAGAATGGTAACAAATATTTAATCAGTCAGAAGTGGAAAAAAAGGGGAATTTTTTAGGTGATACAAATCACGTGTTACTACGAACTGCTCCATTTGTTTGTTTGTTTTTTAAATGTAGTGACAAATGATATATGTGTCCTTTGATTAATGTATGTTAGCATGACGCTAACTGTTACACTGTTTTTCTTACTGCATTCACTTCTGAATTATTTTCTATATCACTTGTATATTGCTTACAAAGGAGGAGCATGAGACGGAGTCAATTGGTGCGACGGTAAAAAAAAAAGCTTTCGTGCTGCTTTGCTTGATTGTGCAATAAAGGGTGTACTGTCATATGGATTGAAAATACAGTATACGTGGCTAAAACCATTTGGTGAAACTGAGTGCAATAAAATGAGATTTTTCTGAGTTGTATTTTTAAAATAGGAAACAAACAGTGGAGGGACTTATTTATGCTCAAGAAATTTACATGAAGAGATTTAATTTTAGCATCAGAAAGTTACAGATAACAAGCATCTTTCAATTCTTTCAAAATGGCTCCACTGTAATTATTAACACTGTGGGGGGGTCAGCTTTTAGGAAATGAAGTGAACAAGCTTATCCTTTGGGTAGCAGTTCATTAGAGTTGCTTTCTGAAAAACAGATTTGTTTTGCAATAGATGTCAGTCATTAGAATTGTGATTTCAAGACAGCAAAATGTACAGCAATAGCTGATGGGGCAAAAAAGACTAATTTCAGCAGGAACTGTTTAAAGGTATTGCAAGCGGATGTGAATGTCAGTAGGTTATGAAGAACTTAATGTTGATAACCCATAGCAAGGCTTGAGCTTTCTGCTTTGATCAAATCAGACAGTGCAAAACTCCCTGCTCCTTGCACCACCCTGTGTAGCTCATGCAGCCTCTGTCTTGGGTACTGTTACTCCGTCACCCCTTGGTAGTCTCTGATCTACTGACCTAGAGTCTCAGAAATAAGTAAAAAGGGCATAAAAGAGAAATTGGTTACAGAGTGAATGTTGGGATAATTTACCAGAGAAAAATTAATATAATCATAACAGAAACAAACAATAAGTAGTTTAAAAAGCCAGGTGTGGTTTCCTACAGAAGTGGAGGCTCAACATATTTTTTGAAAAGATAAATTTGACAATGCTGGTGGAAAGCTTAACTCAAGAACAAAGAAATAAAAATACCATTTTTGAGAGGTGTTTATTGGTGGCAGAACCAGAAAAATAAATTACTTAATGAAAAGAAAGCTTTGTTCAGATCTTTTTCTTTGAAAGAATGAAGTTCATACAATAGCTGAAAACCTGAATTCTGCCATTCTTATGTGATTAATGAGCTATCTATCTGTCAGTTTAAAGGGATAAGCTGTATAGTTGCTGTAGTCTGCTACCACAATTACATGAATTGTTCAGGAGGTGAAAGAGCTAAGAAGAACTAATTATCTTCCATTTCCTGGAGAGTCAGGATAACAGCGCTTAGGTGATTCAAGTTTTGGCAGCCCTGGTTTTTGGTTTGTTGTTGTTGGGCTGTTTTTTTTTTTTAATCTAAAGATTTTACAGTAGAAGTTGCTACTTAATTTCCACACTTCCCATTCAAGAAATTCTTATTTTCCTATGCAATCATCATAAAGCTATTTAATCCTTGATTTAGGTCTAGAAAAATAAATACATCAGCAACAACAATGAAGCATTGGTGTCTAGGTCAATTTTTATTTATTTGCATCATCCTGAGTTTAACAGACCAATCTGAGGTATGTGTGCTGTCAAAGTCTTCCCGAGCAGGATTTCAAGAAGGGCAAAACTAAAAAAACTCATCAGTTTTGTAGTATCTGAAATACTGCAGGGTGGAGGGATAGCTGTATTCACAATTCTCCCTACGTTGTAGCACTCTTGGAGGTTCAAGGAGGTTGAGGTCTGCAAAGAATAGAACAAGGGTCCTAACTTCTGGGAGCTAGCGAGGGGGTCTGATGCAGTTTATTAGATTATCTTTTGCATGAACAGCTAGGTGAAAGTTGAGTCACTGAGAAATTGCTGGTGTATCATACTAGTAAATAATTGCAGCACAGTGTGTGCCCCACAGAGCAGGGCGTGAGACACTGGCTGTCTTGCTCACATGTTTTCTGTGGACCCTGCTGGTAGTACGTCGTACATATTGTATATTGTCTGGTAGATTTGCTCCTTTGCTTAAAACAGCTGGTCATTTTCCTGTTTTGTGCTTGGCTTTGTTTATAGTGCTAACTGGCAAATAATCTCATTACTGTCATCCTTGTGCTGCTTTATATTTACTGCAGTCGTGGTCCCTCTGTTTTCTGTTGCTGATCAGCACTAGATTGTGTGAAATGCGGGTTGTGAGATACACCTTCACAGAAAACCTTGTACAGCTTACTAATTTACAAAAAATGTGGTAGTAATGACACTTGCTTTTATTTCCATACAGTATGTGCTGGTCCTCTGCAATTCTATTGGCACTCCTTTGGACCCAAAATATATTGATATTGGTAAGCAACTTGCAATAGTCTTATTCTGTTGAGTTTTCTTCTAGTCTTTGTAATGAATTTCTTGTGCAAGTCTATTGTTCAGTGAAGCAATCACTGTGTGGTAACACCCCTTGCATCCAAAGGTGACCTTCTGTTCTATATGTGGTTGTGACTGTGATTTTATATTGGCCTCTCACTTCTATTTGGACTCTGCGTAAATGTAATAAACGTGTAACCAGGGGTTCCCATGTTGTGAACTGTAATTTGTATTGGAAACCACCTATTAATTACTCTGTTAATAAAAATAGTGGCTTATAAACCCAGTCCTATTCCTTGTAAAAATTAGCTAAATTTAAGCTGATTCTTCCAGTTAATACAAACTATTTACAATAGAATTTAAAAGAAATTACTTTTCTTTTTTTTTTTTTTTTAAATGCCTGTTCTCGGTGATTCTTATTTTCCTTCACAACAGTGGTAATTCAACTCCTTTTTAAGAAAATGTACTTTTTTGAAGAGGGTCCTGTTTCTCAGAGCAATTGAAATAGTTTGATCTGGACTTTCATTTAAAAGTAACTTGTTGCTGCTTTCCAAATATCTTAAAGATCAATTTCTCATATTTCAGTGTTGATAATAACTTTTCCTTATCATCTTCCTCACAATAGTTTTATCTAAATAATTTCAAATTATAAATTAAAAATCAAATAAATAAAAAAATTAGTGGATTATAACAAAAATACCCCCAAATCCTTAACAGATCTGAATTCCAGGCTTTCCTACTGCTTGCTTGCTGCAGATGTGGTACAGAACATTGCTAAGTAATTGCAAAACATCGATTTCTGGGAGTTTTGCTAGAGAGTAAAGATCATCGATTTTTTTCCCTTCAAAGAGATGAGGGAAGCGCGGACAAACTGACAAATTAATCAACTTTTTGATTAATTAATCCACTTTTGTTTGTTCTCTTTTTTCCTTTATTTTTGGTTTGTTATCCAAATAGATCTGAATTTGGATTCAGAATAGACACTGTGAAACCAGTTTGCAGTTTTCTTTTTGAAGCTTTGTTCTTTGACTACCTTTTCTGTTTTGTTGAAAGGCTAAATCATTTGTAATGAACTTTTAGCAAAAATATTTATTTGCTTTTGCATGAGAGGAGTGTATAGTTATTTAAATGAAAAGTACATACTTATTTTTAGAACCTCTTAGCTAAAATGATACTAAGTAGAAGGTGTATTTGGCAGTAGACATCTAACGTGATTCTACTGTGTTAGAAAAGTGGGATATCACTATACCGCTGCTGTGCTCAGTGGTATAGCACTTTCTGACCACACTAAAATACTTTGGGGAGAAAAAAAAATACTGTGCATGGTTGATACAGCAGAGGAGCATATAGCCATATTGGACCAGGTTATGAATAAAACCAGGTTACTTATGGTAAACCTGGAAGAATTCTTCCCCTCTTATTTTATTAATGTGAAGGTGTCTACTTAATATGTGTCTATCGCTGTGGAACTTACATGCTCTGATTCTGCAGAAATTAGGTTTATTTTTTAAACAAACCAAACCAAAATCTTTTCCCTACCTGTGCCGAAAAGAGATGTAGGTATTATGACAAGAAACCTCATAAACTTTTTTTGATGTAAATTGCCTCCTAGGGCCATTGTTTCATCCTTTCTGCAAAAAGTAACTCTTCTGTCTAAATTAATCTCATTAGAGAAGTTAGTTCCAAGCCATAGTGCTAATACTGTGTTAGTATTAAATGATAAAGAGCCGTTCTGTCTGATAAAATAGATGGGAAAAGTGTCTACCAAAATTTTGGTAAGATAGAAAAGATGAGGAAAGTAAGGTGAAGAACTGTAAGACAAGGAAGTTAACAATTCACAGAAGAATATAAGTAGGAAAAAAAAAATCAACCAAAGAATAGAAATAGTTGATATCATAAAGGTGATTATTTTCCTCAGCCAGTGCTACTGAACAGTTTTATTTTTTGTTATATATTAACTAAGTTTGTAAGTGTCATTTTCTAACATTGTTCAGTTTTTCAGTGACAGCAGGAGGAAGTCAGCTGTGAGTCAAATACATATTCTGAAATTCACCCCCTATATTTTAGATCATAATTAAAATGAAGAGTATTCTGCTCTGATGAATGACTTTGACTTCTTTGTCCTATGGAATGTGTATGAAATATTGTGGTACTTTTTAGTCTTACAATTTCTGTTTATGTTAATTTGATGCCCTCTTGCCACCTTTTACAATAGAGGTGGCACATCAGAATCTTAAGGAATAAAGTGTCCAGGAAATTCAATACCAAGTATTTTACAATAGAAGGAGGCGGAAAAAAACCCAACCCAAAAACTCAAAAACTGAGCACTGAAGTAACATGGCGTGGTGGGTGGTAGTGATGTGGGTGGCATCTCTGTTGTGTCCCCCCTGTCTCATCCCCCCTCCTGATCAGATGTCTACACTGTATTTGCCTACTAGTCTCCTGGACTTACTTGACAGGTGGGATTGGGGCGGTGGGAGGATGATTCAGGGACTTATAGGGAGTAGCTATCTCATTTCTACAGTTGACATCTAAAATAAGTGCAGTGAATCATTCCTGAAAGGGGTCCTTTTGCTCTCCATTGGGTACAAAGAAGCCCAGGGCAACCAGCTCATCTCTGTCAGAGATATCTAAAAATAAGTCAGTCGAATCCCACTCAAATGGTCAAAATTAGCTTTTCATGTACACCTCTCAACTCTGCATTTAAAGTCTTTTCTTTGCATTTTTCTAGTGTTCTATTTATGTGAGCTTTCTAAATCTATCTGTGATAATTTTATTTATTTACATTATAAACAAAGGTATCAGTTTCTTTGATTCCCCCATTACAACCTGTCTTCTACGGTTGTCTGTACACAAGAAAAGAATCTTCTCCAGAGACCGGAAACAGTTAAAGAGAAATGCTATTTAATTGAAAAATGCTGCTGCTGTTGTTACAACTGTATTTGAATTGTACTGAAGAGATTAAACATTCTGGAAAAAGCTTCTCTTCCTTTTGCTTAACTAAGCTTTCTGCAGTCTGCTTCTGTTCCCTCAGTGTCAGAGGATCAGTTTAGTGCATAGATTTACAATGCTCTTTCCTAGTGTGAGTTCATTTGTGAAAATGCTAGGCGTTCCAGCCGTCAGAATCATAGACGGGCAAATACTTGAGGTTGGGAATATTTGCATTTTTGAGTCCTGAAAAACTTCTCTAGTCTCAGTAGTTCAAACATAACAAGCAAGTCTTTCATTGCTGTATAGTAAACACAGACAAAGATTTTTTTTAATATATGCATCCTGTAAGACTCCTTCAAAGTTAGCCCACCAAACTTACAGAAGGGATCGAAGGTGAAAGTGAAAAGCAAATGCCTATAAATGCAACACTTCTGGAACACATTGCACTGGTTTTGATAGTTGCTTTCCTTTTTTATAACCTTTGAAGATACAGCTTTATAGAACAACTTGAAATATTTATAACATAAGGTCAGTCTGTGTGAGGTGTAGACACTTGTACACAATCAAGGTCTTAATATACAGAATATCATGCTGTTCATCACAGTTGGAACTTCTTGGCAGTAGAAAGTATAATTGTTCCAGTTTGACAGGGTGCTGAACTTAAGCAGCTGGCTCACCTTGCTGAGGTCAACAGACAGAGACCTTGTAAAACCTTAAAGGCAGAATACCTTTCTGTAAGTTCTTTTAAGATTCCAGTTGGTGCATTATTTCTAACAAAATCATGATCCTTTTGTCCTGTTTATAAATGAAAAAAAATCAGCTTTAAATCAATTATCAGGTGAGAGTAGTCATTAATAGTTTAAGATATAAGCAGTATAAAAGTAAAATTAACATCTCTTTTACTCAAGATAATTGGAGGGCTGTTACTGACTTAACAAAAAATATATTATCTGTCTGTGAAATGCTTTTTCTTTCTCCTTTCTACCAAAACAGTTTTTCAAGCTATTGTCTTTTAGTAAAGTGATAAATTGTTGCATTGAGTTCTGTCCAGAAAATAATTTGCCTAGGTAATTTTTATTTTGAAGTCTTGTTCTTGTTTGAGGCTTCTAAGTGCCATCTTTCAGGCTGGTTTATAAACACTTAGGTTGTTGCTTTATTTGATTTTCATAACTGCTTACAAAAAATGCCTTCTCGTGTAGTAGGATGTTCCTCAACAGACCACTCGCTATCTGTGTGCTCCTGCCTATTCTTAAGTGAGCACTCTTGACTGCCATGAGTCTAAACTATATTTTTTGGCTGGCTATAATTACTGCAAATTGAACACACAATATTTGTGTTTTTTACTGGACTGCCCCTCGTTGGAATAGCAGTCACCTGGCACTCTACTGAGCATAAAGATCTTACTCCTCCTTGAGACTTTGGTGCCCTGCAGGTCTCTTGGGCTTTGTCATGCTAGGAAATTTATAGTGGAGAAAAAAGATTGCTATCTAGGGATGCAAAGTAGCTGATGGAGCATTTGAATAATGCATCTGAGAATGTGTGTTAAGGCACAATTTGTACAAATTGTCAATTTATAACATTTTATAAAGTTGTTTCAACAAAGTGCTATTAATCTCCTAATGACAAAGTAATTGTGACAGTGCACAAGGTTTGATTCACCCCCAGGAGATCTAAATTGTTGGGCTCTAAACCAATAGTTCAAGAAGGGCTCAAAAAGAAAAAGTGCTTATTGCCTTTATTCTGTTGAATTTTTAATTATGGCATTAGCTTTCTAATGCTTGCCTCTGCTAACGATGGCAAAAAAGGATTAATCAGTCATTATCTGGTGAAAGGCCATCACTTCAACTTTCTTTAGACATTGATGGATGGTTAAAGCTCTTCCTCATGTTGCCCTTTATTTTGTCCAAGGGCATCTTTCTTCCTGTGCTTCCTCATGTTGCCCTGTTTTTAGGCTCTTTCACAATACCTAGTGTTTGCTAGCCCATAAATTAGTCTTTTCTCCATTTTCTAGCATTATTATGTTTCATCTTACTAAGGTACAAAAATTAACACAGTTTCTTCTGTGCTTGTTTCACAGGCTCACAGGCTTTCTGTCAAAGTCCTTTCGTGAATAACTAAATATAAACTACAGAAGGTTAAATATCTTGTTATATAATATCTTTTTAATGGAAACACAACAGATGGTATCTGCTAAGAAAATGTCACTCAGGCTGGATTGTATCATCTTCTTACATGCACTTAGGAGCACTGATATAGTGAAGTGTTGCGTTATCTTTCACATGTGTGTTACTGCCCAGTGAAATGAATACAACAGCCTGATCGACATACAGGTGGATTAAAGGCAGAGTGCTGGAGTCATGCCTAGGTGTCTCGCCTCCCTCCTACGTGCCTTAACAAGGATGACTGAACTACATGTGAAACAGCAGTTGAATTGCTGTTACTTAAAGTTGATAATTTTAAAGTGAACTATAATTGATTTTTAATATTTCCTTGTGTTCTGTAAACTGTGGTCTTTCATGAGTTGTCCCATGTGCAGTTTGGTTGTCCCTGCTCTGCTGCTGTCTGACATTTTCTTCTGTTTATGAGCTAACACTTCTAGAGACATTTGAATCAAGCTCTAAAATTAGGTAGATGTTATTGATCAGACTAAGTTTGTCCCAGTTTCTCAGAACAGCCTGTAACAGGCTTGTATGAAAACAACAGTTTAGTCTTGCGTCTGTCAGATTGCTTCCTTTCCATCAGATTTAGGTGGGATTACTTGTCTCTCTTGTGTTTTTATATCCTATTTCATATAGTAGAAAGTGTCTCAGCTTTTTCATGCAGCAAAATAATAGTCGTGCATTAAGTTTGGTTTCCATTTACTATTTTTTAAAGAAGATTAGACATGAAAGCAGGTGTTTTCTAACTGTTCTGAAGTGAGATGGAGTGAGTGTGGATGAAATACAGACATCGCAGAAGGTTATTCGAGATTCCCGGATGTCTAAGAAATAAAGTTTCTCTCCTTCAGGGAGGAGGTTTTATGAAGGAACAGTGAAGAGAAATGAGGTGAGAAGAGAGAGAAGGGCCAGAGAAAACTTAAAGGGCAGTTTTTTCACGTTGGTGTTTTGATGGGATGGTGTATTTAACCCTTTTCAGTATTTCATCACTGAAAAGTAAGGAACCTGTTTAAGTGTTTTCCGTACGTATTTTCAAGGTCTGAAAACTAAGTATTAAGACTAATACTGAAGTTAGCTATCTGCAAAATCAGTGGGAAGAGCTAGACAATCTAAGGAGTCCACATGTTTAGCATGGAAAGCTGCTACGCAGTGGAAATGCTGAGCAGAGGAGTGTCCAAATCTCTTGTCTGCTTCTGGCTTAAGGTGCTGGCTTTTCTGTCTGCTTAATAGTCAGAGCACAAATTCTTTGAAGGGCACTGATGCCCAAGTGAGCAGGACTTGCTGCTAAAATCAAAGCCACTGTAGAAGATGATAATATGTCCCTACACTAAAGGAAACTAAGTAGTTAAACCAGCTGCCTAGAAAGGGATTCTAGATCTTCCTCAGCCTAAGCATCTTTCCCAGGAAAGGACAAATCCCATTCCTTCCTTCTCTGCCCCAGCAACAGCCCAAACTTGGAGTGGCTGGGGCATCCTTTTCCTCGTGTTGAATCTATGCTGTTACGCAGCCAAGAAGGAAAGCATTTTAGGAGCAGAATGTAGCCCAGTGATTAAGGCTCTGAGGCGAGAGGGGGGAATAAAACAGAATAGAATACTTTCAGTTGGAAGGGGCCTACAGTGACATCTAGTCCCACTGCCTGACCACTCCAGGGCTGACCAGAAGTTAAAGCACGTTATTAAGGGCATTGTCCAAGCGCCTCTTAAACATTGACAGTCTTGGGGCATTGACCACCTCTCTAGAAAGCCTGTTCCAGTGTTTGTCCACCCTCTCAGTAAAGAAGTGTTTCCTAATGTCCAATCTAGACTTGGATTTTAGTTTCTTTTTCCACAGATTTTTCTGTTTGTATTTTTTTTTTCTTCTTTAATGACTGTCCAGTATAAAATGCTAAAACAATTCTAGAAAAAATCCCATATATCCTACTTTTATGCAATTGTTTAAGCTATAGAGGCAATTTTGTAAAAGCATTGGTTCCCACATATAGATACTGCTCTTCCAGATGTGTTTTTGAACAGATCTGATCCTGATGATTGTGTCTGTGTGCTGTGTATCCCTCTCCCTGCGGTTTCACATTGGGCTTAAATCCAATCATTGTTTAGTGTGCTGTTGCAAAGAAGGGAAGGCCCTGCCCTCCATGCTGGCGGCTCATTCCTGCCCTCTCCAGCATTTGTGATTTACTCTTTAATCCAGTTTAAACTAATCTTTTATTTATTTAATTTTGAGGTCAGTTAGATGAATGAACTGTTCCAACTTACTCTGTGGTCAAGCTGCTGCTAGAGCTGATATCAAAGAAGTGGCAGGGAAATGTGTCGGGTTGGTGTGTGGGGTTTTTTTGACAGCAACAATCAGTTTAAGTCTTTGGCATGTTCATAAAATGCCTAATTGATTGTATTCCTCTGGATAAAGCATAGATGTGTTGCCATTTTGTTTCTGGATCACAACAGACCTTATGCAAACATCCTTTTTTCCCAGATTGGGGCATTTTGAGGTGTGTACAAATGAATGAGTTTAGGCTCCATGGAAGCTGTAGGTCAAATGGGGAGTCACCTGGTGAGTCTGAGGTATGCCTATGGCTTTCAGATGTCGCTTGGTTTAGCATTGTCTTGGAGTAGAGTGTTTAAATGTTGACTAAGCTGAGTCCAAATATGAGGCTTAGTACTAAAATTTTGTGATTCGAGGAAGAGGAAGCCTGATTCCTTCACAGGTCAGGAGATTGTCATGTTTCATCTTTAAAGGATAAAAGCATTGGTTGTTATGGCATGTGCAGCTGCAAGGTAATAAAAGAACAGAGCAAATAATACATAGAATTTATTAATGCTGTTAATGAAACAGAAGACGCTGTATACTTCAGTTGTATGTGACTATTGAAATGATTGTGTTCCAAGTATATGAAATACACCGAGTTGCATATAATATAAACAACTGCACTGCTCACGTTAAGCATCATCACTAAGCCTTCTTATCCAGTATTTACATTTATACTAAAAAGTATTCTGCAGCCATCAGGTAGCTTATATAGTCCTCTTGGTCTTAAAGAAATAAAATCTGTTCAACCAATCTTCCCCCATCTGTCTCTTGTAGCACTGCTGTTCTTTATGGCAGGCTTATAGCTCCCTCCAGAGTTCTGTTCTGTGCTAAAAATACAGAAAAAAGTTGAGATTCACTGTAAAAGAATCAGATTTTGTGCTCACAGCATGTTATCTGTATGACTCGGTGTTTCACTAACAGGGTGGGCTACACAACTCTTTTTATTTTGCCTGTTTTGTTTGGTAGCATACTGATTTACTTGTAGAATTTGAAGGCATTGGGGGATTTACTTAATAGTTTCTACATTTTTCTATGTCTTTTTATGTGCATTCACTGGTTTTCAGAAAGATGAAACAAAGGATTGTAAAAGGGGGAAAAAAAGAGCCGCAATACAGTGAAGACAGTGTATTATAAAGAATAATGGTTTGAGTGCACATATATATATATTTTCTCTTTAGTCACTGAACATTGACAGCAGGAATGAGATACTCAATTTATCCACATATTCTAAATGGGCTTGGGGCTAAAGTGAAGAAAATGCCCTTTCTTCCTACACTGTGATCTTTGGATGCAATAAAGTAAGACTAAGCACACACTTTGCTAAATATTTAATTTGCTGCCATGCAGATAAAGAATTGTTATTTGGTCCAGCTATTAACTAAGATACAAACAGCATTTCTAAGTCTTGTCTAACTCAAAATTTGTTAACTGTTTTTAAGTCTACTAATCAAAGAATCTCTTCTAGATTGTAAACTTTTGAGTAGTCTTCCTTTTATTTATATTTGAATATTTACAAATATGTCAGATATGGAGGTATTTTGTAGATCTTATTAGAGATTTGAGATATTCCTGAACTGGTCATTAACCTGGAAAGTTGTCTGTGTATTTAATGTCTTCTGCATTAGCACATGGAAATTTGTTGAAATAATAGGGAGAAAAGTGTTAATTTGCACATCGAACTTTTAAAGAATTTCTCTGTTGTTCTGAACAAGGCCACAAGGCTCCAGTGAAATTTCTTAGCAATTAATGAAAACTGCTGCTAGGTTGTGTGTAGTGTGGTTTTTGTCTGTGTTCTGTTGTTGTTTTTGGTTTTTTTGCTTTTAGTCCATGGAGATATGGTTTCATCCATCTGGGAAACAGTTTACAAATTAGCATCTAGTCCAATACTTGCTGTTCTAATTTTACAACAATTTGGGTTTCATAACAGGACCATTGTTTGTCACAATGACCAAAACACATGTGATAGCAGCTTCAAAAGAAGCATTTTACATCTGGCAGTATCGTGTGGCCAAGAAGCTCACAGCAATGGAAATTAATCAGGTAGCACGGACCAGAAAAGAAGGCAGGGAAAGGTTTGTCTTCAGACTTTGTCATTTTTCTTCCTTTGTACTGGTATCATTGATAAAGGTGGATTCTCCCATGCCTAAAATGTGAACTGTTGTCTTCTCATTTTTCTACTCAGATTTGTTGACTTGCAGGCCTGTAAGATTAAATACTAAAGAATAGGTTTTCATAACAAATGTGTGTTTGTTATCCAAATCTCTTAGACTTTTTTGGGTTAGTCCTGTTCAGTGTCTCTATTTGCTTGCTGCGTGCTTCCCTTACAGAGCTGTGTGTCTTGATGCTTTTTTTTCTCCCTCCCCTTTTTCTCTTCCATACTGTTAGTTTCTAGGCTATATTCAGCTATATTCCCTCTGATAGCTTTAACTGCTTCTTGCGTGTCAATAGCTGTAAGGACATAGTATATCCAGCTAGTTCTTACTTGTGTCTGATTATATCTTTGATGTCTAATCCTGTATGGACTTTAATCCTCCCAAACTAAACAAGCCAAAGTCAACATCATTTTGCCTCCAAGATATTTCCTTCCCAGGTGCTCATTAGTGGCATTAACTTTTCTGTCACCTCCACAATTGTTTACAATTTTCTTTTGTGTTATGTTTTCTTCCATAGAGACACTATAGCATCTTTCTATAAATCTATCATCCCCTGTCACAATATTTCCATAATAATGAATAATTATTTGTACCTGTTGTAACAACTTACATGGTTCTAGTACCTCAATGTCCTGGCCTTGGACAAGATTGTAAATTTGATAGAAATACTGAAAAAGTAAATAGTTGTAATTCAGCATAAACTATGATTTTAGCATTCTAAATTCTTTCCTGATGCTACTTTTTAAGGCAAAAGAGAAGTTAGGATGAAGTGTTGAATACAGTAAGTTTTGTGGCTGTGAAGGTGAAGCTCTCCATAAGTATGGAGAAGAGCCTGAGGAAATATGGAAGTGAACATTTGAAGAGACAGTTGGGGTGGTTGATGGTTTGCAGGAACTTCTTGTTGCGGAATGAAAGTTTATAGATCATATGGGAATAGACAGACCATCAGGGGCTGTGAAAGTGAAAGCAAGTACCATATCATTTTATCAATACAAAGCAGGGTTTTCAAATGGGATACTACTGGAACATAAGAACAGGCATAGCTTTTATTCTCTTTTCCAATTGCAATGGTTTATTCTCCAAGGATTGATGATATCTATATGCTATCAGAAATGATCCTTTCTTTGGACTCATTTTTCTCCTAACTTTCCTGTTCTACAGGATTTATCATATTGATGACAGCCCTTCAGGATCTTCAGATGGACACCTTGATTACAGCAGAGCTATTGAAGTGAGTGATGTTTTTAACTAGTTTATTGAGGTGCCACTGGTAACTTGAAAGAGAAGTAGTTAGCATTGCTTTATTTATTTTCATAGATTTTCATTAGTAGAAGTGGTTATACTTAAATTTTCTTTTACTTCTACCTTTTGTACGTAAGTGTTATTTTTCTTCCCTCTGGTTAGTGCATCATTAACTGTGTCATTATGCATTACTGGAAATATATACCACACTGTAGGGAACATAGAAAAGGTATATTCTGAGGTCCACTATGTAGATACCCGATGTCTTCTTGGTGAGAAGCAGCTCCCCTTACTTAAACAAAGTATAAGCTTGTTGAAACTCAATAACCCTTGTAATCTTTTCTAGTATTTTCAGCCTTTTTCACTTCGTGTGTGTGTGTGTGCACATGCATGCTCGCTTCTGTACTTATGAATTGCAGGCCTCACAAGTCAGAGATAGTTGCTTTCTTGTGTTTTCTGTCAAACACCTGTTACATTTGGGGTTTCTTATTTTTCTGGAGGAGGGGCAGGAGAAGAAAGGAAGCTGTTAATATTATTATTGTCATGATTCCCATACTAATATCATAAACCATCTATATACTATATACTGACAAGGTTTGGTAGCCCCTTTTCATGTGGATACTTACCAAGATTCTTGTCTATTTAAATAAAACTTGTTTCTTTAGCAGTGCATTTTTACTGTTGCATTAAAACTGATATCGATATCACTTGTATACTTTCAGGGAACAAGAGATCCAATTTGTGCAATAACAGCATCTGATAAGATACTACTTGTGGTAAGTTACATGATCAAAATAACTCCTAATTACCTCTTGTGCTTGTAGGCAGGAGATTCTTCTGCAGTTTGTTCATAAGCAGTCATAGTTTCAAAGCATTTCTGAATTTAGAACTTAATACAGATGAAATAGCTTTCTAGATGTCCTCAAAGATAACTTGAACAGATTCTTCCGTTAAGCTGTACTCTTTCTTTAGGAGGGCTAATTCACTAAGTGCTTACAGTTTAAGTACAGACTAGTTGTTTGAGTTAGTACTTATACACAGGGTTTGATAAAGTCCAGATCAGGACTTAATTCTGTAATCTGAGTTCTGGGAAGTCTCTTTTAGGCTGCATGTAAATGCACAAAGATTTAAAAAATTTGTCTATTTACATGTTAATGGTATAATGTGTGGTGTTATATAATATCACATGTAGGTAGTATGCTATATAGATATTAATACCTTTATGGATTATACATATGTATTATTTGAGTTATTGTATCATGCCAAACAGCTGGTGCATTTCTTTTCCAATCTGAAAAGTGACCTCATTAGATAAACAGGCATAGGGGTGGGCTTTAAAACAAACCGAGCAGAACAAAGATAGAAGAACATTACTGTTTCTTCATTTTATCCACCTTCTCAAGAAAGATCTTGATGGTTTCCCATGTCCCTACTCCAGTGATTTTTTTTTTTTTTTTTGTGTGTGTGTTATATCCTTTGGATTTTACAAAATCAGTGGGTCATGGGAAAAAACATGAATGAAAAAAGTGTGACAGTTAGGTGACTATGGGATTCTGTTTGTGTTTGAAGAGTAAGAGTGAGAAAATGAAATTAAGAGAATAATTAATCAGTAACTTTGATTAAAAGGAAGGGAAGAGAATGAAAAGAAATGCCTTTGAGACCAGATCTGGATAAATGTGCTGAAGCTGAATGCATATTACAGTGGTTAGATTTTCTAACACTTTTGACCAAATCTGCTTTTCAGTTTATAGGGCATATAGATGTAAAAAAAATCAAAGATGAAAGGTAATTTTATGCTCAGGATCTTAGGGGTGGCTTTGGGGGTGAGGGCGAAAGGAATAAACTTTGGACTACCTTAAAGTTTAATACTGACTAATTTCCAGCATAAAGGTTAAACAGTAGGTAAAATAAGCTGGATATGTTGTTCAGTCTACAGAAACACCATGAGAAAATAGTGGCAGTGATCATTTCAGTCCAGGGATGTCAAACTCATTTTAGAATGTTGGCCTGATAGTGTCTTGACACAGGATGTGGGTGTGTCATTCAGCAAAATAAAGATAAACCACATTGGTACTTAGATATATTTACTGTTACTCAAGCCTTTGAATAACCAGTATATTTTACAGCATTTGTTTTTAAAGCTACCTCAGGTCTTGAAGTAATTGGTGAGACTTGTTAGCATGCAGACAGCGCTACATGAACGCAGCTGTACTGCTTTCAGACCCGAGCTGGCACTGTCATATGGCACTGTTTGAGTGGACTTACCAGCATGGGACAGGGATGTTTTCATGGTTCTCCTTTTGTGTTAGGTAGACCATGTCTGAAGGTTCATGAGGAATTGCTGGGCTCCTGAAACTGTTCTGTGGGCTGCATGCGGACTATGGCTGTTAGTTTTAATATCCCCGATTTAAGCAAATCTGTAAATTTTAACATCTTAAAGTATCTTGTTTAAATAGCAGAATTCGGAACTTCTAGGGTGATGACATTCCCTCTTTCCACTTCTGCTCTGTCACTTATCCAAAAACTCTTTTGTCTAGGACAGCATATAAATAAAACCTTTTTAAAGAGTTTATTGATGGAAAAATTCTCTCAATAAGCAAGCACTGCTTTTCTCTAGGGAAGAGAATCTGGCACTATTCAGAGATACAGTCTTCCTAGCGTTGCTATAGTACAGAAGTATACCCTGAACTGTCGTGCATATCAGCTGTCTTTGAACTGCAACTCCAGGTAAGTTATGGATCTGCTTGTAACACAGGTATCAGATTTTAAAATAAACGACTACAATTTCTGAAAACACTAATTCTATTAATTCTCTGATTCTGTAATAATTATATGCTAACTCTACTTTATTATAAACTATTTATTAATTTTTAGTTGTTATTAATGGTTGCTTAACCATTTATTTATTACTAATTAATTACCTCTGGCCAGTCATCAGATTTCTCTGAGAGACTGTGTTAGTAAAGCTCTCATGTTTTAAACTCTTCAGGGTTTGTGTGGGAAGTTTAAGGAAACATACACATGAAAATATCTTTATTAGATGAACCAAACATAAGCTCCCTGTGATCATGACATGAATTGACAAAATTATGTCATAACCTGAAATTTTATATCTCTAAGGCTTCTTTCTATTTCTGTGTCCTACTAATGCCTGGAAACTTTGTTCATCCCACATTAATTTTCCATTGTTACAAGCTGTAGCTGTTGGCAATGCTTCTAGCAAGACTGGTTTTCCTAAGCTTCATCTGTGCCAATACTGAAGTTGCTTTCTACTTAACAGCTGTTCTTTGCAAGAGAGAGCATGAGAATCTTAGCAGAAAAGGCAAAAATATACTGACTAAAGAGGACTTGTAAGACAATTTTAATCACTTCAAAATAACTTCATAATTTCAAACAAAATTCCTAATGTGTGTGTAGATCGCTCACCTTTTTAGGTATAGACCAAAAATAGATTGCTTCACTTAAAAGGCAATGTGATCTAGTCAGAGCCACATTAATTTTGTTTTGAAGCCAAGCTGTTTCCTTCCTAAATGACTTTGTGCTAGTGAAAAAGGCTGAGATCCATAAGCATTTTGAAGTTAATTTTCTAAATTGCTTTTGAAATTTTAATAGGGATTAAGGGTATCTAAATACCTTTCAATATTTAGAAATACTTTTAAAATGGCATTGTAGTAAATATAGGCTAGTATGATTCACTGAAGACCTATGTAACTGGAAATTTTCAAATGTAACGCTTTAGAAATTGTATTTTTCCCATATTTTAAATTACTTCAAAGATTAATTGGATTATACTTCATATTGTCTGGAAAAAACCTAAAGAATACCCTTTGCAGAAATATAAGAAATCCTGTTTTAGAGATTAATAGTCTGCATCATTGCACTGTCTTTTTAATTTAAGAATCTGCCTCCTAGTAAATAAACAACTCTGGTTGTTAATTTTAGGCTCTGTCAAGAAAAGTTTTGTGAGGGGCAGAACCTGCTATTTACTCAACTTGATATCTGAAGTACTAAGGATCTTCGAAGTGCTGAATAAAAATGGGCATATTTGAGAACCTTTGCAGGGTCAGATCCTCTATGAGCAGATGAAAAACTTCTTTTCATGTCTCTGGTCTCTCTCTGCTGTGCAGGTAGATGAAAATCACATGCATCTCACTGAATCCATGGAATTATAGTGGTATTAGATTAGAGGGGAAATTTGGCCTGAGTGTGCCAGTTTAGGGAACTATTTCAGATTTACAACCTTGAATAATATTATTTAGCTGTCTTATTTTTTCTTCCTTTGTTTCTCTGTAGTCGTGTTGCCATCATAGACCTTTCAGGTGTTCTGACTTTCTTTGACTTGGATACACGGGCAGTAGACAGTACAGGACAGCAAGTGATAGGTGAGCAGCTGAAACTGGAACGCAAAGATGTCTGGGATATGAAATGGGCCAAAGATAACCCAGATTTGTTTGCAATGATGGAGAAAACAAGAATGTATGTTTTCAGAAACTTGGATCCGGAGGTAAATATTAACATATGCAAACTACTCATTTTACAAATTTGCTCATAAATTAATGGCTTTATATTGAATAGTAGTATTCTTGTGCTGACTGTTCAATTAGGCAAGCGTTTATTTATATAAACTTGCTTCTGGAAATCTCAAAATCTTGTCAACTCTAATGTGGGAGTGTTGTTTAGGAACAAATAAATAAAATGAACTATCAGTCCTGGAAAGATAAAAATGCTGTCATATTTTTTCTTAAATCTATGAGATATTTTCAGGAGCATATTTTTTGTATGCTTTGGAAAATATAAACGCAATTTTAGTAAAGATATTTGCATAACACAGTTCAGTTGAATCTACATATTGGCAAGTGTTCCTTTACCTCTTTCTCATAATTTAATTACAGAAAACATGAGGATTTTTCATTATGTCTGTGTATATGGAATTGTCAATAATGTTAATGATTTTAGGATTTGTTTCCTGTTGAAAATGCAATTAAATCCTAGTTTGAAGAAGAAAGTATCTTTATGTATACCTAACAGATTTGGTTAGGATTTAATCAGACAGACTACAAGTTCATTCCTTTGTTTAACTTTAAGGAACCTATACAAACTTCTGGATATATTTGCAACTTTGAAGATTTAGAAATCAAATCTGTTCTTCTGGATGAAATATTAAAGGTAAGTATAATTAATTTTATTTTGTAGGAAGAGTTGGTGTCTGTTCTAATGATTTGAGCAGTAGATAAGTATGTTGGGTGAAAATAAAGGTGATGTGCAATAAAATTATGTTTCTTTATCCACTATGTTAGAATCCTGAACATCCTAACAAAGATTACATCATCAATTTCGAGATTCGGTCATTACGAGACAGTCGAGCATTGATTGAAAAAGTTGGCATTGAGGAATCTTCCCAATTCATAGAAGACAATCCACATCCCAGACTTTGGTAAAATCTCTTTATAAGCCAACTTTGTTTAAATTTGTGTTCTTTTGTATTCTTTTCCTGTTCAGACAGATCTAGTATTAAAGTACAAAACCTTAAATCAACACCAGCCAAAGCAGTATACACTTTAAACAGAATCATTTAAGAAAAAAAAAAAACAAAACCCAAAAGGTAACAGTGCTCAGCTGCATGCTGAAGGGCTGCTATTCTAACTGAGAACATCTCTTCATTGGGCTGAATCAACTCCAAAGGAGTATTACAGCGTTGAGGGAAGGCCCAAAGAGAGCCTTGCAGTCACCTGCTAGCCTGGCTCCCCACCTCTTTTGCAACTGATGTGTTTGGGCAGTTTCAAGCTGTGTGGCTTTATGGTTTCCCAGAATGGAAGAAAGTGAGGTTTTTGTTTCTGAGCATTTGAGAGTGCGTGTTTCAGGAGATGCTGAACAAGTGTTCAAGACTCCTCAGCAGCCATCTTAAAAAAGAAATTGGGGCCAGTGCTTCCCCAGGCTCCTAGTTCTTAAACCCCAAAATTGGGCTGTTGTTAAATTGGAACTCTTATGATCTTATGGATGTTGTAGTACCTAGAATGGAAGGCATGCTGTGTGTGTCATGGTAGTGGGTATAGGGTACAGGCTTAGGACATCTTTTTGCTCTATGCTGTATGAGCCCCAAAATGCAGTGCTCCCTGCTTTTAGGGGCAAATCTAAAAGAAATGAAAAAGCTGGCAGAGAGCTAACTTTAAGTTGGTTAAATTAAAATTCAAACTGGTCATAAGTTGAGAGGGTATTTATTTATATATATTATATTGAGCCTTGATGACAAAGAGCTTAAAACCCAGTAAAGGGAAGACATTAGAATGATAACAAGATAAGAGCAGTTGACTAACCTTGTAGCGTTTTGGACAGGCCATGAAGGACAGAAATGAGAAGAGCTGGGTATGTTAATCATGTTACAGTGCAGAAAAGGAGATGTTGGCATGTTTAAACTAAACATGGACTCAGCTATTAAACTAAACTTGAAAAGCCTGCACAGCAAACATGTAAGAGTAGACCTGTGAAAACAGAAGTTCTGGAAATCTATTTAATATCCTGTGTCATAAGGCCTGGAAGAGTAAATGCCTCAATAGATAATTTAATGAAAAGTCAGTAGCAGAAACTAAAACTTCATTGACAAGTTACATGTTGAATGATGCCAATTCTCTTTAACTCTATGGAGATTGTTTCTCTATCTGTTCCTCTCTTTAGTAATTTTGGCTCTGTTTTGAAGCTAACTGATTTCTTGCAGTATTGGATGTTTGGGTTGCATCAAAGGGGGTTGAGAGTTCTCTGTTAATTCTAACAGTTCAGAGGGGAATTTAGAATTGTGGAAAGACTGGCCAAGACAGCTTGCTTTAAAAGTTTGTCCCAAAAAGCGTTCCTTCCTGTCCAGTTGTGCTTTCATCTCTGGAATGTACATTGTGAAAAACAGGATTTGATAGCTGCATGTTGAAAGTTTCTGTAATAGTACTGTAATTTTATTAGTTTGAGTATGTAGGGTAAAATGTTAGTTTTGCGAGTCTTCATTTTTACTAAGGTCTTGGAACTAGCTGAAGATTTTTGGAGTTTTGAAGTCATTCATGCTTTTTGCTAGTACCATCTATTTATTTAATATAAAATGACTATTAGTCATCTATAGTGATTATTAGACTGTAAAGTCTGTGTCTCAGTGAAAGTTTTATATTGTAAAATCACAAAATATATGTCAAATGCTGTTCACCTTGCTCCAAAATTGCCATGAATTTAATTTTCACTATGCAAGGAAACATATGATACGTCACATATTTATACAGAAGAGATGGATTAGAAGTGCTTGATATAAAGCAAATATATTCTAGATCAGAACAGGACAGTGCCCTTACTGCTAGAATGCAACAAACAGGGTGATGTGTGTTGCAGATAGATTAAGTTTGCCATACTGTTTTTCTCTTGGTTTCATTGATGTCAAAGATGAGCACTTGAGTTGAAGTGATACTAACCTTCTCAAATTGATTCAAAAATACTGAGCTGATACTGCTTAAGCATGGCTTAGGTCACTGAATACAGCAATAATATTATTGGTTTTGTCAGTGCCCTACTGCACTGACTTTGTTTCAAAATGTCAATTAGCCAGTCTAAATTTACCTAGCCTTATTTTTGCAGAAAATTCTAGAGCTCATTCAAGCACCTGATGGACGTAGGCTGGCCTGAAGGTAGAAATTCTCTATTTGCAGAACTAACCAATGGGGCAGTACCAGTATGAGGTTTCCCAAACTGCCCTGTTCTCCCACACTGCTGTCCTAACTGGACAAGGAACATCCAGATCGATTAGAAGGATAATTTATTCTTCATGGCCAATTTAGTTGGAGACTGCCATCAAGGCTTAAAGTTATGATATGTGTTGCTGGTCTCAATGCAGTTCCATTTAGATATTTCTACCTATGCACATTTCACATAGGACAACTGTAATACTCAAACCCTGCCCATTCTTCCCAAGCCAGTGTCCATTTGAACAGTTGAACAAAAAAAATATTAGCAATTATTTGAACATCTTTCCCTAAGCAAGTACTGGATAGATCACAGAATGGACTGGGGACAAACACAACTGAATTAAGATTAGTGAACAATACAATTGCAGTAACTTCAATGTCTTCTTTAAATAATGACTAGTTAAATGGATCCTCATTTAATTTACTTTATAGCTGCTTTTCCACCTATTATGTTTGTTTTTCACACAGGCGTCTCCTGGCTGAAGCTGCTCTTCAGAAGCTGGATCTGCAGACTGCTGAACAAGCTTTTGTACGTTGCAAAGATTATCAAGGTATTAAATTTGTGAAGCGTCTAGGCAACCTGCAGAGTGAGGCAATGAAGCAAGCAGAAGTGGCAGCCTATTTTAGCAGATTTGAAGAAGCTGAAAGAATGTATCTGGATATGGACAGAAGGTAATTGCATGTAGTCATCTCGGCAGCAAATAAAGAAAAAAAAAAAGAAAAAAATTATCGTACAATCATAGAATGGTTTGGGTTGGAAGGGACCTTAAAGATCATCTAGTTCCAACCCCCGTGCCATAGGTAGGGACACCTTCCGCTACACCAGGTTGCTCAAGGCCCCATCCGACCTGGCCTTGAACACTGCCAGGGATGGGGAAGCCACAACCTCCCCGGGCAACCTGTTCCAGTGCCTCACCACCCTCACAGTGAAGAACGAACTTACATCTACTCTGAATCTACTCTCTTTCAGTTTAAATGCTTGCCTTAATAAGGAATGGCTGTTTTAGCACTGAAGACTCTTTACCAGTTTCTGGAAAGACAGAAAAGGATCAGATGGAGAGAATTTTGTTGTATCCATAGATAACCAATTTTGTATGTAAATCAGCACATTCCAAACTGTTCGCAAAACCTCAGCTGCTCTAGGTAGCATTGTGTTTCATAGATGTTTTTTTCGCAAGTATTTTCTCGGTATTTCAACTGGGATTCCAGAAATACAAACAATCTTAACTAATGTTTAATTTATGTACTGTTGCTCTTAGCTAGTAGCCAAGTACATTCTTTCCAATTACATATACAAACAACAGAGTTTTTAATGAACTGTAATCTCTGGAAAGGCAGAAAGGACTCTGGATGAAATTGACCAATCAATGGAATTTTTGCTCAGGAATGAAAACAAACAATGCAAAATTACAGTATTACTGGGACATATAAATTAACGCTAAGTAATTAGCTAAAGCACTGCCTTTCCTGAAAAAGGATAATGAGAAATAATAAGCAGCAGTTGTATAATGTAGCCTGTAGGTGGTAGTCAAACATGGAGAAGCATGAATCACTTCTGCACATGTGAAAATTTTAAGCTTTGATTAACGGAGCCATGAAAAAAAGTAGGGAATGATGGAGAAAAAATTATTTCTTCTTTCATGCTATAAGAATGAGAAACCTTCCTCTTCTCCAGTAAGGAGTGGGGCAGGAGGCAGGAGCTGGGGAGAGATGATGTTAGAGCCTGGTAATGGAAAACTTTCTTGCACATAATTAATTAGGCAATGGAATTATGCTGGTTCAGAGAGGTGGACTGCCTCATAAGCACTTCAGTTGCACTGTAACACTGATTTTTAGATATGGCATATTCCTTTCCACGTGGCTGAAGAGAAATTTGGCCATTATAGGATTGCAGAAGTCAGACTTAGTTTTTTTAACTGGTTTCTTCAACAGAAGAGCATCTTATTTTCCAGCTACAAGAATGTGGGAATTCTGAATTGACCTTATGTGTCTCCTCACCCCTAGAAAAGTCTTGATAAGGACCTACCATAAATCAGGCAGAAATAAATCTACTTTTCAAATACAATTTTAAATTTTTTAGACAGATGCTCTTATTTAGTTGACTGCACTGACTTGCTGTTGCCATCCTTAACTTACTTGTAAGTTTAGGGCATTTTTAAAAGACATGTATAGATCTCTCCCATTGATTTTCTATGCACCTGCAGAATAAGAGGAGACCTGAAGTAGCATCAGCCCAACTGTCTCGCCAGCTGCTCACTTAAGTCCTCACACAGGAGTATGGCTAATACGGAAGCGCATATAAAACCTGTGAGCTCTCTGAGTATTTGCTTTTATGAAATACTGTTTAAATTGTAAACAAGATATCCAGCATCACTGTGATACCTGCGATGTAGGTTATGAACATGAAAATACTTTTGGATACTTTTCTCAAGATTTTTGCTAGCTATTTTATTGTCTCTGACATTTTCCTGCTATTTTCTGTTTATACTAGAGATCTTGCCATTGGACTACGGATAAAACTGGGAGATTGGTTTAGAGTGTTGCAGCTACTGAAAACTGGCTCAGGTGATTCAGATGATGCCCTTCTTGAACAAGCACACAATGCTATTGGAGATTATTTTGCAGACCGTCAGAAATGGTATGTTCTGTAGAGGAACTAGTAAGAAGGAAATTGCAAAGGAAATTGTAAAACTGATGACAAGACTTAATTTATGAGGAGGCATAGATGTCAGGAAAGTCAGGATGCAAGATATGGGATAATTTTTGGAATGATGAGATTTAGCCCAGATCTTTATGGTTCCATTGCTGCATGTACCTTTCAACAGAGAGCTGTTGATCAACAATCTAAAGAATGAAGGTGATAAAGATCTCAGTTTTGCCAGAAGTGTGTCTGCTTCAAAGGAGGGGAGGGGAAGAAAAATACCTATACAGTTGTATTAGGCTGGATATAGAAAGTATTGAAGAAAATCAGTTAAAAGTAGGAGAGAATTATTAAACATCAGTGAATTTCAAAACTAATCACAAGCTTTCTAGAATGCTTAAACCCACAAATATTTGAAAAGGTCCAGAGTTCTCCCTAACCTGGATCTGTCTCCAGCTATTGCCCAAACTGGGCACCCAAGGAAGATTTTAAGAACAGTGCATGCATGTAATGGTATTTCTCCAGAACACATTTTGCAGTCAGGTACTTACTGAGCCAGAAGTGACTTCTTTGTAGTTAATAACTTGCAGAGAAATATTCTTTCATGAACTTTTCTTGTTGCCTTCTAAGCCCATGTAAACTTTTAGTGTCCAGGACACTGTCTCATAGAGTTCCACAGCTCCACTATGTATTGCAATTACCCAGACTATATTATCACAAAGAGCTTGGGTCCCAACGCAGTTGAAAACTTGTGACTAGATTTTCAAAGTTGGTTTTTAGATGCTTTAGGTAACTTTGGAGAATGGTCTTGGAGATTTTAGTGCTTGTGTTTTAAAATATGGAGGCACAACAGTAAAGCCTTTTTCTGAAAGTTTAGTTGTAAGTTGTCCATTATCAGCCATGATCTGTGCAGATGTGGGAATGCAGTTTTAAGATTCCTTGACTTCCTAACCTTATGCTAGTCATAGAATCAATCTTGCTACTACTTCAATATAATGATCTCTGAAAATTAAAACTTTTAGTGCATTTTAGAAAAACAGTTAAATACTAGCCACAAAAGTGCTCTCAAGCAAAGTTACATATTTAAAATTGTCATTTTAAATTTACTAATTCAAAAGGCTTACACAATGAGAAGCTTCACTTGTGTTTATATATCAGAAGCCACCACATTTTTTTTTTTTATTAGGTTAAATGCTGTCCAGTATTATGTACAAGGACGAAACCAGGAACGTTTAGCTGAATGTTACTACATGCTAGAGGACTACCAAGGACTGCAGAATCTAGCTAACTCACTTCCAGAGAATAATAAGCTGCTCCCTGTAAGCAAAAAGCATGTTTATTTTTCACTGTCTTATGCTCAACTATTTATTTAAGATTTCCCATCTTGGGAGGGTTAAGAAAGAAAGAGTGAAAGAATGCAGTGTATGACCAACTCACGTAAGCATAATGGGGTTACTTTGGTATTGATCTCCAATAATAATAATAATAATTTTTCATACTCCATCATTTTTCCTTTCCCTTATTGTCCAGGTTCCCCAGAAAGATTATTCATCACGCTTTATGGCCACATGGTGAAGTCACTGATTCCCTCCCCAAATTGTGTCATTTCTCTCTAAAATGGCTATGCTTCACTGAGAAATCACTCCTCATGGCTGGACACTAACTTTAGCTTTCATTATGTCATCTAGTCTGTACTGGTTTTTTTTTTTTTTTCCCCAAATTCTTCCTGGTTGCTATACCTGGTTTAACTTCTTACATAGTAGCTCTGGTGGGAATGGTAATGTACAATGAAAATTGAAGATACGCTGCTGAAAGGGGGGAAAGTAGGTGGTATAGCCTGAAATGACCTAGTAAGTAATAGCTAATTTAAAACTATGATATGATTGATTAATCCAAAATGCTTGAAAAATGCAAAACACACTCATTTCATGCCATTTTCAGTTGTTTGAACAAAGCAAGACATGGCACTTTCTTTTTAACCTCTTTCTAATAGTGAAGTTTCGTGAAATACTCTAAATAGTAAGAACACAGTCCTTCTGGTATGATTTGATTTGAAAGAAAAATTTTTAAATAGCATTTTTTAAAATTTAGAAACAGCATGTGAAGGTATCATGCTGTTCTAAAGATTTACAATGGTGCATGTTTTCTTCACAGGATCCATGAAGCAAACAATCCCTTTTCCCCACCTTCTTGAAATGAAATTAAATTAAACAAGAATATAATAGTACTGTAGTTGCTACGCAACATACTAAAAATCTGGAAGTGAATTTAACACAGTGCTAATGTTTTTTGCAGGATATAGCTTATATGTTTGTAAGAGTGGGGATGTGTGAACAAGCAGTGTCAGCCTTTCTGAAATGTAATCGACCAAAGGATGCAGTAGATACCTGTGTACATCTCAACCAGGTAAAACAGCAGTAGATAATCTGCTTTACCGATACCAATTTAACAGTGAGATTTCTATCCTAATGCCGAGTTAAATACAAGTCCTTGTTAAGTGTCTGATGATTCGTCATGATTTCTGGAAAATTCATACTTCAGTGCTTAAGCCAGTTATCTGAAATTAGGATTAGACCAGTGGAGGGACAAAGCTATATGCAGCAGTGCTACTTCTGTGTGTGTGTGGTAAGTATGCTCAGCATATAGACATTTGTGGCCTTTGTAAAGCTAGGCTGTGCTGCCTCCTGATGGAATGGGAGGAAGACTGGAGAGCTCCTGGCTGCTCATTTTCCACATACCTCTCCTTCCTTGCACAGATGCAAATGTATTTGTGGCTGTGTTTAGGATGTAGCTGGAAAAGAACTGATCTGAAAAATGATCTATATGTTTACAGCTAGAGCTGTTCCCCAGCATGACTTATCAGTGCAAACGTTTGTGTCAACACAAATAAGAGAGAAACTGAGAATGGCTACAAGGAACTTGACGTATGGGAATGGCAGGACTGGCTAGTGCTGGCTTTATGTGAACAATTTCCTAGTTTATGGATCTGAAGGGCTATTAGGTATGAGATTCTGCTAAGTTTCTCAGTCCTGCCAAACTTTTGATCTGGGGCAAACACAGTAGCCAAACTGCTGAAAACCAGGAAAATTCACGGGCAAAATGAGGTGTATAGAAGGATAAGTAAAGTGGTATTGTTTGTGCCTTAAGCTTATGGGCTAAAGTCCTCTTTTAGACATGCTTTTGACAGTCTGGGTTTTAATAATATCAGAAGTGTTGAAAACCACATGTCCAGCTAAGAGCAGCAATGAAGTGATTTTGCAAAGCTTTTACCAAAGCAGAAGCAACTGCTTTGTATGTGGTTTTGGACAGAAGTCCAGCATTTGTTTCACAGGCCTGCTGTATCACATGATTGACAATGATGTTAGCATTTGCATTCTCTTGCTTTTTACTTTAATTTTATAGTAGCCTGGCTCTAAATGGCGATGAAATATTGCACACAAATGTTGCAGACTATTCATGGATAACTAGCTTGTTCTGAGAATGTATTTGAAAAAATGAGGTTGATAATTGTCTGCTTTCATTTCTAGTGGAATAAAGCTGTGGAACTGGCTAAAAACCACAATATGAAAGAGATTGGATCCTTGTTAGCCAGATATGCAAGTCATTTACTGGAAAAGAATAAAATCCTTGATGCTATAGAACTCTATCGTAAAGCCAATTATTTCTTTGAAGCTGCTAAGCTCATGTTCAAGGTATTGCAGGTTTTATTTTTATGTCAAATAACTGGGGCTTTGGACTAGCTCTTATTATTTCCATGCTACTTTTGTTTTCTTGGGATTATTTTAGTGTTAACAATGTCCAGGCAATAAGCAGATGTCATTATACAGGATACTGCAAAGATTAATCCAGCTCCTAAGTTCAGGTCTAACCTCTATCTGCACTAGTTACCCTGGATGTCCTCTGTAGCCAGTGGAGAGGACACTTTCAGGACACAAGCCATCTGATTTGAGACTTTCACTTCAGAATGAGATGAACTGCACCTCAGAAAAGGTCCTGTTGCCCTGCATTGCCTTGTAAAGGAGTATAGTAGACGGCCTGGGTGCAATGTCCACGTTATTTTATATGTTGTTTGGATTAGTTTTATCTCCTTTACTTTTAAAAATAGTAATGTCATTAACTGGAAGTTAAATTTTGGTATTTCTTCAACTGGTACCTTCAGTTAGAAACTGCTGTGGTGTGCTTTTAAGATAAAGATGTTGCTTAGATTTGGTTTGGCTGCAGAGATTTCTGTACATAGCTTATAAAGTCTGTAAGACTGATACATAATTTTTACAGCAAATATTTATAGTAATATATATGTATATATGTTACTTTCAAAAGCCATTCTTCTTTTCTGGGAAAACCACCAGACCTTATTGAAAGCTATGTATTTGTCACACTTCAGTGTTTAAAACTTGCTATTTTTTAGTTTATTTTTATATTAAGTCAATAGACTTATACATGGTTACACTGATTTATCCTTCCCGAGAATCTGGCTTTATATACTTGTTAGCTAAATAAATACAGAATAATGTGCATTCTTCACTTTGACATTTTAATTTATAGTTCTGTTTGCAGTCTAAATTATTACATTCAAATGCAGAATCGTTTTTTGGCGTGATTTCCTAGGTTTGTACAAGCATGCAATTGTCCAAGAGAATGAAGCGCCTCTTCTAATATATATATATATATTTTTTTTATATCTACATTAAATTCCTTGGTTTTGTTTTTTAAGATTGCAGATGAAGAGTCAAAGAAAAGGACAAAGCCTTTGCGAGTTAAAAAGCTTTATGTATTATCAGCCTTACTTATAGAACAGTGCCATGAACAAATGCAAAATGCACAACGGGGGAAAGTTAAAGGAAAAAGTTCAGAGGTAGTGTCTTTTTCTTTCTTTCTGAATTCTGGTATGTCCTACCTAGTCAGAATAAATAAAGCTATCTTCATGTGAGGCTATTATAGTTTTTTAATAACGCTTTTTCCTGCTATGAACAAAGCTTTCCTTAAAGTAAGTCTTCCATGAAAACATATTGTTTAAAGTATTATTTTAAAACATTTAAATAATATGTATTAATAGATATTTTTCTTCCTAAGTTCAATGTGTTTGTCTTAATATTTTCACTATAACAATGAAAATCATACTAAAAACTCCACAATTTTTTTTTTTCTGCAAGACTCTCACGTTCCTGTCATTTAGGAGTAAGTATCAATCCCAAAGAGAGATCTGTGATTAGATTAAGCTGTGTTGGCTATGATTTAGCAGGAAGATGGCTCCAGATATGGCAGAAGCAAATGGAAGCATTTTTTTTTTCTGCTCACACTTTCATCTTCATGTGCACAAATGAAATAGTTTAGACAAAGTTTTAAGAGATCTGGTGTTGAAATGCAGTATTAATCCAAACTATGAACCAGTCTGCAGATGTGCACAGAATATATTTGTACACATGTATATGATATTTATCTTTGAAAATCTGCACCATATGTTCTGCCTATGCACTGTATAAAATGCCTAACAATGTTCGCTTTAGGTCCATGTATTTCTATTTTCCCTAGTTAACACAGATGGTGTAATCACCAGGTACAGAAAAGTTCTTTTCATATATCCCCATTTCCTGCTGTATCTGTTTCGTATAAAAACTACTTGTGATACTGCTTTGTTTTCAGACTGCTTCAGCTTTGGCTGGTTTGCTAGAAGAAGATGTTCTTTCTTCAACTAATCGCTTTGCAGACAATGCTTGGCGAGGAGCTGAGGCTTACCATTTTTTCATACTTGCACAAAGACAGCTTTATAAAGGTTCTGTAGATGCAGCACTTAAAACAGGTAGGACTTCCATTTTTAACCCTGTAAAGAAACTGTTCAAATTTTGCAGATCTGCACAGCACATAAGTTCATTTGTAGTTGGCACATTTTTCTATTCTTGCTAGAAGCATGGAATTTAGAACAGAACCATATAATGAATTGAATGTGGCTGCAGTCAAGATAACTGGAAAGTATTTTCTTGGGAGACAATGCAAATTTTAACTTACCAAATATTACCTGGTTAAACTGGACAACATCTGTAGATGTTCTGTTGACTGTTTTGTTTCTTTCTTTAAATTACAAGGCATGCCTGAATTCATATCACTCCTCCATGTAGAGCTTCAGAAAAAACTTGTGGGAGTTAGAGAAGCAAAGAGCGCCCTATACTTTGTCCAAGTAATGAAGGTCCATTTCAAATACTTCTAACATGTTTGGTTTTTTTTTTTAAAAAAAGTGTCTCAAAAAGGCACTTTAATTTCCCAGTCAGATCCCCTTATTTTTATTTATTTTTAAAAAGTGTTGAGCCACTTTGGTTCACTGTGTCCAATTTGTAAGACTAGTACTGTCTAACAGTAGCAAATGCTTCATACAGATGCTTGCACTTCACAGAAGACATGTAATAATTTCCTTCCCCCCCCCCATTTCTTAGCTCTTCATTTGCGAGATTATGAAGACATTATCCCTGCAGTTGAAATCTATTCCCTTTTGGCACTCTGCGCATGTGCAAACAGAGCATTTGATATTTGTTCTAAAGCCTTTGTTAAACTAGAATCCTTGGAAACTCTTAGGCCAGAGCAGAGGCAACAGTATGAAGACCTTGCTCTAGAGATATTCACGAGACATTGTCCGAAGTATAACAAAAAATCTGATCTGGATTATGCTCTTGAGAGGTAGGTTTATATTTATATGATACCGTAATAATACTAGCATTCTTTTCTGCTATTGTCTGCATTTGGGTTTTAGCAGGTTTTGTGTGACCAATTGGGTGTTTTGCTACTTAAACCAAATATTGGGCAAGAATGATGCAGGGTTAGCCAGTTTGCAGAAAGGGTAATACAACACTATTTTATTTGGGAGAATAGACACTGACTGCATTTGAGGAACTCAGTGTAAAGATATACCTTCATCTTAATTTGAAATACATGTGGACAGAGCACAGAAGTTTTAGGACCTTTGGTAAGGCGTCATGTGCCATTAAAGTAATAATGTTACCGTTTGCATCACCTTCGTGGTGTGATGCAAATGTCAACAAGTGAATGTTTAACCATTATTAACTAATAAGTCTCCAGTGTTTTGTGAATTACCTAAATCTACATGGTGTGAGAAGGTGAATATATCAAGTGAAAGAATTAGAATATGAAGGGCACCTTTAAGGGGTAAGTCCTTGGAGTGGCTGTACCCACAATGGTGTCTTTTACGTATGTTTCCTGCTAACAGCATGGAATTTGTATGGGAATTCATTGTGAATCGATTTTCTTTTTAATGAATAGGATTTTAATCTGTCTTGTTTTACTGTGCAGACGTACAGAATCTCACTAGTGGCTTTCATGTTGACTCTTCAGAGGAATAAATGTAATAGTAGTGCAGGTGTCTAATTGAACCTTACATTTATATGGCCTTTGCTGCTTCTTTTCACTTAATCTTTTGGATCTGCTGGTCCCGATTTGTTGACTGTATGGTTCTGGGGGTGTGCATTCTGTTGTGTGAAGATTTACATACTTGGCTATATTAACAGTGAAGTGTTACGTGATTTAATAACTTCTAATCAAAAAGTGGCACACAGCTGAATAGAGAAGCAGTATTTTACAGATGAGCATTGCAAGTTTTGTAGCTAGCTGTAGGCACACAATTAGGTATTTATGCTGTTTTGCAAATTACTACAAAATGAGTCTTTGTTGCTATTTTAAAACCATGTTTTTATTCTTTCAACTTTTTTTTTTTTTTTTTTTAATAGTGGAGATGAGAAACTTCCTATATGTGTTGCAACAGGAGACCCTATCCTGGAGTATCGATTCTGGATGTGCAGTGTATGTAAGCATTGTATGAAAGCCAAAGAAGCGAGCAATTATAACTTCTGTCCTCTGTGCCACAGTACAGCATAGCAGAGGATAAAGGACTGTTTATCCTTGTTATCTGTTATGTCTCCTAAAAATACTCTATAAAACGTTACCAATGTACTACATTTTAAAATACAATTCAGGTACTCTATTGTAACAACAGATAGTGCCACTGTTAGAGAAAAGTTTTTTAAGAAAAACCCAGAAAACCCACAAGATAAACCTTTAGTGGTTCCATTTATGTGAAGAAACAACTGTGTAAGGCTGCATTTTTGTTACTTCTTTTTAGAAAGGTTTAAGGTAAAAAGCATTCTTTTCTAATGGTAAATTTAGCCTGGTTTCAAAACCGTGCAAACTGAATGTAGGTTCATCTTAGTATGTTTCAATCTGAGCAAGCTCCGTTTTTCATTTTTGTAATTCCATAGGAAATTACTGGGTTTTCTCAAAATGCATGGTTTTTTTGAAGGAAGTAATACCTGAGCTGAAGTAATGCCACGGTAGCTGTGATACTATTACTGTGTATGTTTTACTACCGCTGTTTTACTAGAGCGATGGTGCCAGTTTAGGCCTAAGTTTGTGCCGCTTTCTTTTGCCAAGTGTGTTTAAACCCACCGTAGCAATAAAGGGCTTGCGAACGGGAGCCATCGGTGCCGTCAGTCTGCCTCTGGCCTGCCGGCCTTTGTGATGCCTTCAGGAAACCTCTGTGAACCTTCAGACCTTCAGGAGTCTGGTCATGAGCTTTTTTAAGTACCTTGAGGAGAGCAGCTGACGTCTGTCGAACAGCTTTCAAGAGCCGAACGCCCTCCCTGGGCCTCGGGGAGGTCTGAGGGAGGCGGTTTCGGCCAGACCCGCTCCGCGCCGTTCCGTTCCCCGGCGGGCTCTGTCAGCGCTGCACACGGCCCCGCCGCCCCCCCGCAGGGGGCAGCGCGAGCCCCCTCACGGCTGTCCTCAGGGGCAGGCGGCGCCCCTCGCCTCAAGCGAGCCCAGGTGGGGACGAAGCCCGTTTGGTCTGGAAAACGCTAAGTACTACTGGTTCGGTTTGGGTTTTTTTTTTTTCTTTTTCTGGCCTGCTGTTGGCGCTTCTTTGTCGCTCGCAGCCATGTCGGTCGGAGGGCTGCGCCGGTT
>NW_010972653.1:210585-468013 GCF_000737465.1 Haliaeetus leucocephalus
GGCGCGGGTCCCGCCGTAACGGCCGCTCTCCCTCTGTCCCCGCGCAGCGCCGGCCGCGACCTGGCCACGGCCCTCAACGACCGCGGCCAGATCAAGTACTTGCGGGTGGAGTTCGCCGCCGCCGTGGAGGACTACACGGCCGCCATCGAGTGCCAGCCCGGCTTCGAGGTGCCCTACTACAACCGCGGCCTGGTGCTCTACCGGCTGGGTACGGGCCAGGCGCAGTCGGTCACGCCAGCGGCGCCGGGCCGGCGAGCCGAGCGGCGGTCCTGCCCCGGCCCGGCCCGCTCGGGGCTTCCCGCCTACCCGGGTCCCCTCCCGCCCGGGCTACCGGGAGCCCCGCTTTGTCCCGAGATTCACCCGCAGCTGGAGGGTGCTTCCCTCCGTTGTAGGGACGGAGAGTCCTGCCCGGCCCCGGCCGGGGAGGGCCGTCACTGCAGAAATACGTGGTGCGGACGGACGTTTCAGCTGCCGGTCTGCCCTGTGGGTGCAGTCAGAGAGCCTTGCTGCTCTAGATGGGGGGCTGTGTCATCTGAAACGATAACTGTTCGGGGAAAAATGGGGAAGGATGCAGTTTTCAGTTTAGGAGGAACTTGCACGAGGGGTAAAACTAGCCAATTCCAAATGTTGCCATTAACCTGAGGTAAAGCATCTCTTAAGCGGGAGCAGCCGTAGCGAGCTCAGCCTTCTCAGCTGTCTCTGCAGAATTTGCTGCCCCGGTTTGGAATACACCACACAAAAGTGGCACCCCTGGACCTTTTTGCTGGAGCTTGGCCATTGCAAAGTCAAGACCCAGAGCCTGAGGGACTAGAGAGAGCGCTAAGGGAAATGGAGCCTGACCAAGAGCCTCAGCTGGGAAGCAGTGTGCCTGTGTTCCAGGTTTAAGGCAGCCTGGCTATTGGTTAGTTGCCCGAGTGTGGGCCTTTTGGCTCCTTATCTTTGAATAAGCTGGCTGAACTGAGCCTTAAGCCCATTTTAGGTTCAAAAATAGGCACTTGGGTTCTTGCTCTGAAGACCTTTTGACTCCCGCTTGGGCTTCTGGGGAATCCAAATGTAGTGGGTCTAGTAAGTACAGCTGCTGCTTTTTGTTAGTGAAGGTATTGGGAGTCATTCTTTGGTTGCGGATTGTGAGTTTGAGCAGTTACAGAGAGATAATTTGTTCTTTCTTTTTTTTTTTTCTTTGGACAGGATGCTTTGATGAGGCCATGAAAGATTTCAGGAAAGTATTAGAGTTAAACCCCCAGTTTGAAGATGCTGCATTGAGTCTAAAACAGGCTATTCTTGATAAAGAAGAAAAACAAAAGCGGGGTTATTGAAAGTGCAGCTAGTGGTGTGAAAATGGTTTGCAAAACACCTGATTTTTGTCATTGACGGATGAAACACAAGGTCATTTACATCTGTTATGACCTACTGAAGAAACGTCGTTCTTGGGCAAATAAGTTATGATTTTGATTGCAAAATAAACTATTTTTTTATATTGTTAGAGTTGAGGAAAAGCATAATGTTAGATCTACGTGAGATACTTGTACAGAAGTGCTTCATAAAGATGTTGGAAGCTCAGTAACAGCAAATGAAGTCTGTAGTTCTCTTATTAAAACTGTGTTTCTGTACTCTTTCACGGATTGTTTTAAACAGTCTTTCATGAGGAAGAAAAACTATAAAACATTTAAATACTTAAGACTGGAGCTTGCGAGAAGTACAGGGATTTAATAATGATAGTGTTTGTCCACATTTAAATGTAAATTTGATTTAAGCTGAAAGTGCAGTTGTTAATTATAAGGTGCTGGCCTTGAGATGCTATGGTAACTGATTTTCTTTTCAGTTCAGAGTGTTTCTGTATTAAGAAACAAATTTAACAGAAACAATGAGATCTTTTTAGGAAATATCATCTGTACCTTGCATGAGGAACGTGGTATAAGAATTCAGTCCTATGTACATTTGTTCGCTCCTAGAGGTTGTTTTACCTAAGCAGGTGGGAACAAGGCATACCTATGTTTTTGTAACCCTATTGTAAAAGTATTGGGCAGCTTAATAATTGAATGAATAAAAATGAACATGTACTTTTTACCTTGTGATTGTCTGTAAAGAGGTTATTGTAGAGAATGTAGTTGGGCTATTCACAGTAGGAATTGTGGCTTTCTCCTTGTTACTGTAAAAGGTCAATTGCTTGAAGAATACAACATGAAATCTGATTGAACTGGCTGTGAATAGCTAGGCAGCTTCATTTCTCGCACGGTAAGAGGGACCATTGATGAAGTCTATAAATCATCGATAAGAAACACCCTCGTATGTTCATAGCAATACAAGTTCTAACAAAAGAAATACTCTTGCATTGCCCACGTGCGCATTAGGATTATTTTTTTAAAATAAATTATGCTAATGACCGCTCTGCTTCTTACGGTGAGTTTCTCCGTGGATGATCCCGGAGCCTGCACAAGGGCAGGGCTCACTGAAGATGGTGGAACCCTCTGGGGTAAGTCACGAGAACAGACTTCAGCCTCTGAACATCTTCCCCAGCAGCCTTGCTGAGTTCTCTTTCAGCTTTGGGATGAAACACTGCAACAGGTGCAGTGAGCAGATTTGGAGTGCAGGGCTGAGAAGATGCCGCATTTACCTCTCCTGCTCCTGACAGTAGCAATGTTGAAGTTAAATAAATACAATGCATGATAGCAGAATGTAACCATTTACAGTTTGGAATAACAATGACCATTTTTTTCCAAAGGTTTAATTTTTTACTTTTCTGGATATATTAAGCATGTGCTTTGCTTCCATTTTTATATCTTAGTGCTCTGTCTCCAAAACAGCATCGATAATTCGAGGACTTGGCACATTTCATGCCACCTCAGTCTCAAAAATTGAGAAATCATACCAACTCTTGGTTGATGGCGAGAAGGTGAGCTAGAACTAAACCTGTTCCTGACTTACCATGCCAAGAAAATTTAAAAAGACAGTATGAGCAGTTGAACATGACTTACAAAGTTTTATTTTGAGAGATCACAGGTGTGGTTCTGCACAGAACACTTTAAATGACAAGATACAGATAAAAATCAAAAGATTAACAGCACGTAAGTATTTTAGAGAACAAAGACGCTAGTAATAATATTCCTCATACTTCCCAGCTTGTGTTGTTTTGTGAACGTTACTCAATTACTTAAAATGCATTCATTGCTGGCACAGAAATATTCCACTGGACTGGGAGCAATTTTATCACAGATTCTCCACAGTATTTCCGTGTCTCTCCTGCAAAAGCATGAACTGTCGTGGTGCATTTTGGCATAATTTGGAATTCTTTCAAGGTAATTTTGGCCAGTAACGTTCTCACACACATTTTCCCCTTTCACGTGCAACCATGAGTCACTTAGTTCTCTGGCTTTACATCACAAGACTAATTGGGGTTTTCAGTCTGAAATTATGAAATAGCATTGTGTGGTGTTCTTTCACTCAGGCCTGTTCAAAGGGTGTAAACCCCTGTTATTGATATAAAAACTTGAAGATATGTTTAGTAACTCCCCTTGTCCTGCAAGGTTTCCTGTTCATAATCCTTTAAGAATTAAAAGTCTAATGGAGAGCAGTAAAATTCTTTTTATGTAGTGTTTCCACATGAAATTCAGGCAACCTCTCAGCTTTTTAAAAGGAGCAGGAGTTGTGTGCTTTGGATGCTTTGCAATGCAGAGGTACTGTGGCTTTACACCTTCACCGGGCTTTAGGGGTTGTCTTTGCTTGGAAATTATAAACCTCTGTAGAGTGTCTGGGTCAATCCTGTCTGCCCCCTCCATTGCCCTTGTGAAACGTTCGCTAGTCAGAGTCGTGGTGCTGTACCAGTAAGTCCAACAGGCGATTGCTGCTAATGTACGTTGACTGTGTCTTTACCCTGGCCAGAAGTGTTTCAGACATGAATAATTCACAGCCGCTTTCCCAAGGTTTCCTACCTATAAACCTACTCTCCAAAAGCCCTTGACTCTTCCCCTCACACAGCCTTCAGTGGCAGCCCCTCTGTTTAGTTTGTTCCCCATAGCTGGGATTAATTTGGCAACAAGTAACAGGGTTCTCTACCTGGTGATTTCCTCAATACCTTACAGAATGGTTTTGTTTTTCTTTAGTATCTGGAACAACAGTCTTCAAGTTCTTAATTGCTCAGAGAAAAAGGCAAAGAGGTAACATCATCGCCCTGTGCTTTTCCCTACTACCCTGCTTGTCCTTCTGAAACACAGGAGGAGGAGTTGTCACAGCACTTGCAGTGTTGCAAGGCCTTTCCCTTGCTTTTGCAGAAAGGTAGGAAAAGATGACAAAATCCCAGGTCAGCAGGGCACACAGCAGTATGAGAAGTGTTTCATATACGTTTGGTGTGAGATACAGCGTGGGGAACAAGGAGAGCCATGCCGAAGGGAAAGCTGGCAGCGCGTTGAGGGGAAAGGGCTAGGTCTTCAAGTGGCCAGAATATGTTCCTCTTCCACATGCTTTCCCTCTGAGTGGACAACAGAGGTAATTCAGCATTAAAAACCTGAAAATCTTTGGCTGTTACAACCGAGGACTGCACTATGCACTGTCCCGTTTAGTTGGTAAAAAGTAAATTAGTAGAGAAAAGTGCGCTATTCAAATTTTGTGGGGAAGGAATGCCTTTGTAACAGTCAAGCTCGGCTATGCAGGTCGTGCTCTCCCCTGACTATCAGAAAGGGAAGAGTTCAAAAAGAAGCAAAACCAGTGTTCAAAACTGAAGATTGCTAGTAGAAGGATAACGTCCTATGTTCTTTTGTGTTAGGGGGTTATTGTCAGTCTGCCTAATCCTTTTAATAGAGGCAGAAGCTGGATCAGTAGAACAGGTGCAACCTCAGCCTGTGGCTTTCACACATGATGGAATGGCTGGTTGCTTTTTATGAAAAAAGTTTGCTGTGAGATCTTGTCAAGGTGGAGGCCCACCTAGCAGCATGTTGTGATCATTTCAGTTGAACTCTGTTTCTGAATATTAACTGCTTCTAAGATTTTCCTTGTAGGATCCCTTTAGTCCATGAGCAGGGAGGGATTGGATGCAGTCCACAGCATTGCCTCCTACAGCCCATGACAATCAGGTTTTTCATCGTTCATGTCTTTGTGTTGCACAGTAAGCGCGTGAAATGGACATAAAGGATATCTTGATCTCCCAGCAAGGAACAGTTAGTCCAACCCTGCCACAGACATCACAACTGTAGGTTTCAACCTAACTCCTATTACTATGGAAAAAGCCTGATCCAAAGTTCAAGGCTTTCCAGGCTTGTATGGGGACTGCTGTGTGCCTGTATCTGTGCATTTAACATGTCTCTCGCACCTTCCTAATTCCTTTGCTCCACATTGGCTGAATAGTGAAGGCTTGTTCAACCATAGTGGTATGACCAGAGTGGTTCCTGAAAGCCTAATCCAAGAAAGAGTTTAAGCCCATAGCCCGAAAACTGCAATCTAGGACATGAGTTAGGTGCTGAAGTTCCAGCTGCAATACCTGAGAGGAGGGAGTAATCCCAGGAGAACCTAGATGCAGAGCAATACAGCATGCAATCGCGTGGCTGAATCATAGCTGGGGAAGTCACCATCAAAGCTAAACAACGAATGCCTAATCCTAACACACTTGCATGATTTAGTGTGAAAAATATCAGCTGCCATGAACAGCAACCAAGGTAGGAGGAAGAAACCAAGGATGTGGAATTTCTCTGGCTTGTCTATGAGAATGTGGGAACCTGAAATGCCTGTTGAAATGGGAATGCAGGTTCCGTCTCACCTTCTCCCTTCCCAATGTATCCAGAAGAGAAAGGTCTTCCCATCTGCTGGCTGGTGGGTGGATGGGTAGGGAACACTGCTGGACCCCTTCCTGGCTTTCTAGGGCAAAAGGGAAAGATCTGGGATATCCCACTTGCTGCAGACAAGTTTACCTGAATCTAGTCTGCAAGACTGCAGGACGAGCGAGCCTTAGTGACACACCACCAGACCTGATGCTCATCTGCGTGGAACTAGACAGTGTCCCGTGAGCTCTGGGAAAAGAAGAGCTAGCATTTAGTCATCATTATTTAACCTTCATCCCAGCTTACAAATTTCAAAAAGACTGCTTTTTAGATTAACAGAAAGTTAACCTAGACTGATGAGGTTTTGTTAACATTAAAAATGGGGACTGTGCTCTTGGAAAACGTGTGGGAGCAGTGGGCTTGCTTGACTCTGCAGTGTTAGCTCCGGACAGTAGAGTGCACTGCTCATACAGCAGAGAGGAAGGCATCTCCCAGGCTGGTGCTGAAGGGGGTCTTGGGATCCCAGTACCCTCCCATTCCTTGTTACAAAACTTAGTCCTTCAGCAGATACAGCTTTAAGACTCCATTTATTCAGCACTCATCCCAGGCATGACTGCAGCTTTTGGGAAGCGTGCCATGTATATGCACTAATCGGTGTGCGTAACCAGCCAGCCTGTGAAGATAGAGGCTGTACGAGCTGTGTAAACCCACTGGAGACAGCAGACGTGTGCAGTATTAGCCTGCATCAGCACCAGTGCCATTGTCCCCTCTTCACTGGTGTCGAACACCTGCGTGTGCTGCAGGCACGCCTCCGGTTGCAGTGCAGGCACATCCTGAGAGAGATTGCAGGTGGTCGTGTGTCTGGTTTGTCCTTTATCTCTTGGAAATAATTAAAAAAAATGTTCTCTGTAGGCACAGAAAGAAGAAATACCAGGTAAGTTGTCCTTTTTACTCATGTTAGAGAATCCGTCTTCTCCCATTTTGTAGAGTTAGCCTTTTCCATACAGGGGCAGGTGAAAGGAAAGTGAGCAACTAACAGGCTTCCGAGATGCTCAGGTCAATGCAATGTTCTAGACAAAAATCGGCATTAATGGGGAAAAAAAAGTATGCCTTTGTGTTGTATGTGGAAGAGGCCCCAGGTAGCAGATTGCTTGGCTCTTTGAAGCCAATGTTGGTACACCAGGTGGTTGCTGTTGCACATTAGCAAGGAGATGTTCTGCACTTGGATTACTTTGTATGTATTTTTATTTGACTTTTCAGATTTGCACTTTACATTCACATGGGAGGATTGGCAGTCACTTTATGAAATATTAAAAGAAGCAGCCATAATCAGGGCTGGAATAATTTTAGTGATCTGCAAGTCCCTATTTCAACAGCTGGAAGAAACAAGAAGTGTTTACTTTGCAGCCTTGGGCTATTTTCTGGTAAGTTCTCATTTGTAGCCACTTCAGAGAGGCAACAGGTTACAACATTTACTAATCCTGTTAGCAGACCCTAGCACTTTCCAGTGTTGTGGTGCTCTTCTGAGTCCCACCGTCTGGACTTTTCATTTGAAGCAAGACAGTTCTTCTGGTCACTGAAAGAGGCAGCTCCTGTGTCTAGTTGCACTGTTTGGAAAGCAGCCAGCACAGCAGAGCCTTCAGGAGCTGTTGGAGACACACAGTGAAGTGAGGAGTGAGGCTGGAGCACACAGATGAATAGCTCTGGTTCTCCAAGGGTAGACCCTAACAGTTTGGAGGATTTGGACCCGTCGAAAGAATTTGGAATGTGGTAGTGATTTGTGCCTTAATGTTTGTTTCTAAAATTTTGGATCTATTTTCTTTCAGACTGGGTGCAGTCCAGTTGAAAACCTGTTGAAATAATATCTGGTTCCAAAACTGCCTGCTACAGCCCAACTCCAACATGTCCTGCTCTACTGCTGGCATCTTCTCCAGAGCCATGCCACCTGTGTTTGGCTTGGCAGGTAGCTCTCCTTCTTCCCTCTCTCACAGGCCCAAGCTTAGACCAGGAGACTGCAACCCCTGCCTGTTCCCTCGTTCTTGTCCCAGAACTTACAGTTCTAAGGTCTTGAAGGACAGGCTATGCATCGCTTGCGCTACAAAGCATGGTGACCTCTCTAGGCGAGTACGCAGGACCTGGTGTTCTTACCAAATTCAGTTCACATGCGTCATCTTAGATCTGGATCAATGATCCAGACTGGTCCAGCAAGTACGTAGCCCTGGAGATTGGCTGAACGGTGACCTGGAAAGGCTGAGAATGATACACAGTGTATCTGTGTAGTTTTTAAAGAATACATACACGCTGCACATTAAGTGCTAATGTATTAAAGTATGAACTAAAGGTAATGTTACACAGTCCGTGTTCAAGGCATTTCAGATACCAAAACTAGAGGTCCCAAATCCCTTAAAAACATCAGGTCAGGAGTGCTTTGCAACGGTTCTTTTTCTCCTGAACGCCTACCTTTCCTCTCCCTGCTCGAGCTGCACTCTACTCTGCAGGGGCTGCCAGGTAGTGTGTTGGTAGGAGAGCAGGCTGCCACCAAGCAGTGCACATAGACCTGTGAAGACGAAAAAGCACCGCTTGGTCCATACCAAATCCCGCTTTGCAGAGCATCGTTTTGTCTTTTGTCTGCCTTTTGCAGAAGTCACAGCTGATTAGACTTAGGCTTGTCTGAACACTTGTGTGTGGCATCTTCTAGCTGAACCTGCCTTGAATTTCAAATTTGGTGTCAAAGAAGCCCTCAGGCAGTTTGGTAACCGAGAGGCTGAGGTAGGAGAAGTTAAAACCTCCCGAGCTGCAGTGAAGCTATGTATCAAAGCTAGACAGAAACTCAATCTAGTGCTAGATGCAGCTGCGCACTTAGGAAGCAGCACAAGCCAGAATTGCATCATGTTCATTTCTAGCAAGTTCGTGAGTTGAACTGCTTATGAAAGGCCAAGTCAAAAGAATTATGTGGTTACTTGAGCTGCCCAGGCAAGGGTACTGCCATGGCTCGTATCAGTGCTAGAGTCCACTCAGTTGGGTGCACTAGGAGCAAAGCACCCTCAGGTGACTGTCCTGGGGTTTTCTTTGCTCTTCTTAGACCTGTTAGAGGAGGGCAGAACCTCAAAAGTGTAAGACCAAACCCACACGCCTCTGCTTCCTTGCCCATTGGGCTGGCATCTGAGGAGATGGTTGACTCACTGGGACTGATGGGAGGTAACAGCTGAACTTCATGTGGATGTTACGGCATGTAAGTTGACTTTTCTGCTCTAGACATTTTGAGCTGAAGTGCTATGACTTTTTATGATCCTATAAAAAGTCAGAAACACCATATAAAAATCATATTTACATACCAAACTCTTTTGTTTACCCCAGCCAGTGCAATCTCAAGTCACTGAAACTGTGTTGCAGAGCGGATTTGAGAAGAGAACTAAATTAAAGCTGTGCACCGGTCAGGGTACTTGGGTTGAATGCTGGCTAGGTCTTAAGTCTGTGAGGTGTTTAAATTGGCTATTTTTTATATGGTGTTAAGAAGTTCAGAGGATAGTGTGCGTGAGTGGGAGGTGAGCCTTTCACTTAACCTTACCTGTTCCAGTCGATGTGCCAGGGTCCTTACTGCCAGCCTTTTAAAATGAGAAGGATGTCTCACCCTGGGGCTAACAGCTACTGGACAGAACTCTGCAACATACTCACTGCCATTAATCTCACACCTATTTGAGAGAACAGATCAACAGATCTAGAAGAAATTAGGGCTTTGCTGATGAGCGCATTGGTCATTCAATAGCTACTTGCCCATCCACAGTGATGTTCCATCTTGGGGTGCTGTTGAAGTCTAGAGACCTGGTTACCCAGCAGTTTTCCAGGTATAACTCAATGTCGGGGCTCTCATCTTTCAGCTCCACCTCAAGAAACACAGGCTCCACAGGTCGCTTGAGTATTGCCATGTTTGGCTCATAGAATTCCATGAAAGATTCATCTTGAGAAAATGTCAGGGGATTTTGTTGTTGTTTAATTTTATTTAAATTAAAATGTTTGGAAATTTTCTGGTTTTCTTAGGGGGAGACTTACCTTTGGACACTCTTGAAACTACATTCAGGGCTTGTCTTATCCTTCTGTGTACTGCAGAAAAGGAAATGTTAGTGAGGTTCTTTAGTAGGAAGCAGGGCATGTCTTAACAAGGGAACTTACAACAAAGAGAGTCACAGAAGTTTAAAAATGGAGGAAAAGAATTGCCTACCTGCAATATTTGGTCTTGGTACCATCGTACCGGAGCCAAAGGGAGGTGATGTGGATGGATCACTAGCAAAGGCACCTAGCACTAGGGTCTCTTTTGCTCGATAGTAGCACAAGACTGTTAGTCTATAATAGAAGAAAGGGTAATTTCTGTGTTCACTCTTACCTTCCAGCAGCTGTGCCAAAGTGAGCAGTGTCAGTGAGCAGTAGCTCCTACCTGTAGTCTGGATCTCTTGTGATTGTCGGTATGCTCTGTCCTGGAAGAGTCTCTTTCTCATAAGAGATTTCATTTTCATAAATAATATGATCACCTTCAAACTGTGCATATGGGAAGCTCATTAAAAGTTTAATCTTTTCAGGAACTGGTGCAGGGGAACAAAAGAGAAAATGCAGGAGAGACAGAGACTTCCAGCAGATATATCTGCTCTGGCCATGGGCTTACCCTTACTGAAGTGCCACAGGTAGTGACATGGAACTTGAAGAAGGCATGTCCTTCATTATACTCTCTAGGCTTGCAAGAGCTATCCCTTAGTTTGGTTTTACTCATATCAATGGCAGGAACTGTCTTCATTTGGGCAGATATCATTATGGTACCATCTGGGTGGCATACTGAGAAAATCAGAGAATTGGTTATAAATTCAAGGAAAGAATCACAGATCTTTTTATTGATTGATCAGTTGTGTAACTTACTTATAAATGCTGGAGAATTAAAACTGCAGCTAACGGAGAACATCTGTAAGGTCTCCATAGTTCTCACTTTCCTCAGGGCAACATCAAACCTTGCTTTAATTTTCTGAAAGGACACTTCCTGTGAAGGAGGTGATGGAAGAGGTCTCCTGTTAGGGCATGTGATCCATATGTACAAAGTTCTGCTCTTTAGCTTGTGCCACTTGAATACTAACAAGTCACAAGAGTTGAGTCAGTCTGAAGACTCGAGCCTGATGCAACATGGGGGCAGAAGTTTTCTTGTACGAATTAATTGGTCACTGTCACAGAGATAACTTTTGGCTGATTATTGTAGAATAGTTCAGATGTTTATTACAGCATCAATTTTCCCCTGCCATGTCTTAACATTTCTACAAAATGTTCCTTTAAAAGAGCTTCTTTCATAAAAGCTATATTGAAATATTATTTCTGGCTCAGTGCAGATGGGACATTTTGCTTCATCTTACTAAAAATACTGAGGAGTTTGTTTTTGAAGACTTGGTGCATATCTTTTAGAGACAATTTAGCACTGCAGATTACATAATACATGGCATTACCAGAAGGGTCCATGTCCGATACCGCTTGTCCTACTTGCACTGGCTTAGAGCTGTTCCCTCTGGAGGCTTCCCAATACGTGTAATACTGCGGCACAACAAACTGTGACTGTAGGACTGCGGCTGTATGAGCAAACAGTCCTATGTGCTTTAAAGAAGGAATTGCTATACAGTTCACGTACCTCGTAGATAACTCCCACAGCAAACAGAGGTATTTGCAAGATCAGGTGGGTAGAGTTGGTAGCTGCAAGATACCCATTGATAAGTGCAACGTGTCGGTTTAGGAGCTTGTCACCAAGATACAGGTTCCAATACTGGTGCAAGCCAAAAAGAGGGATGGCTAGATACAGGTTTTCTTCATCACAGTAACCAACTGCTTCTGGTAGTTCTGTAAGACGAAGGTTGGGTTAAGAGTTAGCAATGAAGGAAGGTTTTAGCAATGATGTTTGGCCCAGGCAGGGATTTCCTTCGTGGGTAAATTTTGCACTTGCATTGCAGTAGCCCTGTTACGCGCATACTGGCATCGTCTGCAGGGCTTTGGCTGTGTTGTGGATGTAACAGCTCACAATTAGTGGGACTGGGAATCCTCATGCTTTAGTGGTGGCCTGCCAGCTTGCTTCCAGGACTACTCCCTGTTTCAGTAAGGCAAGCTGAGCTATGTATGCAAATATATTTTTTTTGGTCAGCCTTCTCTGGATTGAAGCCAGGCTATTTCAAAGATAAAATAGGACAGTGAGGAGACACTGTCACCTTCGTGGCATCCAAAATCTAAGAAGTTTGAGAAAAATACCAACCAGACCTCCTGACTGGTTCAATAACCTGCTAAGTACAGCTTTTAGTGGATGATTGTCTCCTTACAGAAATGCTGTCTTTGGAGTTCGCAGCAATTTATTTGAGTCAGTTGAGTTCTGCCCTGGACACAGAGGCAGAATTGCATTTGAGGACAAACTGAAACTCACAGCAATGTCTGAAAGTTTTGCCAGTAGATGTATGTTCAAGTTATGAGGCATCTTGTTCACTGAGTTTGCAAGCCAACTTCTTTTACACACTAGTTTTTATTGCTCTCAGTGTCTCGAGGGCAGACTGTCTTGCCAGTATGCAGAAGAGCTGCCATCAGAAAAGCAGCAAGTTGGCTATGTTACCAATAATGACCTATTGAAGGGTGGGGTTTTCCCAAAAGCTCTCATCCTCAGCCTAAAGCTGTTCTCACTGAATTCGATGAAAATCTGATCCATGCTGTTGATGCAAACCAGTTAATATTGGGGGAAAGCTTACCGATATCAGCAACCACACACTCCACCTCTGCAGAATGATAATAGAGTGTCATCTCCGGACCCACGCTTATAGTGTAGTTAACAAGGAGGGTGTATTTTGTTTCATTTCTATTCACATACTGAAAGAGAGAGAAGTGTAAGGCTGCAGTAGCAATGGCTTCCAGCACAGACAGGAATGTATATCCTGAGCAGCACTAAATAATTATTCCAACACCCTCCTCTCCCCTGCAAATAGCTCAGTCTCCAAAAACATCTCTTCAGTTGGCCTAAAACTATTCAGAAATCTGGACTGGATTCAACAGCTTTTTTGGCCAAACATAAATGTGGAGAATGTAGTGCCTGTTCAGAAAATGGAGGCAGAAGTGAACACAGTGGTGTTTCCTCTGTAGCCCACTGGTGAAAGAGCTCGTAGAGGGAGATCTGGGTCCAAATCCTTATTCTTCTTTACCCAGAATGTGGGCTGGACCCAGGAGAGTGAGTAATTGGTAAGATAGAAGGTGTGAGGAGGTGCTGTGAGACATCCCTCTCAATATCCTCATTTACTTCATTGAAAGTGCCCCCAAAGTAAAACCTGCCGTTCAACCTGAAAGACATACTTCTAAAAATTTTTGGCTTGCTTTGATCCTTAATGCAATTTAACTGTGGTTTGACTGCAGCCTGAAAATTAGTCCTGATCCTGTGCCCTCACAATCTTGTTCCTTGTAACAGAAAGTGGTGTCGCAACTCTGCATGGTTTGGTTGAAACAGTGGTAGAGGACTTGCACTTATGCATCTTGCCGCTGAAGTGAGAGGTTGAATTCCCTCTGTGAGTTTATACTTTTAACAAATATTTAGATTAGAAATGGTCTGAAGCTTAACAAAATTACATTTAGAATAACCCAAATCTGCCTGTACATGTTCACATGGTGCATGGCCTGTGCCAGCGGTCAAATGGCTGTGCATAAACAGTAGGTTCAGGACTTACTGGATGTTGGTAACTGGTGTTTGCAGGATTGCAGTAATTGATTTATTTTTCCAAGGCACTTCTGTATCAAGGGATAGCATTTAATAGAGATTTGACAAACCTCTTCCTGCTGGGCATGTGCTTGGACATTAGCCATGCTGACAGACACTAAAGGAAGTCATATTTCATACCTTCTAATCACACTTGATGCAGCATGTCTCCCAGAGACTGAGGGAGAGCAAGGTGGGGCCATACAAGCCTCTAGTCTTAATTCAGGTGAGCTCAGACTCATTGACACCTTTATGACTGAGCAACAGTTGTTGGTTAATAAAAGCCAGGCTGTGTTCTGAAAAGGGACTGCCCTACCTCCTCCACTCAGCTGCTGGAGTGACCTGCTGTATCTTACCTCCTTTAGAACATATAGATCATCAAAAGAGACTTCCAGGATAAATTCTTTCATTCCATTAGAAAAGGGAGTTTCATAAATCTTAAACCCATGGTGCTGTGCTTCTCTCGGGGTAAATGGCACATTTCCTATTGCGATTGCCACCAGAGAGACATCGGGAAGAAAGTGTCCAAATGCAACATTAAATAGCCTTTCCTCTGGCAGGGTATCTGTAGGGAGAGAACATCAAATTACTGCTGATGTGGATCAAGTAACGAAGACGGTTGGGGTGGCCTCTCATTCAAGTTCCAGGAAACTTAGCCAACAGCCATCTCTTTAATGGCTCTGATTAATGAGTGTTTGTGTTCTAGTCAGATCTGAAATACTCTGTGTACATGAGAATTGCTTCAAGCTGCGGGAGATTAACAACAAATACATACAACTTTACAGAAAGTGGGTTCAGTAACTTTCTAGAGGTGCACTAAGATGTGCAATGACTTTCCTATAAAGAAATCGAGAATCTAGTTCAGCCACATAAAATATGGAAAAACTATCATAATGTATGCTAAGAGGCTCCTTTTTCTTTCTACATCAGTTATCCAGACAGATCCAATGACATTTAGTGTCGTAATACATTGGAAAATACAATTAAAAAAATATTACTGCACCACTGGTTGGCACAATGATTTCAGTATGCTCCCAAGATAACAAATGCAGGCAATTTTGGGGAGAAAATGCCATCAATGAATGCTGTCCTCGGACAGTTCTCCCCATTGTGATAATTGCACAACACAACATCTTTGTTCTAGGGTCCCAGTGCTCACTGGAAAAATCTGGATGTTAGTGTGAAAGAAATGTTCACATTCTTATCAGCAACCGATAATTTTCACTTCATCCCATAATGACGGGTGATAAATGATATATCCATTAAGGCTAAAGGTTTGGGGTTTTTTATAATACCTTGAATCTTGACTTTGGCTAGCAAATTGGAAGTGGGAGTTGAGGCAGTTCTGGTGAATGTACGTGTGTGGCAGAGGTCAAATGGAGCAATGTATGACATGTCAAAAGCAAGAGATCAGTAAAATTCCTTGAGAGGAATGACTTACTGTTGATAACAGTTGGTATCTGTGGCATGAAAGGTGTGGTGATGGATTTGACGACAGTGTACTTCGTGGTTTGCCAATCTGCATCTGTCCATGTGTGCTCCAAGAACAAGTCAATACTGTAAATGACTCCATATACACCACCAGATATGGAGCTCTAGGAGGTAAAATTTGTGATTAAGTCTTAATTCTCAATAGCTCAATAAAGGAATGACTGAATATGGTTAAAATCCTTACATTAGAAAGAGAAAACAGTATTATAGTACAGTTTGGGATGGATTTTGCTAGGGGAGCTTGTTTGTTTGTTTGGCCCATTTGTCTGGTCCATGTTTGGCTCAGATACTGCTGAGATTCTCAATAAGGAGGTATCAGGGTTGGCGGGGGTGTGTGTCCTCATTAAGTTTAGTAAGTAACCATATTTGCATTTATTTTTTCGCAATCCCTGGACTACCAGCCACATTTCTCGTTCTGTCCCAATGCACTCTGAAAGTTTGTTTGTGCTTTCAACAGTTCTTCATACCAACTCTGTCTGGTGTTACATACAAATAGTGATGTAAGTGTCCACTGATACACCAAACAGTGAACTTCTGAACAGGGCGAGTCAAAGTCACACCAATGTCATCTTTGCAAAGGTAACTGGTAAAGAGCCTTGTGAGAATATTGCCAGCTCCTTTATACTGAACATTTCTTTGGACACTGCCTCTACACCTGTAAATTATAGATTGACATAGATTATACTATATCCAAAGCAGTTGGCTGCACCCAAACTACATGCTGGGAGCCTGTCCCATACCAACTCATGCTGTCTGTATGGAAATTGTCTAGGGAATTGCTCATTGACCCAGGTCAGAAGTGTGCCAGGACCAGTTTCATAATGTAACCACACAGATAATTGAATCCCAGTGCCCAGGAATCCCTTCACTCTTAATTTATTAGTATACTTTATAGATTATTAAGAAAAGACAGCCGCTTGCTTCACTCATGCTTTGTAATCAGAGATGATACTTAGTTTCTGAGTAGGTGGTTTCAAAACACAGAGAAGGAGCACCTAGGTCTTCAAATATTTCTTGTAAGAATTTTAAGCAGCAATCAATCACTATTTGGAAAAATTATGATTTAGAAACATCTTCCATGGTGCAGGCCCTCAAATGTGTTAGTATGTGACAGGTTTGTACTAACCTTCAGCTTGCCTCCTTCTGCTCCAATAGGGATAGTTATTTCGATGTGTGTCTTGTTGTGCTCCAGTAAGTAGTTCTTCTCCTCTGGGTTTACTACCACTCGGCCATTGACTCCCATTAAGATGGTTTTAGACAGAAAGGTGGATTCTTGAACCACTAATGTGGGAATAATGCTTGGCACCGTCCATGTTAGTGTAGTATCAGTGAAACTGATGCCATCTGTTGAGTTAGATAGACAGTCCCAGAAGGCCAGGCAATTGGAGTTACCAGTGAGTCTTCACTATGCAATGGCTGTCTTTCCCTGACTCCTTTTCACCAAATTACCTTTACAGCTTTCACTAATGACACACGCTGTAAGATATTAGCCAACTGATGGCTATTCTGTCGCAGAAACCCTGGTGCTCAATGTAGACTTGAATCACCACTTGCAGATGACTAATTAATTTATTCAGAAGAACCAACAGCCATGCTCCCAGTTACCTAGGCTGTTCTCCTTCTGGTCCCAGGAGTTTTGCCTTAGTGGCAAAAGGAATGTGAGACAGAGCCACCTGTTTGGGCATTCTTGAAATAGTGGCTTCAAGATCACGACAACTTAAAACCTCCTGCTTCCTCATCAATTGTTCAAATTAATACTGTTCTGTGAGAGACAGAAGGTGTAGCCACCAGTGTTCTGCAAAACGTCAGGCTCGTTCTGCCTTTCCAAAGACCAGGTGAGTCCTGAGGGTGCAGGGCTGCATCCCCCGCGTGGAGTTACATGACAGCAGAGAGCCAAGGGCGAGGGGTTAGTCCAGGGGAGGCTCCCTGGCCCTTCTGCAGCAGTTTTACTTGTCTCCAGCTTCCTGCATCTAATTTGGGGGTTTGAGATGGCAGAGACAAGGTACAACACTGCACTGGGAACATGAGTAATGTAGCATCACAGCATGTTTGTCCCAGACTAAAGCCACAGACTCTTAGCTCATGCTGCTTGGAGGGTGGCTTGCAAACCTTGTCTCTTATAGAGTAGATCGCAGGGAAATGGGGAGACTCTGTTTCCTACTAGCTCCTTAGGCATTTATTTTTGGTGATCAAGGGAGAAATCCTTACCAACAGGACAGGAGACAGTTGTGTCAATCAGCAAAAGCAGCCACCGCTGCCTGTACATGGAAGTGGAAGTGACCATGTTCATATTTACACCACTGACCTGTTGGGATGCAGGAAAAAGGAGAACTGATGTCCTAGAGAGGCAGCGGGAACGGCGCAGTTTTGTGTCCGACTGAGAGCAACAACTCACCACGCTGAAGTCAGACTCGTTGCTGTGGTAGGGTGCACGCAGGTACACTCGGGACAGCGTATTATTGAAGCTGTAGCCTAGTTTTGCTGCATCGCTTACCGTTATTCTCTTTCTCCCTGATGGAGAAACAAACATCAGTTGCCATAGCTGGTATGCAACATTTTGAGTCTGCAAGAGAGAGATGAGCTGCATCAGATCTAAGTCTACCAAAGTCTCTTAAAAAACTATGATATTGTAGCATCTGTTTTCCTATTAGAAGATGGAGTAACTGGAGTGGCACTAGACACTAGTAGTCCACTCCAGGCAAGAAACACCCTTGATATATATAATGGTAAGGAATTCTATAGCTCTTTAAGGCATCTTTAGAGATAGTCTTATAGCAGCCCTAAGCAGAAACTTAGATTGGTGGCCTCGAACAATCCCCTTGGACAAAAGGCCCGTGCTGTTAATAAAATGATTGCCTTCATATCTGTCAATTGCTGGAGCAGTCCAGAGGCCAAATGACAGACTACCTTTTGTCATACATAGCCATACTGTGTCAAAGAATGTCTGTACTGGTCTAGAACAGAGTCTTCTGAAATGATTACCATATGGGAGGATAGTCAAAAGGAAAAATGGGCATAAGGAGCAAGTAAGACATGAGAAAAATAGGAAAAGCGTATATATTTTCCCCTAATACTTTCCAGCCTCAATTTTCAGCTCAGGAACTCCTGAACTATCTGTAGCTTCTTTGTATTTTGTATGTCTTATTGGATTTCTCTTCGGTCAATTTTTCCAGACTCTCCTTGAGATCAAGCAAGCTTTTAGCAGCCACTTACATCTTTTGGCAAGCAGTTTGACAGATTCACTACCCATTGTGTGAAGAACCACCTACCTTTGTTTGTGTTGAACTCAGTTTCCACTAATGTAACAAGCATATGGCTCTATTCTCCCACCTAAATGTCTTTTTGCAGTCTAGAGCTCTAAGAAAACTTGAGAGGTTTTTCAGTACTTCACGGCAATTTTGCCCTCTCCTTTTTTTTTGACGGAGATGGAGCTATGCCCCAAGAATGACGCATGAGAATAGCAAGATGAGGCAGGCTAAGAGCTGTTAGGAAAGACTCCCCTTCATACCTCTGGCAGTGCTGACATCCACGCTACAGTGTAGTCATTTGAAACTGCAGGGACATCGGTCTTCACTGACACCTGGGGACAGATGAGATATTGTTTGAGAACAAACAAATCTTCAGCATTATTACAGGCATGGCGAGCAGAGAGGGGGCTTTCAGATTTCTTCCCCAGTATCTGTTGGGATTTAGCAAGTTACATTCACTGGAGGTAGTTAAAGTGTTTCCAAACAGTTTCTTGACTACGTTAACTTCTGTGGTCCTAAAATGAAAGTTAAAGTCACGGCATCTATGGTGGTGCATGTACAGTAGAGGGAAGACTTTTTGTATAACCAGGTGAATCAAAAGTCCTGTTTCATATCTGGTAAGCTGTAAACTAGATCACACTCTGGAGACTTTCAGGGACATCTGGGTCTCTACACTGGAGGTATAGGGAAGCAAGCTATTGGGTTTAACAGAACTGGTTCCCTCTTCCCATGCAGGCTGAACACCTGAAAATGCAGGATCCCCAATACCTAAGGTAGATGCTGTGGTGTAATTCTTACCAGCATGTCCTGCAGAGTGAGGCAAGTTCTGGACAATGAGTTGGGGGTCAGTGTTTGCTCCAGACATCTGTACCATGCTTTAAGTGTGTTGGGACACTCAGACGTGACTGCACAGCTTTAAGTCCTAGTAGGACAAATATGCTTGCTTTGTCCTGCCTCTAGTAGGTGCATATAAAAGGCGGAGTTTGTTTTGTTCAGTGCCTTATTTCTTGTTTGGCATATAGGTGCTGGTAGCAGGCTGAACAGCCAAATCGTACCACCCAGCGTGAGGCAGGATCTGTCTCACGGCGATGTCCTGTGAGTCGTGTGACACAACAGGGCTGCAGCTCTGCAAACTGTAGGTTTTAGTATTTCAAATGTAAGGGTGACATCCTCAGAGATGCTGCAGCACTTTATAACATAAAGGTACTCTTGTGACCTAAACAGGTTGGCATACCTGGCTGCTGATTCGCTTGCAGTGGCTTGACTTACGTTATCTGTACAGTTAACTGAATTTTACTGCATACAAAATACCTATGACATGTAAAAGTGTTACTAGTAATCATCTACAGTGCTTACATCTACATAAATATCAGCAGGTCACTATTACGCCTGGTACATAGTGTAAAATCAAATTCTGACAGGAATTTGTGGAGGTTGTTGTGCCTGGCAGGGAGCTTGAACGTAGCTTTGCCTTCAGTGGGAAACTTTTACCTCCATGTAGTTTTCTTCACACACAATTTCTCTTGAAGCCCAGGAAGAGTAGGAGCAGTACATAGGGTAGGTGTAGGTCACAGCTGCCCTCATGCTTGAAAATGAGGAGACTTTGATATTCACAGTCAGTGAAAACAACTCATCTGCCTGGGAAGAAAAACAGGCACTTCAACAGATGGTGTGAAAGGTCTCAGGAGCGGCTGCAGGGGACCGTCCAGCCCAGTGTCCTGTTTCCAAGAGTGGTTTAGAAGGATGAGAACAGGTTGAGAGTTGTAGTGACGGTTCCTCTGACGTACCACCCTAAGTGGATTGCGCTCAGGGGCTTTCTGAGCCAGAGGCATTGCCTCAGTACTTACAGCCTTTGCCTCAGGTCACATCTCAGCACTATTCTTGCCACAGTATTAAGCAGCTAGTCAGGGGAAGATCTGGCCTTCCTCACCATGTGGTTCACATTCCTCCCCTTCATGACTGCTACGTGCCTCCTCATGGAGAGACAGTACTGGAGCTTTTAGTTTGATGTAGGTAGTTCAGATCTGTCTTACAAATGCTGTTTAGTGTCTGTCTATCTTGACTAGCTTCACACTAAGAGCTCCTCTTCATCCTTCAGCTCTCCAGGGGCAACACATGAAGCCATGGACTGTGCTTCTATCTGACATGGATGTGTATTTTTGTACAGAGAAAGCCAAAACCTTTCCAGAGAAATTTCCAGTCTGGAAATCCTGGTTGTTGCACAGAACACTGTACACCCCCATTCTTGTTAGCGTAACCTCTGCCCATAAAGTTTTGCCTTATTTTTATTGAGGGGCTTCTAGGATCAACCACACTAAACATGGACGAGCAATGAAGTTTCTACCTGATATGTTCTGTTTCTAGGTACATCGCACCTCAACTAACATTTAGAAATTAGAAGTCCTGCCTAATTTTTTACACATATTTTAGGAAGGGGTGAATCACCTTCCGAGATGCCTGTTTCTCTCCATTGACTATTGTGGAAGTGTAAACAACTAGTTTTGACTAGACATTATCTTTTAGATGGCTAAAGTTACGTGAGACAAATCTGGGTCTAATAGATGTGTGTGACCTACGTTCCTAGGCATGTGTTAACAGGCACATTACCACACAAATTAAGCCAGGAAATGATCTGCCAGAATCACACTGCAAATGTTGCTTTTTCAAGCAGATGCCTACTTCTTTCCAGAGAGGCTTTCAAGAAACTCTCTGGCAAATCAGCAGCTACAAGGATATGCTTGAGAACTGGCAGCTAGTCAGCAGCATTAGGCTAAGTGTCATTTCATGGAGAGAGGAAATCCCATGTCAGTCACTGAACAAACCTCGTACTGGAGAGCCATTGCCTATTCATTTCTACACACCATCAGCACTAACTCTTCGAGCTCACTATTTCTCGAGTTCTCAAAACGTGCCATTGGAACGCCATATAATATCCAAATTTTGTCTTTTTGGAGGGCGTGTACTGTCTGAAGTTGTCTTCAGCCCGTCTCCGGGTCTTACCTCGTTGGTCACGTGGCAGCCAAGCGCCGACGCACGGAAGACGGGGTTGCCCCACGCATCTTCTGACAGGACGTAGCCACAGCGAGATGCTAGTTTCTCATCCAGCAGAAGGGGGCCAGCATAAGGATCTGTAGAAAAAGGGAATGACGTGTGGGATGGAAAGCTCAGGGCGAGTCGCAGGTCAGTGGCGCGGCCCCCTCAGGCAGGTCTCCTCTGAGCAGAGGTCCAGCTGGGCTGGGTGCTCTCCAACGACACGTGTGCTGCTAGGGAGCTGGTGAAGCTGTGCTGGTACGTGTTAGAGTGCAGGAGACATTCTGGCGTGTCTCAAGCCTACCCACAGTACGTTTACTTTAGTGCCCATTTCTTTGTGTCCAGAACCTTGTGCCATAGCCACCTTGAAGTAACTATTACAGAGAGTTTCTCTGAGGCATCATGTCCGTTTCTACCTCCCTGATTTTACTCTCTAGAAAAGAGTTATGGGCAATTAAGCCCATCCATTTCTAAAAATCCTCGAGTCACAATAACCTGCTTCTCACTCTGATCAAAGGATGTAGTCATGGACCTATTTTGGATGGGCACTTCTACAAATTGGTCAGGTTTGCTGCTCATCTCTGCTTGGCAAGGCGCTGCGTGCTGTTGAACTGATGGGGGAGCCAAGTAATGGGCATGATGGGAGCTGGCTGCCCTCATTTCTTGATGCTGGTACAGCTAATAACATTGTATTCTGCTAATTATCTGCTCCTCTGATTAAGGAACTATTTTAGTCTTGGGTTAGACACAAGAATCTGTACAAATACATAGGGTTTAACCAGCTGCCGTTGTAATTTCTAGATTTGTCTGTCATCTTTATATGTTGAACAGTACTAATAACTGCTGTTTCAGTAGATGTATTCTTGCAGCCAGGATAGACAAAGGAGATAAGCGTGAAGAATTTTGGAAGAAGAGGAAATAGCTTTTATGAGACCAACTGATAGAGCTGGAAGAAACAAACAACCTTTTTGTGCCTGAAGGCTGGTCTGTTTTTTCCAGTGATATCAGTTGCTCTCATAAATGCTATCACTTCTCCCCACACCCTTGTTGTACTTGCCTTTTTCAGTTCTGCCTCCAAATCAATTGAAAAAACCCCAAACCCAGAAAAAAGTGGACTGATCTCACCAGAAAGAAATCTGGTTTGGGGTGAAATCACATACTTTGTTCAGTCTAATGTGAACATTTTCTGGTTTTCATTTTGGTTAAGTAGATTTTTGTTTTCCTCAGCAAAATGGAAACCCTTTGTTCAATCTGAAAGAGGGTATTTCACTGCCATTGTGGTGTTAAATAAAAAGGAAAGAAAAAGAATCCTTTAATTGCTGCAGCACTCACTCGGCACTCATTTAGAGTGTGTTTTCTGGGTATTACCCAGCCTACACTGCTGTCATCATTTGTGCTGTCTAGGACATATCCAAGCTGCAATGTCACCTTTGTTTTCCTTGCTAGACATGTGTAAGGCTTCAGACAAAAGAATGAAAGCCAAATGTCAGTCGTTCCTCCTCAGACCATCCTTCTTTCCCCAGCATGTTAGACATAAGATGCAAAGGGGACTGTGGCTGTACATACAAGCTTTACTCACCTGTAGGGATATTGGCCAAATTGAGGTGTGAGAGGCCAGGTCTAGGTGGCAAGGATGTTCTGTGAGTTCTTTGAGGCCAGTTACCAGTTATCACGTAGATGGCAGCAGCATCCAGATCACAGGCACTGTGATCATTTAGGTGTTTCCCCAAACTTCATGGTACTCAGGGCAGCCACTTGTGACTCACCATTGATTTCCAGCTGGAAGAACTTTCCCTGGAGCAAGAGTTTATTCAGTTTCATCCAAAAAATCCTGGAGCGGCAACTGCTCTCTACAAAACCTGGTGGGAGCACATATAGAGCGTATGAGCCAGTGGGACTGCAGAGCAGAGCAGAGGCATATCTTGTTGTGAGTAAAATAACCAAGTTCTCATCCTTGCCTCTCCCCACTATCCTTTTATCATGTTTCACCAACCTGGGGGAGCCATCTGCCTCCCTTGTCCCAGACAGAACAGCAAGAAAAGCAGCCAGATCCTACAGTATAAACACATGAACAAATGATGGGGTGAACAGAGGAAAAAAAGATCAAGACAGAAAATAAACAAGACAGCAACTGAAGTCTCATTACCTGCATAGTGAGTAACCCACAGCCTCCATCTGTCCCCAGAGACCCATGCATAGGCAGCAAAGTCCTCCTCCCTTTGAAGTAAAGCTGACTCAGCTGTGGAGAGGGAACTTGGTCAGACCCGGGAGGAAAGGTATAGCTGACCTTTTACAACAGAGAGATTGTGCTGTCTTCTCCAAACCTTGCGCGTGAATCGGGAGAGGACAGTGGCTTCTGTTGCAGAGGGAAGCCTGGGCTGAATCCTGAAGTGCCCTCCAACGTTATCTGAGCTCCTGGCAGCGGGAGGCAGCCTTCCTCTTGCTGGGAGGGCACAGCACCCTTCTGCCTGGTATTTACAAGGTCAGGTGCTGCTACTGAGCCTAATTTTAATGAGTGCAGCAGAGGGTGCTCAGTGCTTTCCATCAACCCCTGGGAAGTAATCTCATTCCTTACAAGCCAGTTGGGTAGCTTTGGCTTCAGGTCTTAAGAGCGCATGAAACATTTTCCAGCAGATATTTTAATTGGGTCTACACAGGAAATACATTTTTGTTTCTGTGGAATGTCCCAGTGACCCAGCCATGCCAGAGATAACAGCAGTTCTTTGGCAGCTACACGTTTTGCTTTTGTGCATCCAGTTAGGTCGCCCTTTGATTTGTTTGATTATCGGAGAAAGTTTTGGTGAAAACATCTTGTTTTTAGAAGTGCTCCGATATCTCTGGATCAGTCAGACCATGTGCAGGTCTGTAAATGGCCAAACATATTGCCTGGGAAAAGAAAGTCATTGCGCCTGGTGGGAGCTGTGGCTCTGGGACTGCAAGTGCCCCGGGAAGCAGAAAGGCTGAGAGGTTTGGTGAGCTAAAAATACAGCTTGTGTGGCATGGATGAGCTATGGTGGGGTGAGATGTACAGGACATTTAGGTTGACATTTTAGCCATTGAAACTCCAGGCTCAATCTCCTGTTGGTCCCCGTTTGGGGGCATTGCCCAACCATTCTTAACTTACTTCGGTTTACATGCATGAGCAGAGCTGTGCTGTAGCAATGAGATTGTTTTTACAGTATACTTCACACCACTTTGGGATAAACAAAAGCCAGTGGGCACGTCCACTCACAGGACGCAGTGCAATCAGTGTAATTTCCTCCTCTGTCCCCGTTTCTCAGAGGACCCCTGCAGTAACAACAGAACCCACACCACCACCCTGCCGGGCACGCTCACTTTATACAGCACGGACCCGGTGGCATGCTTGTGTGAGTGCTCTGGAGCAGAGCCCTGGGGCTTTAGCAATCTCCTAATTAATGTCCTTTGGCCACAAGACCCTTTCTCACTCAGCGAGAGCCTAAGTCCAACTTCTGCAAAAAACTTCTCATGAGCCCACACAGGACTCACCGCGTGATCCTGGCCCGCATTAACTCTGCGTCCCCGGACTCCGAGTGACTCTTCATTGAATCCAGCTGGGGCTGGAATTCAGCTGGAAATGGCGGTACTCAGATACCACAGTGATGAGTGTGGTGTAGCAATGAGATCTTGAATTTTGAGTGAAAACTTCAGTATATTTGGATAGCAAACGGTTCCAATTTTGATAAGCCATTTCCAAGAGCCATGTAGCATCTCTCCGAGATACTGAGAGTCAAGGTCTGAGGGAGCCATGTTTGGGAGAGCGTGACTGCAATTTATTAATGAACAGCCAACCATCAGGATAGGTACACGACTGCAATTAGCTGCCTTCTTTGCACAAGCAGTGAGGAGATGAATTTCCGGACCCTTGGACAACTCAGAGCATCGCGATTACTCTGTTTCTGGCATTAATTGTGGTTCTAAATGTGGCAGAAACGACTTTGGATGTGACATAGCAACTGTGGTCAGTGTGCGATAGCCAGCTCTTGGCCTCGCTGTCAACCAAGCAAAGCAAAGCAAGTCCAGGTCAAATGCTTTTGGCTTCCAAGGATCGCTTAAGTGCTGCAGAAAGCAATGTTAGCATTGGGCGGCTGGAAGCATCGGCTGCTTGTGGTCCCTAAAGTCCCTCTGGTACTCATTATAAAGGTAGGGAGGATAAGCTTGTGCATTCCAGGTTATGATATTTGTCTACTTGGTTTTCCTTGCTGTTTTGGCTGCATAAGAGCACCCATCTTAATGTTCTTGTAGAGTAATAAACAGCTGCTGTGTTTCGACGTTGAAGTGATGGCATTCTATGGTGGATAAGATGATTCATGGCTTGGGTTCTTTCAAGCTGAAAGGTACCGTATGAATGTAATGTTTTGGTTTCTCTTTTTTTCCTGCATGGGTCTGGAACTGGGTTTTGTATTATATAATGTGATTGAGAGTTTAAAACCGGCCACTTGGAGCAGCACGCATATAGCAGCTCTCCCAGTTGAGGCTTGCTTTTAGTGGTGGAAAAAGGCTCCAGCCCTTTGAGTCATGCTGTTTGTCTTTCTGTTGTTCTGTGGCACTGAAATCCCCAGGTTACCTGAATGCTACGGAAAAAGACTTTTTCATTTTTCTGTCCCAAGTCTTATAATTAAAACTTTATTTTTCCAACTGGTTAAAATGCAAGGAAGTTGTATTTTTTTTTTCACTAGGTCCTATGCGATGTTCTTAAGTAAGCCTTATAGTTTGATATGTAGTCTGAGTGTGGGATACAGTAAAATGGCACCCATTATTGGACAAAAAAATGATGAGTGAAAAGTGGGAAAGGAAATGGGGTGAAGTCTGGTTTTAATGTACCAAAAGCAGAATCTTTGCTTATATAGAGTTGGGAGAAGCCAAGATAAGGGATCCCTGCCCTCCTTGCCCTCTTGCAGCTGCAGGACTAGCAGATCCAAAAGAGTTAGAAATACCGGTATGTCAGTATTTCTAAACCTAGAAATAGCTGCCCAAGAAGGTGACCTAAGATGTGACAACCAACTAGAGAGAGCCACTAGGAAATCTTCAAGAAGGAGATGCTAGAGGAGATGCTTCTCCATGGGAAGAGCTGTGCCTTGGCGTGAGCTGAGAATTAGATATCCAGGTTGTGGGTCCAGCGGGTAAGAAATGAAAATGATGCTAAGCTTTATGTCTGAGAAAAGTTGTCTCAGGGTGCGTGTCTGTCAGACACAGAGAGGTGCAAGCGACCTCCACCTGCAGGGTAGCACTCCTGTTCTGGAAAGGACTTGATCACCTTGGCATGGATGTGTGCTGGAGCTCTGCTCCCACATGCATGCACCAGGAGCTGGTGGGTGCATGCAAAGGGCTTTTAAATCCCCAGGGAAAAATAGCATCTAAGGATAGTTCTGGTTTAACTTTATACCATACCAGAAGATAACCTCACTGATGCAACTAAATGCTCTGTTCGTTTTCATATGCACACATTGTGTTTCAGAGGGCTGAGGCCTTGCTGTTGTGTGCAGGTGCTGCAGAGGAAAAGACACCCTGTAAGGAACAACAATAGAATAATCAGCTCAAAGAGGCAATTTCTTCCTATCCCCATGAGCTAGTAGTTGGCTTATGCCCTGGACTGTGAGGGTTTGCGTTCCTTGTTTGTTATTATAAAACTATTGTCATTATTGTTATTATTATTGCCTGTATAATGTGTTTAGAAAGTGGTTTTGTGTTTATGCCATTTTTATCTTTAAAATATGCCACACTCAAATTCATATGAATTCCAAAAAGCAACACTTGCTATCATTGCATGCCACTAAATCGTTAAAGTGGTGGAAAAAGTGCAAATAAGCAGACCTGTATAATGATGGGCTTTTAATTTTTTTTTAACGTGCTATTGGTGTTAATTTCTGTGTGCCTGTAATGTTTGTGTTCACTGTAACTGAACAATAGAACTTTGTTTTTGTTCTTTGTGTAAATTAAAAACATCTGTTCTCTTTATACGAAAAGTTGTTTTTTAAAAGAAGCTGGTCTGATCTAACTAAATACCAATGCTGTGTCCACAATGAGTTACTATTAATATTTGGGAAAGGCAACCATCCAAAGCAAGTGTAATGTCAAATAACTGGCGGGAGTGCATATTTATTGCTCGAAGTGACAGATAAAAATGCAGAGGTTACAAAAACAAAATTCTTGCGGATGACTAATGATGCGTATATATGCCCCCAATGCCCCATCACCACATTTGCAATTGGCAGGGTGCTCTCCACCGCCTCCTGCTCCCCAGAATTAATCGGCAAGAGACTGGTAGCTTGGCACCCTCCCTGGAGGACCGACACTGCTCCCACCTTCCCTCCGGCAGACCCTGCGTGGAGTGACCTTCGGGGCATGCTGGAATCTGATCCATCTATTTAATTTGTCTGACCTCCCCCACCTCGCTCTGGTATTTGACTGCATGGGTTTATTTTCCACCGAAGACTCGTGACTTTTTTTCTGCACAGGTGGAGGACATGGAGCATCCGCTGCGCGTTTCTCTAGTGCCTGTGATGCCGGCATGATGGTGGTTTTCAGTTATCTGTAAAGTCCTGATATGAAGGAGTTGGCAGCCCGAGACGGGAGTCTGTCATCTTTCTCATGAGGAGCAGCCCTGCACTCAGCAGCAGTCTTGCTGAAGTAGCTGGAGGTTATTTCAGAGAAAAAAATAGACTATATTTGCCATGAGCACTGGTGGCAGAACTGGGGTCTGAGAGGTTCAGCGCTCTCCTTGCCCAGGTGGCTATCTAGCCTTGTCACTCGAGCACCTCAGAGATGATGAAATTGTCCTCACAGGCAGACGTCTTGGGAAGGAAATACATCTATTTAACATTTCTTGATGAAGGGCCTGATTCAAGAAAACATCTCTATTGAGTGCAGCAATTAAGCCTTTGCTTAAATCTCATTTATTTCAGTAAGATTTAAACACAAGTCAACCCTTCCCAAACCCTGGGCATGCAGAGCCCAGACCTGCTTCTTCCCTTCCTTCTACCTCTGGTGTCCTGTGCCAAGGGTGCCCAGCCTTTCACTGGCAAGAACCAAGAAAAAAAGCTTGGCTGTGTTAATTGAATTAGATATTTTGTTGGTATGCTTATTGCGGCCAGTGCCACAACAGATATGGACCTATTATCAGGGTAATTTCCCTGCTCCCTCTTAAGATGCCCCATCCTAATGTGTCCTTCCCCTCTCCTGCTCTCCTGCAGAAGAGCCCTGTGCTCCTTCCTTTCCCGTACCCTTTTCCTCGACTACCCCTAATACCCGTATTATTAATCTCCATCTCTTTCCACAGCACCTCCACTCTCTCCCCGCTTCGTACCGCAGCGTTCCCCCGTCCCGCTCCCAACAGGTACCCACGCCGGCGCTGGCTGCAGCCCGGGCGGGTGGGCGGCTGGCTGCCTCCCACCGAGGCCAGCTATCATCAGCCGGTTGGTGGTATTTCGTCTCCGTCTCAGACACCAACGGCCGCCTCCAAGATCCAGCTGAGTGCAGAACTTGCTGAGTCACATTTTCACCACAAAAACCCTCATGTGCTTCCCGAGAGTCGCACAGTTATAGGCACGGCTTGGCCGGAGAGGAGCAGACAGCTTTCACCCTGAAGCGCATCCAGGAATGCTGGCAAGAAGTCGCTTTTTATTTCCTATCTCGGGTTACCGCAACACGGGTTAGGACTACAAAAGCTTGAAATCCCTGGCAAGCTAATGTTGTACATCTGTCTAAGATGACGGCCAGCGTGGACAACCGTGGGCTTCGGCCCATGACCAGTATGAAGCACTTTGTTCCTTGCTGAGCAGCTGTCATTAACAGTGATCTGTGAGGTTTCTTCCCAATTTCACTCGGTGGTTTGCATGGCTGCTCTCTTCTCTGGTGAGATCTCCACGCTTGCCTGTTTGGCTGCGGAGGTCACCTACCACTCGGCCTCACCGCTTAATTGTTCTTGTTGTTTCACTGTCACGGGGGTGCGTGCTGTTTCCATCAGCCTGATGAGCTGCAGCCCCCCGCATCCCCTCAGGGGGTGTAAAATCTGTAAAATGGGAACAGCGCTTGCTCCCCAAGATGGTTACAAGCGATTAGCAGGGAAAGTTTGCAGGGTGGCTCGAGAGGAGCTGTAACTCACCGGGGTTGGTCTCCCTGTGAGCGGAGGTCTGTTTGGGAAGACGATCTGTGGAGTCACTGCCTCATGTTACTGGCAGCTTCTGCGCCCTTTCTACGGGCAGAAACCGGTGAATTAAATTGGTGCTGCACTAAAGGAATTGGGTCTTTGTCTGTGTTTCACAGGACCTGTCAGGCTTCCCTTCCTCCTGGTAGGACCTGGCCCTCGTGGTCCATGGCGAGGGGGAAAGCAAAGTTCAGTGTCCTCTTTTGTTCCCTTGAGAGTTTGGTTGCTGCCAGAAACAATTTTGATGCCGACTGTCCCCAGTTAACCAGGTCGATCTCACGCACGATACTGCTGTCACCTGCAGCCATGATGTTTTTGGCGAAGGGGTAGGATACCAGCTGCCTCAGCTGGCCATATTTCAAAGAGTAGCGTTAATACCACTAGTTGCCCACAGCTTTGAGGGTCCTTTCGGCCCTCTTGGCTCTCCCAGCAGCGCAGCCCTGGTGTGGCTGGCAACCTCGAGCAGAGGGGCGGTGCCGCGGCAGCAGCAGCGCGGCCTCTCCGCTGGCCGGCACGGCCATCCACGCCGTGGGGTCCCATCCATGCCGCGGGGTCCCATCCACGCCGTGGGGTCCCATCCATGCCGCGGGGTCCCACCCACGCCGCGGGCTCCCATCCACGCCGTGGGCTCCCTGCACGCAGCCGGCAAGGGGCAGAAACGGCGTCTGAGCTGCCCACGGCTATAAGCCCACCCAGCCCGGCTGGAAGAGGCGGCGTGGGCGCTGCTGGCATTGGACCCTGTAGCAGACGCTGCTCTCCACCCCCCAAAATGCCTTTACACCTCCCCGGGCCACCGCAGCCGAAGCTGCAGGACTTCGCCCGTCACCCGCGGCTCTCCCCGCCGTGCCGTGGGTGCTCTTCCCGCCCGTTCCCGTTAGGTGTCACCCTCTCCCGCCGCACGGACACGCCGGGTTTCGGCCGTGGGCCCCCCCCCACGCCCTGCTCTCAGCTGGGGGCGGGGGGGGCACCGGGGTCCCCCTTTTCCCTCTGGGACTGAGTTTCTGGCTTCAGGCCACGTTGCCGGATTTTGCTCCGGGATCTTCCCACTGGGAATTTCCTTGGCGGGCCGGGGGGGGGGGGACGTGGGGCCAAACCCCCCCCCCCCCACGTTTTCCCACCTCGCAGGCCACTGCCCCACGCTCCTCGGGGCTCTTCGGGGTTCGGGGCAGACAGCATCCCTGCCCGAGGAGACACGTATGTTTTGCAGGCAGCGCCAAAGCACGGAGCGTCCGTACAACTTACTTGGCGGCTCCATCAAACCCACCTCCACGGAGTTTTGGGCTGAGCCCAGATTTCCTGGTGGCAGGAAAGCAAGCCAGTAACACGCAAGAAGGGCTTAGGGAAGGGCTGTTGCCTTGTCGCAGGTACTATATTCTATCCCTGTTTGGGTCCTGGGATGTTCCCCTGTGTTACAGACGCGGGAAGAAAACACGTGCAAAGAGGGATGCCTGACGGTAAGCTATGCACAAAGGTGCCTGCCCCACTCCCCGAATCCTAACGTGAAATGATGGCAATGATATTCCTGAGCCTTTATGTGGGGAGAAAAAGGCCCTTTTGGCAATGGGATGGCTGCGAGTATTTTGCCTCTCTTTCCGCAGCTGTTTTCTGATCCTACCTCTACTCTAAGCAGTTTGGCCCCTGTGTAGCCCCTGTGACATCCCATGGAGCTATCTAAAATTACTCAAGTTTTGTGCATCTTAACACTGGACACTAGTTTCTGCTGATCCAGTATTTGGTGCTCAAAATACAACAGGTTGTGAAGGCAATAGCAATGCAGCACCCTGCATGCTGCATCATTCACAGAGATCATCCATGGCTTGTTCCTCATCTGCAAATCACCTTGCATGGGGATTTTTGTGGCACTAGAAGTTTTATAGCTGATTGCATTATTCTATTCTTAATTCACATGCAATGCTGAAGTGGCACCACTGGCACTCCTGCAGCATACAAATGTAGGTAATCTTGTCAACATTTTGTAGAGAGGAGGATTTAAGCTTGAGACTAAGACACTATCCTAAGCTTCAGGTGCTGGACATCTTTACAGAAGTCTTTTTTAAAGTTTTATTTTGATTTTTATTTATTTATTTATTAATTCTGGGCATGGGCTCCTGTTGTTGGCAGTGCTGTTAGTTCAGCTGTCACACAGAGTTTTGCCCCAGATGCAGCTGCATCTATAATCTTTGGGATAGGTTGACTTATTTAAATGACGTGTAGCATCTGGTCTCTGTGGCTTGGGTGACTTACTGGATGTCACACAGCAGAGACTGGGTAACAGCCCAGCTCTTCTGCCTCTGGTCTCTGTACTCGAATTTTTGCAACTGCTTCCTCCACCACAGAGCAACATTAATGTCCACAGGCAAGAGAGGTAACACAGCTGTAGCTGAGCCCAGGAGATGTGGAATACAAGGTAGCTGAAAAGCTGGCTGGACTGCTGCGCTTGGAGGTGAGAGGTTAAGGAGCTGAAGCCTGGCTGGTGGTCAGTGCTGAGTGGCATTCCTCAGCTGGCGGTACTGGGATGGATAGTGTTCAACACCTTCACCAGTGCCCCAGGCAATGGGATGGCAGGCACCTCAGTGGATGATGCCAAGCTGAGGGGAGCACTGAGTGCTTTGGAGATTTGACTGCTGTTCAGAGAGACATGACAAGCTGAAGAAATGGGCCTAGGGGAACCTTAGGAAGCTCAACAAAAAGGAATGCAAAGTCCTGCACCTGGGGTGGAGTAACCCCATGCACCAGTATTGGCTGGGGACTGACTGTTAGGAAGCAGCTTTGCAGAAAAGAACCTGGGGTCCTGGTGGACACCAGATGGGACAGAAGTCCACAGGGTGCTCCTGGGGCAATGAGGCTACTGTGCACTAGGCTGTATCAGCCAAAGCGTAGCCAGCAGGTTGAGGGAAATGGTTATTCCTTTCTGTTTGTCGCTTGCTGGAGTACTGTGTCCGGTTTTGGCCCCTTGGTACAGGAATGAGGCGGACAAACTCAAATGAGTTCAGCCAAGGCCACCGAGCTGGTTGGGGGCTGGAGCACATGATGAGGTTGGAGGAGAGGCTGAGAGGTCTGGGTTTGCTCAGCCTGAGGAACAGGGGCGGAGGGGATATCTCACTGTTGCGTCCAGCTGCCTGAAGGAGGGTTGCAGAGAAGATAGAACTGGACTCTTCTCAGAAGTTCATAGCAAAAGGACAGGAGCAATAGTCACAATCTGTGGCAAGGGGAATCCTGACTGAATATAAGGAAACAAAAAATCACAATCAGTGGTTAACCACTGGCATAATTACCCAGAGAGGCTATGCAATCTTCATCCCTGAAGATTTTCAAAACATGACTGAACAAAGCCCCGAGCAACCTGATCTAACTTTGAAGCTCTGAGCACAAGTTTTGACCAGATGACTTCCAGAGGTCTCTTCCAACCTAATTTATTCCATGTCTCTACAATAGCTGGATACCTTTGGTATAATTCCTGCTGTATTCCCCAGCGAACTGAACTGAATCCTTTGTCAGTATTGTTTTCACAGGCACACCTTTCATAATCACCACATATATCACAGAAGAGGAAAAAAAAAAGTCCAACACTGAGAGGAAAAATTGAAGCAAAATAATGTGCAAGAGCTACACAAAAACTCCACTGTCTCAAAGCTGCTGGTTGCTGCTAGTGTTGGCATGAGAGGAAGCCTAAAGTGGATTAAGTGCAAGGACAAACAATCTGAGGCATTCTGCTAGCAGAGTCTCCTGTCATCCTCCCGCTTCCCAACATGACAGTGATCCAAGCTGTGCAGAGTCTTGGATGAGGCTCCAAGCGCTGAATCACTTTGACTCCCCTCCCTCCCCTGCAATGATCACACATAGAAAACAGACATGACTGAGAGAGACTCGGGCCAGTTTATAAAAGGAAAGTCACTTTTCAACACAACCCTCCATGAAAAAGGATTGTTTGATTTTGTCACTTAACAAACACCCTGATGGCCTGATGAGAAACACACTTGTCAAGCTGAGTTTCCTTCCTCAGGCTTGAGGAAGGTGGGTTTAGGAAACTTGTGGCTGCAAAAAGGTGGTGGTTGCCTTGAGATGGGATCTGTCCCTCGATGGCCTTCGTCCCCCATGGTCCCCAGTCACGTTTCAGTACCAAGGTGCTGCAAACAAATGACAAACATCTTCCCTGCTGCCAGAAAAAGTGCATTGACAAGGTAATTGCTATATGGCATGACACCTTTTGTATTAGAAGAATATTAAGGCTGCAAAGTGAAACTCTCACAATGATGTAATATTAACTCTATTCTCTCATTAGTATGAATGAGGATATGCTGAACTGGCATTGGCTCCTGTGTACATGGGAAACGGACCCTGGGCTAGATCAATCTGGTAACACAGCACGTGGTTAGTGAATGGGTGCTTGGGTGAAGAGTCTCTGGGCACATCTATATTGGTATTTTAAACTGTGCCAGGGCACAGGCGCAGGTCACTTGCACAGTTCCGCCATGGGCAAATTTGTGCACTTCGCATTTCCCAGGTACAGTCTGAGAGTACAGGCAGGTAGAAGATCTGCAGGGAGAGCTAAGAGTGTTTAGTGGTGTGGGTACAACCAGAGGAAGATTAAGTTCACTAGTGTAAATGCATTTCTGTGCTTGGCTCCTAGCCCTACTTGTCCCTGTGCCTTAGACCTCATCCTCTGCCTTGACCACATCTTCCTTAACCTCTGCCTTCTCACCAGCTTGTTTCACCCCTGCCTGCTCCCATCCCGCAGTGTGTCCCTGCCCAATGCATCGATCCCACTTTCCCTCCGATCCCTAGCTTTGCCCGTCCTGTCTCTTGGATGGGGTTTAGATCATCTCGACTTACAGGCTTTCCCTGTATTCTTCAGTCATGATCTTGCTTCACCTCTTAACACACTCATTACTCCTGTGGCGTCTGACCTCATTTTGCCTTCATTTTTACCGCTGATTCCAGACTGACCAAACTAGCAGGCAGATCCGTGTTGTTACAGTAAAGCTGTTTTCCTCAGGCTGCAAATCAGAAACACTTCAGTATGTCCTTAAGTCTATCCCCCTCGGTGTGCTTAAGCACGTTCTCCTGTTGCCCCGAGCAAGGAGGATGCCTGCTGCTGAGCGAGGCGGGATTGCCTAGTGAGTTGATTTAGGCTCCTGAGCAATGTGGAACAGTTCAGAGCCTGGCCAAGACTGATGTTAAATCACAGATGAAAACAGCAATCTGTCAGCAGTGTTTTTCCTGTTGTTGTTGTGGCCCAGACAGTTGTGCTGCTGAAAGGCCAGAAGTGACATATATGAAGAAAAAAGACCAATAAATAGAGGTCAAGGGGAATATTCAGTATACTGTAATCTAAGTAGTAAAACACAGGAAAAAAAAAAAGGGGGGCAGGCTTTACTAGGATGAGCCTCGTCTATGCTCAGGACTAACTCACCCTAGAAATTGGTGATGTGGCACAAGCTGGGGAAAATGGGTTTGGAAGCAGCCGTACCTACAGCTGGAATTAACACTAGCTCAGTCAAGGTTGCTTTTACTTGCACTTAGTATAACACTGAATCCAAGATCTGCATCAAAACTGTTTCAGCTCTGTTGGCCAGACTTTGAGACCTTGATAATCAGTTTCCCTCTTTGCACCTCTGGAGTTGGCCTTTTGTTGTTTGAGGTTGTTTTTGCTTGCTCTTGCACAATTTGCGTGCTGACACCCCCCCCCCCCAGCATAAACCAAACTTTCAAAGCAATTTTTTTAGATGTTTGAGAATATTCTCGCTTCTGGAGTGAGCCCACATGACGCTGCAGCAGCTCAGTTCCCTTGGCAAGGGAGAAATCACTGCAATTACTGGCCATGGCCACCCTTATCTCTGGGATTTGGGCAGGCTCGGGCAATGACAAGTAGTTAGCAGCTCCATGGTTAGCTGCAAGCAGTAATTACAACCATTTCTCACCCCTCTCACCTAAAGGAACCACACTGCTACTGCCTCCTGCCTTTCAAAGCCTTTGACCTTTGCTTGGGCATCTCCATTTTGAAGTTCTGCTCGTTACACATGTACCACGTAATCCCACTTTAACGAGCCAAGCCCATTGACTCCAGAAGGACTGCTGGTGTGCTTCAACTTATGTGTGTTTACATGCAGTGCTTGACCGAGCTTCACCTTGAGTTACCACCACGGAGATTAATGGAAAATCTGTTCAGAGGGTAAAAAAAATAATGAAGCATATGTGTAGCAGGATTTGATTCCAGGCTTAAATTATATAAACACTCTTATAATAAGCATCTTTGGCAAAATCCAAGACCCAGCTGTGCCACCTTTCTTGCAGTACTTCTACTCCTGGATCCATTCCGCCGAGCTGTAGGACATTTCTTGAAGCGCCTAAGCAAGCACCTCCTCAGGTCGCCCTCCCGCAGCAGTCAACAGAGAGAGGTCAGCTCCTCCAGACACCACGTCCGATCTTAGCTCAGCTCTGCTCTGGCAGTGGAGATGAAGCCTGTCTTTCTTCTGGGACCATACTGGGAATTTACAGTGACTGGGCTCTGAAACCAGCCATGGTTAAGTCCCTACAGCTGGGGGCAGAAGGGGATACCCTCAGGTCTTAATTCTAAGAACCACCTACCAGGTTATCACTAAAGCCCTCGCACCCAAAACTCGCCCTGACCTTGAGCTGGTTGTTCAAGGTTACTGAACTGGTCCTACTCCTGGTGCAGCTCGTTGCGTGGGTCCTGAACCAGAGCCACGGGCTCGAGCGGGGCTGCGGGTGACTGCAGCCGTCTGTCCTCTGTGCCCAGAGCTGTGAGATCAGAGTCTGAGCATCCACATTCTCCACGCGGATGGTTTTGCACTACACGTACGAACCAGATTATTTTCAGGGAAGAATCATGTATCACGCAGCGAGTTAAAAAGGCAGAAATCTTGCCCTTGAGGAATTAATTTCTAGCTGTGGAAAATAACAGATAACATGTATCCACAACAAAAAAGTAGAAAATAACCTCAAGAGTTAAATCTGATGAATACAAAATACTGCATGAACTATAACTCAAGATATCCACTACCTTCGCTGAAATCTCTCTCACGCAGCATTTTAAAAGACTAACTTTTTTAAAGTAATCTTTTCCCAGCTATTCTGTATTAATAACTGTTTACATAATAAGTTACTGTAAAAGATATATACATAACATACTTCTTTGAAGATATGCACTGGATAACTTGGAATAAATCCTACCTCATTTAATACAGATTTTCTGAGACGAGTAGAAAAATGAGAGTTCTGAAAAACCTGGAAAGAATTCAAATCTGATGAAAAACAAAAATATTGTATATGATTAAATTTTCCAACCAGCTTTAATAAATACACCAATATTTAAAACAGAGCAAAACAGAATAGTGAGGTTTGTCAACATTTTTCAAAGTTCTAATCATTTTTCAGAGCGTGAATACTGCAAATTTATATCCAATTATCATTGTTCCTTTTTCTGCTAAAAATGGCTGTGAAGTAATTGAAAAGGTAAAACAGTATTGGAACATGCTGTTAAAAGGTACTAGAACACCTAAATCCTCTTAGCTGCAAACAAAATAAAATGGAGATCACTATAATGATTAAGTGATTTAAAAACTAAACACAACAAGAAAAAGATTTTTTTTTATAGCAGGGAAGTGAAAAGCTAGGAATAACATTTTCTATATGAGGTTGAGGTTTGTTAATAAGATCAATAATACTTTTGCCTTTTAAGTCCATATCATATGTAAAGTATTCTAAAATCCCCGTTTTTTAAAATCCTGAGTTTTTTGGCAGTTCAACATTTGAACATATTTTCTCCACGTAGAATTCAGTCCTTCATTCGGTGAATGCAAGTTTTTAAGACACAGTACCTGAGGTTCTGGAAATATTTCATTGTCTATTTCAGAGCACTCTTTCTAGGCTGTCACTCATACTTTTTAAATTTAAACAGAGTTGAAATGGGGAAATTAAAGCAAAATAGAAAAGAAACTGAAACTTGAGCCTGTTCAGCTGCAGCACAGCCTGTCTGTTAAAGGAGATCCGAACACTAATCTCATTGTTGATTTACATCAGATTCCTTTAACTTTTGTCTGAGTCTTTACTGAAGCTGTTCAAATCAGTTTGTAAATGTAGATTGAAGGAGCAATTTATACCATTATCTTGACAGGCAGCTCAATCAGGATAATTCATTGAAAATATCTACTTAAAACTCATCACAGAGGCAGAGCATTTAATGCTTTCCTTTTTCAAATAAGTAAGGATCATTTATGAAGGAAATGGGAAATTGAAACACTTCTTTTTTTATTTCAGATTTTGTTTTCTAGAAAACAGATGTACTTAAGGTCTTACTAGCTCTCTTTACATTGATGTGATAATGCATGATGCTTTCCAAGTCATGAATGAGCCTTTTTAAGGAACCTATAGAAATTACTTGCAAATTGTAAAGTTCAAATTTTTAATAAATAAATGTTTACCAAGTTATAATAAGAAAAAAAGTGTCCAGAATAACAGAGATTTATTATGACTTTGAAACACAGGTCCCAATTCAGCGAACCGATTTAACTTGTAGTTAGTAGATGAACGATTCCCTTAAATTAGGTGTATAACAAACGACATCGCTGCCATGAAGTGCAGACATCTAAACCAGGAATCTTTCCAGCGATTAATAAGTAAGGGGCTCATTTTCAGAGACCTGCTTTCCCACATGCTTCAAATTTAGGTCCTGGATAGGAGCGCAGGTTATCTGAACCGGCTCTTACCTATTAACTTCGGGGATAGATTTTTCCTGATGATTTTACTGCTCAGGAGGCCTTATTTGCAATTCTCAGCCAGGTGGGTCTTCTCATCACCTTGTAACATCAAGAAGGGCTAGCAGGCTTGCAACCTCTGGTAGCATGGCAGGGTCCCTAAACCGTGTAAAGTGGACCTTTTGCAGGGATGCAGCTTTTGCCAGACCGTGAAGGCTGCTCTCTAGTCAAAATCTGAGGGGCTGGCAGTGAAATGCAGGAAGGATTTTTATGAAAGATGCTAGTGAAGAACAGAAGGCTGCTAAAAGGGACTTCTGTATACTGGTATGAAAGGAAAACCCTGATTGTCTGGAAAACCTTGACTGACTAAGAGGACATAATTCTTCTTTATAGAAGGTGCCCAAATGTTTTGCAGACAAGAGTCCTATGAAGGAGTTAATGTGTTGTTATTTCACTAACGAAACTAAGGCACAGAAAACTTTTTTCCCTAGTATCACAGAGGCAGCCAGTGGTAGAAAGACTCCTGATCTCTGGTTCTGTACTGCTACCACTGGGACGTGTTCTCATTGATTCTTCTTTTCTTGTGGAGTTATTAACATATGTATATCTCGTAATAAATAAATGCCTATGATATTTTAAAATATAATAGGGAAGAAAATGGGAGCAGAGCGTGTTAGTTAGAAACTGCCATTTCAGCAAAAACATCCTGATCTTTTTGGTTTGCACGTAAAAACAGTAGAAGCGTTAATGAAAACGTGAAGACACAACAAAAATAATAGTTTTTAGTATTTATGAGAGTGGACTTTTTCATAAATGCATAGACTATTGCACAGACAGAAGGAGGGAGTTTTGGGGGGCAAGAGGCTCTCCTCGTGTCCAGTGGGACACCTGGCTCCAGCAGGTTTGCCTGGGGGTGCCCAAAATGCCTTTACTCTGGAAGCTTAACCTATTTTTGGAGGAATTTTTAAGCAGATAAGGGCTGTTTAAACCTTTTCAATTTAAAGGGCTGCTATTCAGCACAGAATGAAAATGATGAGTTTTCCAAGCAGCAAGATACAATGACAGAAATTGCACAGCAGCACTGGAGAATAAATACACGCGTTTCAGGCTGATAAGCATCGGGGTACAAACCGAGTATGAAGATAATTTATATTTGTTTTTCTTTGGCTATTATAAACTTTGATGATTTTCATCCTAATTTAATAGCACAATAAATCATTTTTATGAACATCATGCTCTTTAATTGCTTCCTTGTTAAAATGTGAGCTAATTGTCCTTGGTCTTGGAATAAAACTTCGGGGAGAATAAAATACTGTTCTGAATAACCCGAGTCTCTTAAGTTCAATGAAGTTGCAGCAAAGTGCAAATGTCAGAACAGCCTGCTGTTGTGTTCCTCGCTGGAAATGATAAAATCCAAAAGCACTGCTGCGTGTTAGTCGTTGCTGTTGGGTAAAGGGCTGTGGCTGAAGGAATTCTAGCGCTAAGACTTAGCCTCTGACCACCTCTACCTTTTGTGACTGTAGCAATGACTAATGCCGGAGCCCGCTTATCTAGGCAGGCCTGTCCACCCGCGCTGAACGTGGTAGTGCTACCCTCTCACAAACGTAGCGCTTTCTGTAGAGAAAGAGCTTTGCTGCTCAAAAAACTCGTATGCCTGCTCCTTGGGAATGACACCAAAGAATACCTTATAAATGAAGTATGCTTCCCATTAGGGATTACAGCATCATTTGATCAAAGTCCACTGGAAATAGCTCTTGGCAGCACAGACGTTCTCTGTAACTCTTCACTTGCTTGAGTCTGATTGGCAAAGTTGGGAAAAGCAAAGCTGACTTGAGGGCTAGAGGAGAGAAGGACACAACAGGGGTTTTATTGTTGTTTTTGTTTTCTTTCTCCTTGTTTTAAGGAATGGCTGTGTGAAATTGGTGTTTTGGATGCAAAGAAAACGTTGGCAATGGGCTTATTCATCTACGGAGTTGATTGTGCCCTACATGCTGGCTCAACTTGTAAAAAGTAATGCAATACAGGCATCGCTTAAAATTAAACAATTTTTTGGCAACTTTGGTGAAATATACTGTCATCGGCTCTAGAGCACCGACACACTTGATAGAGTTAAAGAATGTTTGGAAGACTTCAAGCTCTCTCTGGTTTGAGTTTAATGAAATCTGGGCAATCAAAATGTCTACCTGGCAGCTCACAAGAGACACTTCATGTTCATTATTTTGTAGTTAAACTATCTATCTGCCCCGATGTGCAAGGCTACAAATTTGTATACATTTTTATATAGTCTATTTCCATTGTAAATTACCCATAAATTAGATACAGACATTTAGGCACCTCAGAGGGGTTTTTCAATCTCTATTTTGGTATTAGGGATAGATGTTACTGAGTTTTGTACATTGGTTCCTCTCTTGAGAAGATCAGCTCTTGCAGCTGGGAGACAAATGCATCACTCCACTGCCTCTTCTTCCCATTCTATGAGCTATAAATCATAACATTTAAAAAGATGAAATACTGGTGCAGTGCCATTATTTATGGTTTTTGTTTGAAGACTGCAGAGCATCTGACAAATGTAAATTGATCCTGACAAAACCTCAATGAGTTATTATGCAGCTAAACATGTCCTCCATAGAGATGGCAAAACTTAAGTGGTATGATTTATAAAAACCTCCATACCCCATAGTACTCCCTTCCCAAATACATTGTAAGCTTAGTCCTAGTTAAATAGGTTTGAGTCAGTTTTCATGTTGCACATAAATCTACAATGCCTTTAAGACCAAAGGCAGAGATACATGAAGAAGAGAGCAGATCCCTCTTTTCTGCTGTATTGTGCCTGCTACTTTGGTGTTTCCACTTCAGTGCAAGAAAAATAAGGATCAGTTCACTGACTTCAGTAGACTTTGTCTTGATCTCAGGTGGTGGTACCTAGTTAGTTTGGACACAGAGATGCATGTGCATTCGGTTTCCCCCATCAATGGAGAAGACGAAGTCCTGCTTCTAGCTTCCTCCCCTTACCTGAAAATTGTCCCATTGTTAGTGTATGGGCCATTCCATTTTTTTTAAAAAAAGCTGTAAAAATATGGCTCCTACAGGGCACCATAGAGAACAGAGGATAGGGGTGCTTTCCTGCTGAAGCAGGTCCTAGAAGAATTTCTCTGAGAGGTCTTCAGGCCTCTCTCACCCCTTTTCTCTCCAGACACACATGTTCCAGTTCATTTTACTTTTATTTCCTTTTTGTGAGTGTAACGTGCAGATTACGCAGCTGTCTTTTTGGTTATTAAATGGGTTTTTATAGTTTAAATATATCTCATGTCTGTGTATATAATGGTCCCAACATGTTTATGACAGGTTATGTCATTGGTTGCCTTGTTAGGGAAACTAACAAAGCTTCTCCATTAGCTTAAGAGGCCTGGGAATTTTGTGCATCCTGTTCTTGTTGCTGTATGTCAGTGCTGGGCAGATTGCCATTATACCTCTGTGCATAATTCACTGGTTAAGAACATGCGACTATGTCTCCCTCTAATGTGTGGCTCCAACAACAACCTGCTCATTCCCCAAAGCCAACGAAGGCAGTCTTGCCAATTCTTGTGATTTTATTGTGAGTCCCTCGACATTTGGTGTGTGCCTTAAAAAACACAGCTCCTGGAGTTGAGATGAATGCATAAGAACCTCAGCTTTCATTTGAAAAACAACATAAAATAACATATTCTGAGCCTTCCTGTTGTGAAAGTGTTTGGAAGTGGACCCCAGTGGTTAAAACCCTAGACGGTAAATGCAATCAAGCCCAAATGTGTTACTAAAATCATATCTTGTGGTGTGATTTTTATTTAAAGACAAGTTCATGAGTATGGGAACCTGTCTATAACTTTTGGATGGCTCAAGCTGGCGATGTAAGAGATGCTGTTCCTGTTCAAGTGCTGGGCTTTTGTACTTTTGATGCTAAAATTCCCATGCTTGATTCCCAATGACAAATATAGTGCTGATCTGTGCGCTGCTTGGGATTTGTCTCATCTGCAGCCAGCAGCCTCGGGGCCAGCGTGTGGAACTGAAATCCAGGTATGTTGCACTTAGTCAAGGACAACTCTGCTTTAGCTCGTTCACTTGGAAGAAAGATCAGACCTGTGCAGGTGCTAAGCAAATTCCTCCCTGGTTACATCTGCGTGATTCAGAGAGACCTCAGCTTCTTTGGTCTCAGCTCCAGAAGCCACGCAGCCATGTTAACACAGCCACGGTCTCTGGTTAATATATCCTGCTTTTCAGCGTGGTAGGTAGTTTGGGCACTCTGTTCTATACAACTTCCAGACGGGAGCTGGGTTGCATCTGGCCAGCTTGGAATTTGGGGTAGAGTGCATTGGCCTGTCTGCACCACTGTAAGTAGTCTTATCTCAACAGTGCTCGGGGAATTGCTTCTTCACAGTAAACTGCCAAAAAGACTCCCTTTGCGACTGAAGCTGAAGGCTGTGCTTTCTAGCATGCTGTGCCCGCAAATATTTGACGACTGCCGTGTTCATACATGTGCAAAAATGGAGTGTCCCAGGCTGGATTTGCAAGTTGCATGTTGGGCTTTTAAATATCTGCCCATGCACGTGTCTGTAAGCACCCTCTTACCTGGGCTGGACTTTAAGGTGACGGTCCCTTCCTCAGAAATTGGCACTTGTAGCAACTTCAGCACTGGCTTGCCGATACTTACTGCTCGAGTTCTCGATATTCTTCATCTTGCTGTCTTTTTCCATCCTTTTCCTCCTTGGGTTGAGCCAACACCTGTGGTCCCATATGGGCAAATTTGGCAGGTCCAGGGGATGGATAACAAGCTCTGGAATATATTTTTCCAACTGTGTCATCTGGCTTATAGGAGAACTCTGGCTTAGCTGTACTGCCAGTACTGGAATGACTCTGGAGCCGTCTCCTAGTCAAATGGTTGTAGAGCTGGCTGGCTTGCTTTGTTTTCCTGGACAGTGTATTGTCTTTTTTTTTTTTTTTTTAATATACATATATATTTTTATTCCCTTTTTACTGTGAGAAATGTGGTCCATATGAAACATCTGACATTAAAGCCTTGTTTTAAATTCCTTCTGCAGTCTGTGTGCTAGGTCTATTAAGATAAAGGGAAGTCTTTTTCCAGTGTCTGTATATGTTCTTGTTGTAGCTGGGAAAGGAATTCTAGGAACTACCTGTGTCTGCTTGCAAGCATCCAAATCTGAGCTCTAAGAATGAGAGTAGATTTCCTTGCTTGCAAAACCACAGCTGGGGTTAATGACTGTAATGGAGATGAAGCAGCACATTTTCTTGCGAACATTAATAACTCCTGTGCACGTTGTCCACATTTTGCAACCACATTTTCAAACCACTGCATGTTTTTCAGAGGACAGCTGCTTGAGGGAAGCCTCTCTTGCTACCAAATGCTGGCACTTTGTTGTAAAGGTCTGCACTCGATTTAAAGACTAGAAATACAACAGGACTGGTGGCCCAGCACTAGAAAAATCAACAACCAAATAAATCAGCTAGCTGTTATTGATCTTAGTTTCCCCCAAAATGGTATGAGACTTCAGCATTCCTTGGGCTGAAGGGAACGAGAAGTTCATTTTTGAGTGCTTGCCACAGTGCATATGTCAGTATTTGCCACTGACTTTCCCTCATCGCAGCCATCTGCAACCCTCTTGGACAAAATCATGCGCAGCACTGTGTATAACGTTCCTGAAAGAAAAGGGAACATGTAATAATTATTTTAAAATAAACACCAAAGGGACAAGTACTGTGTTCTTTGGCTTAATTCATACGTGGATGAAATCATTTTTCTAAACAGGCCTGCCAATGTCCTGTTTCAAAGTCTGAGCCTCGGAGGAGGCCTGCGATCACTGAATGAAGTGTCGGCCATCCCGCCCTCCTCCCACCGCGCTCCCGGCTCTGCGGCAGCCCAGCGAGCTGCAAACCGCAGCCGCCGCAGCACCGTGGCCGGGGCTAGGAGGCATGAACTATCGGCTCAGGATAAAAATATACCACGGGCAATAAACGCGAGAAGGCGCCTGGGTGCTCTGCAGCAGCCGGTTCAGCTGCCCTCACGCTGGCTGCGGACTTCGCCTCCGTCTCAACGGGGAGCAAGCTAATAGCACGCTCCGGCGCGTGGGAAACGCTCCGTCCTTGGCTCCACGGCTCCCAGAACTTGTGGGGGTCAGCCTGGGGACATGCGGGTCCTCCCGTGGGTCCCGTGCCAGCCGGCTGGGCGAACTGCTGCCGGCTGCACCCCCGGGGGGGCTGCGCTGCAGGAAGGTGTAGCCCACCCTTGTCTACCCCCTGCCCGTGTGCTTCGGCTCCTGCCACAGGCGGCATTAACCAAGGGTGTAGGTATAATATCTGTTGTGTGCCTATTGGCTATGCGTGCCCTCTCTCGCCCTTCCTTTCTTCCCTCCCAATTGCACCCAAAGAGGCGTCCCCAAAGGCACCCGCACAGCACAGTGGCAGTGGCACGGAGAAGGGGTGCAAGTTCGGCACGGAGCGTCGACCGTCCTGAAAATCGCACTAGTGTGCCTGGCTCTTAGCCTGCAGGAGAAGGGGCTGTTAGGCTGAACGAACGTATGAGGATGCTGGGATCCCTGTGGGTTATTCATGGCCACCCGAGTTCTGGTGGCGTGAAGTCCAGAATAATGTCTAGCTCACATGTATTTCAAATTTTATTTTATTTTATTTTTTTTTTTAAAGCTGATGGGCACAGGAAGAATTGGCATTTGTGAGTGTGATTGCGCACAGTCACAGGAGTCCGGACACGATGACCTCTGCAATGTCCTAGCCAGGCCTGTGTTCCTGCGCTACCGACATGCAGGGATGGAAGACCAGGGACTTGGCAAGGGCATTTACCACCTCTTGGCAACCACTGTCCAGTTTAATTTTTAATTACCTCCAAGGCCAATCTCAAGATATTACCAATGCCCTCAGAGGGAGTTGCGTCAGCCTGTATTCAGAAATCACAGTGAAAACTCAAACTTTGTTTTGGCATTCATTCTGAGGAACATTTTAAAACTTTAGTATAATTGAGATGAGACCCTGTAACTGACTTGTGGTTTTTTTTTTTTTTATTTCCAAATCATTATTTGATTTCTCTGAAATGGTGGCCATCTTGCCAAACAGAACATGGTACATACACTATTTACTGTTTATAGGAAAATCTGCAAAACCTTCTCCCATGCAGGGGACCCATGTAGGAGTCCATAATTCCCGCTTACCGGTAATTGAAAGAAGTGGGCTTCATCTTGTCTGTGTGCTCAAGTCTGACTTTCCTCTATTAGCATCATTGCTTTAGCGCTGAACCAGAATAATTCATGCCAATGAGTGCTGTGCCAGCCCGAGGAACAGACAAACCATCCTGCACTAGTAGACAGCACAGAGTTAGAATATAAATGCTTCAAAGACTTGCAGACATCTCAGTGCGAAGATACTAATCCAATGAGCAACATCCTGAACAGATGTCTGCTCTGTAATTGCTTGCGTGCATGTTAACACTAGCAGGTGATGATCTGACCGCCGGGCTGAGCGTGCACGTACGTGGGTGTGTGTGGGTGGGTGTGAAAGAGGATGATTTTCTTGATGCTGACATTTTGATGTACAGTAGCGTTTGATGAAACGCATTGTTTCCCCTAAAGAGGGACCCGATCAATCACAACGGGTTGAGCTCTATCTACCTAGTCTTAGCCATGTTAGTCGGTGGCTAGGGAGGAAATTGTTACTCCCCAGCCCGAGTGAAATGAGTCATGAAAGAAGCCAAGATGCTGGCTAGAGATGCTGTGTGAGTTTGATACAATGTTCACTATGTCTTGGAAGAGCTATTTTAAGAAGAATTTGGCCAGAATCCTTGACTTTTGATTATTCTTTTTTCCTTCTCCTTGCATTTTACTGTTTCCCTGTAGCATGTTCTAAACGTTGTGTCTTGATTTATATCCGTAAATAAATCTCCTTATTTATGAAGATGTAATGTCCCTGGGGTCCAGGAGGCCCCAGCCATTCCATGTAACTGAAAGAGACGTTACCTAAGTGGACCATGAATCAGAAGTGGGGCAGACAGGGAGAACTATTTTTACCAACCCGCTTGACTTGCGAGGAGGTCTGCCCAAAAGGCAAGTGGGGGCAGCTGATTAGGGGGACCGGGAAGGTGCTGGGAATTGTACCCTGGAGAATCGTTTCTGAGCATTACAAGGTGCTTGGGCTGTGCTGAATTACGGAGCAGGGGAAGCAAGCAGGAGAGACAGTGGGAAAGCTCTTTGTGTGCTATCTAAGCGATAGCCAGGGCATTCTTGACAGAGGAAGAAAGGTAGAAACTGGTGGTAGCTGCTAAGATGAATAAGTTACTTTTTGTTGCTCACTTGCCAGCAGCAACGTGATAGAAAATGTGTAGCAGCTTAAGTTAGGTTGGTCACGGTGGAATTACAATGCTGCTTTTCTCTGAAGAGCGTCTCCTCGTAGTCTTCACTTGTATTCCTCCATTGCCCCTCTGATGCTGTGAAATAAAGCCTAGTGTTAATGATGCCTCTTCTGGCTAGTGTCCACAGAGACGTTACCTTTTCAGTCCATGTGTCTGGGTGGGAAGCTTATAGAAGATTTCTGCTTCTCTCAGGAGAAAAAGTCATCCCACCTTTTTCTCGGCAGGTTCTGGTTGGAGACGTGTGGTGCAATCTGCAGCAACTTCAGGTTGTGAGGAGTGCAAGTATCTGTCACCTGAACTTTCTATTTATTGATGACCTTTTTTGGTAGGGTAGAAACCTTGTCGTAGTATGAATATAATTTTCATTCCCTTCACTGGGAGATTTCACAGACTAGGGATCAAAAGTATTTTCTTGCTTATTTTTTTTTTTAAATTGAACTTTATTTTTCAGGAATTTGCTTTACTCATTTATCTTGGTAATAATACTCTGCTAGCCATTCTCAGTGAACTGAAGATGAAGAATGGCTTTAAGTACTTCTGCAGATAGTTTTCAGAGTGTGTTGTTGTTGGTATGGTCCTGAACTATGGTTAGAACAGTAACTTGTCTTGGAAATGCCGTCTTCTCAGTCAAAATATCTGCTCTGGATTGTTTTTGAGTCTAAGTTATTACTGTCAGTGATTACTGAAGATAAAGTGTTTATTTTAGTGAACTAACAAATGTTCTATGAGGATGTTCTGTCTGAAAACATTTTCATTGACTTTTTCCTTAAAAGGCTCTAATTTCATGGGAAGATTGGGTCTTCCATATGAAAAATGCAAAGATTGGAGTAGAACCAGGAAATACTGCAGGTGAAAAATATTAGAAAGTGCCATTTCAGGCCACCCCCATGTCCTCATTTTCTGATATGGGCCTGGCCTCCCTGTCCTGCTGTAACCAATAGGGTTCCCACCTTACACTGCTTCCCATTGCCACAGGAGGACTTCAGGGTGCATTGGGAGATGCAATCCAACCAACTGTTACCATGAAACAAGCAGCATAACATTTCAAAATTAAAATATTTGTTTATCAGGTTTTTCCCCCGAAAGGCAACACTTTTGCAAAAAGGGGGAAAAACACTGGCGTAGGTAGGAGGCTGACTGAATTCCTCGACATGTCACTTCAACACACTTATCAGCTTAGTAATGATGACAGTGTCTTATTACTAGTAGTGAGGTAAGTGGCAGAAAGCAGCCAATACGGTTATCAACTCCCTTGAGGAGTTTGGAGAGTGACAAAGAAGAAAAATCATCTTTTGTCTTGCACATAGACCAAATATGATATGTAATCACAGAAAAAGAAGCACACAACAAGCCAGTCTTTGTCAGCTGTCTAATTATAGCTACAGCCAACTAAATAGCCAGCAACATGCAGTCCTCATTAAATCTGCTGTGCACAGAAATTATTGTTAGGGTCCAGAGAAGCTGGGATAGTGAGGGGCTGGACAAAAGTCATGCAGGGGAAAAATGATTTGAGAAGAGGAACCACTCTGTGGTCCCCCATCTTTGGAGACCGAGGAACTGAAACACTAATATTAGCAGGATCTGTCTTTTTTTTTTTTTTTAGCAATTCTGTTTGTGAGTCACCCAGGGATGCTAAGGACAATTATTCAGCCACTCTCCATGATACTTTTGAAGTGCTTTCCTGCTGAAAACTTTCCTTCCCACCTTTTTATGATCATGTTTTCCCTTCCTTTGGCCTCTTTTGTATTGTTTTGTTCACTGGTAGGAGATGGGGCTGCCACTCTTGTCAAGACAGATAAATAAATAAATAAACCTTCCAGGCGTTTAATACAAAAGAATGCTGGTTGCATGTGGGCAGCTGTGATCAGAGTAACAACATTGAAAACAGCAGGTAAACTCATGATAAAACTGGCTAAAATGGCTGGGAGGTGTCCAGGTGGCAATATTAGTAGGAGGACTCAGAGACTCTTTGAAAACACCTTGAAATCCAAGGTACAGGGCATTTTTATAGCTCTTTTTGAAACATATGAATAGTACATTTGCTTTTCCTTCTTTCCACGTGTCAGTTCTCTCTTAGGATTCTCCTGTAGAGAAAATCCCTTCCTGAACTCTTGCTGTAATCATCTGTCTTCTGCTTCCCTTCTGATCATGTGCAAACCAGATCCTCAAGCTATATTAATGGTTTGATACAGTAGTAATAGCTGAATGATATGGGAATAGATCAGATCAGCATTTTTCTCCTGAAACGGTTCTCTAGGGAATCACGAGTTTAGAAAGTAATGAAAACTTCTGCAGAAAAAAACACTCTGTGTTTTCCTTGGGCTTCGGGATGTTTAAAAGCAACCTGAAAAATCCCCTGAATTTTTTTGACAAAAACCAAATGACAGTTTGTAGGCAGATGCCGCCAGGACGGAGAGCTCTTGCTGTGTAGCCGGGAGCAGGCAGCATGGGGAGGCTGCTCTCGAGTGGAGAAGGGAAAGGAGCTCCTCTCTGCTCCTGCCCTCCTCACCTCCACCCCCGTCCCGGCTCTGCCGGGTCAACAGTGAGGAGTCAAGGCGATGGCTCCGTCTGCTCTCACCTTTCCTTTATCATTAGGAGGCTGACAACCATTGCTTCTAGACTGAAATGCTTTCAGCTTTAAATCTGGGGATTCTAACGTCCTGAATACGTAGAGGGGTAGTGTATACAAGCCCGTCACTCAGAGCTAGAGAGTATACACAGGAGCCTTCGGGTCTAGAAAGGCATAGATGCACAAAATGCAAGACTTATTACTGATGACCTGCTTCTATTTATTCTCAAAGACCAATGTGAAGGAGTTTAAGGGCTGAATTCATTCTTAGCTGTGCACTGAAGTCGACAGAGTTAGACCAGGACTGTGTTTGGCAGTATTTCCATATCCTGCAATTCAGCATGGAATATGTAATCATCTGACAGAGGGTTCAGCATGTTTAGTTGTATAACTGCTAGAACAGATAAAGGATCAGCCAGGCAAACAGTGAAATATGAAAACGGTTCTCGTAAAAACATCCCAGCCTTGGGGCATGCATCTGCCAAGACTACTCCGTGGTGACATGAATGGACATAGCATTTAACTACTCTCCAAGAGGAGAGAGGATTACAAGGAGGTGGGGAAAGCAGAAGAAGCCAGAGCAACCCTGCCAACAATAGCAGGTTGCAATACTTAATCTCAGTGCTTGTGCCAATGCGCTTCGAAGCTGCTGTTGTTTTTATGAGCAAAAATGCAGAAAAGACTAATCTGTGTATTTATGTCTGTCTGGAAATGTTATAAGTGCCGTGTGGTCATTCTGATTCCAGAACCAATGGGGTCGGTATTCCCAGGATGGGGAGACTTGGACAGGGTGCCAGAACTCAGCGGCTACACGTGGGACTGAAAGCAGAGAGTGAGTAAATGGAGGGATTCAGTAAAGTGGGAGGCAAACCAGGAACTCTACCCACATTTCCAAATAATAGGATTTTCTGGGGCTGTTTCAGCTCAATGCTACAAATTGTATGCCCTTGAGAAGTTCTAGAGCATCATCTTCTGTCCTTTCATAACAAGCTTCCCTATTATGCAATTAATCTGCTCATTTGTTTTCTGGTATGACTGTAACTGATAGTGTTATTTTGAGGGAGTTTATGCTAGTTAGGTAAGCTAGAGCAAGCATCCTGTGTGCCATAAGCTTTAATGAGCACACAGAACAAGTTCAATAAAGGGGCAGTGGTAGCATGAGCTTCCTTCCATGCCAATATTTTCCTGTGTTTGTCGGTATAGTATTATTTAGCATAAGGGATTGTGGCTTATTATCTACTCTTCTTTCTGCTCTCAACAGAGCATTTCTTGCAAAAGTATAATGGGCTTTTAACGGTGGCTACTGTGGTTTGGTCTTTGGTCCCATGTCATTCTTTTGACAGTGACAGCAGAAGTCATAAATACAGTGCTGATTTTTTGTGGGCACTAGGATCTGTATACAGATCACAGGCACATCTCATAGGTTATCAGTCAGTATTGGTATAGGGCAGGCTTAATATGACAGATATCTGCGTCCTGTTCCTGTTTCTTATCTACTGCTGTTACCGCGGGCTGGTGGGGAAGTGGGTGCTTTGGTGTCAGGTTATGTCGCTGGCGACAGAGCAAGAGGGAAGCGGGTTTTCCTCTGGCTGTTTGAAAGATCCGCGGAAAAAGTGGATTTGGATTCATCGGGACATGCATTCCCTGAGGAGGGTGGAGGAATAACACAGTTGATTTGCTGCTACTTCGTAGTACTCTTTGGTTACACAAAAACATAATACACTGATCTGTCTTTCCTATCTGATCCTGCCATGGTAGTCTCCATGCTGTCTAAGGGTTTGCTTGATAATGTGTCTCTGGTGGTTTGTAGTTTTGCTTTAATCCAGCTAAAGCTTAGCTCTGTTTGACTGGTAAAAGACAGTGACACGTAGGAGTAAGGCTTCTTTGGCTTTCTTTGTTGGGTAGGACAGATATTTGGCAGCTGAGTTTCCCAGGGACCTAGGGATTAAAGTGAACCTTGAGTTTCTTTCTTACTTAAAAGTCTCTGTCACTCCAAACTTGACATTTTTTTTCTATATAAGCTATAAACTACTGCAGGGAAGAAACATTTTCCAGATGACAGTGCTCCATAGATGGTGTTGTAGGATGTCGGTTATCTGTGATGAGAGTTGCACATCTCTACCATACTCATGGGATCTCTTTTGACAATGAAATGTTATTTCTGAGAGAAATGAAATGTGTGTGGACAGGTAAGAAGGTGAAAATTAGCATGATCCTTGTGGAATGCAGATTTATCTGAGCTTCAAGAAAGATTTCTTGATGAACTGGACTAAACCTGGGCTAACCTGAGCCTTAAATGGTTTGCTTCCATTAGGGGTATCAGTAAAAGCTTTGATCTTTTAATGGGTCTATATCTGTTAATGTTTGTATAATTTTTTAAGGAACGGGAAGACCATTTCCACCATAATAGTGTCATATTTTGATGTTCACTCAAGGTTTGTGACCTTCCAGATTGAAATCTGACTATTTAACGTGATAGCCTTACACAGCAAAAACGAGATTTTGGAAGTGTCCTGTGCTAATGGGAGTTTCAGATGAGGTGGAAGACTGAAGCACTTCCTTTGGAAAAGGAGTAAATAACAAGAAAAATTAATGTTCTGCAATGTAGGTGCTTCAAATACAGACTCCCACATGTTGTGCTGTAATTTGCCTTGATAATTCTGTGGAAGAATTTTTTCCTCATGTTAGCTGGGATCAGATCTCTCAAAGACACAGGACAGAGAGAAGGAGAAACTGTCCCTCAGATTAAAAAACCCAGATCATGCAACAAATAAATAAACTTTGTGCTTGTGTAGTCAGGTGCTGGTACTGTGTACCTAAAGCTGTAATATCATATGAAGTTTATCAGAAGGGTTGGAATGCTCACACTGGAGTCCTCACCAAATTTCTCCTGGGCAAATTACTATCCATCTTCCTAAATCCTCTTGGCAGTTTCTACCAGAGAAAGAAAAAGGATTTGACAGGAGTTGAGGCCCTGGACTGCACTTAGGTCTGGGCTCATCCCCTGTCTCTGTGCATGGTCCCTGTCTGAGAAAGGCAGCGTTGACATGCTCTGCAAGTCAGTTGTCCACCGGGCTGATAACTTGGGATGGGGGATCAGGGAATTAATTATGGAGAGGCTCAAAGACTCTCTGGCGAGGTAGGCCTTAGCAGATGAAAGTCTTCCTCATACCCTGTTCTGGACACCTGCGTGCTGCTACCGTAATAGCTCCAACCCTCACTTGCTTTTTTCCTTAGAGGCAGTTGCATTTCACCAGTATTATGGATGGGTGAAATGACTCTTGCAAGCATGTAGCACAAATGAGCTGTATGAGTGCCACAGTACACGGAAGAAATGTGAGTCATAAATCATCATTAACATCTGCTGGAAAACGTATCTGTGCCCCAGTGGTTGTAGGTTACTGTCAGAGCACTTGACACAATACCCACGACTGGTGTTTGGTACGTTTGGGACACAAGTCCATAAAGATTGAGACTGCTAATGGCTGCTTTAACAGGCGTGTCAGTTTTGGCTTAATGAATTTGTTAATATCAAGCAACTTTCTTCCTCCAAACAATGGTGTTGGTAATTCACAAGCTGTTATTCTTGGAGCCCCACTTTAACAAAAGCCAGCCTCTCTGTCTGAATGTTGCTGCTTTCATATTTTATTGCAGAAATTACACAAAAATATTTGGCTTGTCTAATGAGGGCTTGACGATATAGTATATATTGCTGAAAATGTGTCATCGCATTATTCCTACAAAAATAAACTTTTGTGTTTTTTTTCCTTGTCCATTGGCATTTTGCTAGTTCAAACTGGGGAATACGGGATGTCTATGTAACTTGTCTAATAATACAAAACAAATGATATGGGTGTAATGCTGGTATTATCAGGGCTACATAGATCGTTCCTTTGCACTTACGCTTGTTTTCCTCCCTCTTTAGATCTATATATTTAGACTGCTGTTGGCATCTGTATTTTCAGAGGCTTTAGGAACACAGGGTTTGACCTGACCGAATGTCCTTATTAATCCGTGTTCTTACATGTGCTAGATCATGCAATTTGTTTTGCAGGAGGCCTTCAGGGCCAGGAAAGCTTATTGTGGTTATCTAATCTGACCTATTTCATTACAGAGGTCACTGAATAACCCCCACAGGATTTCCTGCAGCTGGGAGAGAGAGTACTTGAAGAAAGTTTTCCATCATGATCAGAGATGGCTGAAGGCTTTTTGGCAGTGTAGGCAAAATTTCTTTTCAGGGCAGCAGCAGACCGGGGTGTGACAGGAGAAGGGCTGGAAGCGGTCAGGGGATTTCAGGAGATGGGGGTGAGGATTCTGGGACTGGTCAGGAGGACTCCAGTAGGCAAGTATGAGATCAGCAAGCTTTTGAAGACCATAAGTGTCAAACAGGCTTAGGAAAAATCATGGAGGAATGCAGAAAAGGTACAGAGGTGATTAAGGTTTTTTTTTTTGGCAGGTGTATGATTTAGGAGGATGTCACAGGGCCAGGTGGTTTGAGGTAGAAGCTTTTCAGGTAGGAGATGGAGAGGAAAGGTCATGGTTTCCAGAGAAGGCATGGAAGTGATGAGACTTTTGGGAGGGTCTCAGTGGGGGACAAGAGGGATTTGAGACACGTGAAAAGTTTGAGGGGACTGTCATTTGAGGCAGGGATCCCTCTGCTTCCCCCTTACCGCATCCAACCCCTTCCCCTCCAGACTTCCCTTACTCCCCCCCTTTGGAGGGGTGTGAGCCTCACAGCCCCAGCTGTGCTTCTCACAGCAGCCAACCTCCCTGCGGGAGAAACATGCCCCTATTTGGGCAGTTCCTAGTTGTCTTACTGCACCTTAGGGGACTGAAGCAAATGGATGGGGAGGGGGCTGCAGGCAGGCACGGGGCTGGAGGGGAGACCTGCGGAGCGGTCCGTTCTGCTTCTGCTGCTGGGAGCTCAGGATGGGGCAAGAGCTGCTTCCCACTCCAGCTGTGGCCCACCACCAGTCCCAATCCTTCTCCTGGGGCAGGATCAGGGCATTACCCTGGCAGCCAGCTGAGCTGTGCTGTTGCTCAGAGGGACCCCCGCTCTTTTCTGGCACAGCATGAGAAGGTGGCTTGTGGGATCCCCCCTTCCCACTGCTTGGGGATCAGCCCTCCTCACCAGCTGCTGTGATTTGGCTCTGAACTTAAATAAAAGCCACACAAGTGGTGGAGAGTCTACCAAGGCTCTTGGTAAGTCATTTCGAGTGTTGTGAAAAACGTACATCGCTTAACTAGTTTGAATGTATTTACTGTCAGAAGCATGGGAGGAAAAGAAATGGAGCAGAAGAAAAGTGCAAATTTTGGCAAGGCTGGCCGACTGCTGGAAAAATAGAGGGCAAAGAGGGCTTTTCTCTATACACAAGGTTAGAAACACAAGGCAGAAGAAAAGAGAAAAAGCTGACATGAATTGGATTAGGAAGCTAATGAAGGATTGAAGCAATATATTATATTGCTACTGTGGAGGAAAACGAATACCTTCCTCCCAGAGATGAGAGATGAGGAAAGAAGTGGATATTTGTTCAGTGTAGAGTGCAAAAGCCGATGGCTGTCCTGTTGGAAAACAGGATCATTGGCTCTGTGAGGGGGAAAGTGTGGAAGAATTAAGACTTTCAAACCTGGACTGAAGATTTATAAACTGTCCTTGTAAAAAGAAAGGAGAATTTTGCTTTGAGAAACAGAATTTGTCAAATATCATATCTTTTGTGTCCAGTTTGGCATCCCTCTCCAACACTGGCCCAGACCTGATTTTTCAGAGGAAGTCAGTGTGTTTTGTGTAACACACACACAGCAAATAGCTCAGTCTTGTGGAGGGGAGTCAGGCCACTTATGGACACCTAAGTCCAATTTTGTTTTCTGACAAACTCTAATACAGTCATTGGCTGTGTACTCTCTCCTTTTTTACTAGCCATGCTGCTTGACCTATGAGTGGAAGCAAAGTTAGTGCATTGAGGGCTTTCTGAAGGACTGTTTATTTCATGACACAGAGCAAAGCCCACAGAATAAGGGGGCAAGAACAGACCATAAAGCTAGATAATACTATTGTTGTTGGATGCTGGATTGAGCAAGTCAGAGCAAAGGGGTACAAGCTAAGAAGTACAGGAGAATAAAATAGGATGCCCCTGTGTCTGCTTACCTGGTTTATTACTAGCAGAGAAATATGGACATATTTTCTAAATGGAAATGAAAAAGAAAATGGCTTTTTTGGAGAACTGATCCAGGTCCTGGGAGAATATTTGCACAGCTCCATCTCTCAGGAATACTGCTGCTGTTGGCAGTGTGTTTCCTTCCGTGACTGAAGAAAAGGGCATTATGGAGAAATCAGGTCGTCCCAGGTGAGGAGTGGAGGTCCAGCCAGATGTTTCTGGTGTACCGTGAGGCCAGTACACATCTGGATGCACTAGGTGGCAGGGTCTGCCCACGACAGTGAAACACGCTGTGGGGATGGTGTTTGCATGGGACAGAGCAGCAGGTGGAGAACATATTTCCTCAGAGAAGCCAAAAAGGAGTCCAAAAGATCTCTATCTAGAGATGGTATGCAATTCATTATCAAATGTAAAACAGCCTGCTCCAACATAGTTCACTGATGAGTGAGAGACTTACATTTAGTTGATTGAAAAGGAAAAATGGGAGTTTTGTTATCAAAATGTCTATGATGAGCCTTGTCTTCAGGTAGAAACAGAACACCATGGGAAACAGCTTAGCCACGTCTTCCTCTGCCCTGTTGATATTCAAATAATTTTAAACTGAATTGCTTGTTAAGTCTTGGGCAGACAGTGATTCATGTTTGCTCTCATATCCTGCACTTGCCCTGACAAACACAGGATTTGACTCTTGCTTGAAACTATGCTCAAGAGCAGCAAACTGCAGGTGCGTGCAAAGGGAGGGCCTGCTGGCTGGTGGGAACAGGACCTGAGGTCTTCTCCACTGAAAGCCTGACCTTTTTTGAAAAGCCTTGGTCCAGGGGAGAGCTTTTTGTGGAGAGAAGGTTGTTAGAGATGCTGGTGGCAGCTATGAGACATATGAGCAAAAGGAGAAATCATATCCTCACTTCTGCAGAGGGGGATATTGAGGTGATGTGATTTGGCTGGAACTACATGGAAAGTTAATAACAGGGCCAAGACTGGTGCCAAATGAGCTCCCTGGAGCCCTGAGCTTCGACGGTCCAACCATGTCTGCTGTGAAAGCAGGTGTAAGCTGCTTTCTGAGGAATGGGCTAAAGATGTTGACATTGGCTGACAAAGAAGATCAAACCTGGGAAAAGCAATAAACCAGACCACAGTGTTTGAATGTGCTCACCATGAAAGTGTACTTTGGTGAGGAGGCAGCTCCTGTTTTTCTCCACCATAAACCACTGTGGTTTTCAGCCTCCTCTCTGCAGATTGCAACAGGTCACACATTAGGCATACATTTTCTAGATGAGATCCATGCCTCTGTTGGGAAAATTTTAGGGATCTCCAAGTCACAAAAGCTTGAAAACCACCAGTGTGGCTGTAGACTTCTCTCTTTGTACTTCAGAGGTATAAGTATAAAAGACAGATTCCCTGAAGGGAATCTTCATCCTCTGTCCCTGTGAGGGACTCTGAAAGGTCTCTTTTTTTTTGTAAATTGAACAGACTAACAGCATAAATCCAACATGACATTTTTAATTTTAGGCAATGACTAAACTTAGGTCATGACTTCATGTGAACTTCAGTTGTTTTGGCTCCTCTCTGACAAGTAAATAGTTAAAATAAAAACATTGACAGGTGGTGGACAAGACTGTCCCTTTATGTATTTTTTTCTGCAGAATCCATCTATGAAGAGGCAATGTTGCTTTTTCCCACTGCTAAATTTGCAAAGTATGCTTTCTGTTTCATGTAGGTTGCAGTACAAATTGGCTCATTCTTTCCCATAGCAGCCTCTGGTCTATTGGTCTTGTTGCACATAATTAATTTTGTCTGTCATCATCTGATCCCTCTTCCCACATCACTTGTCTCTTATACCACTGAAATTACAGCCATTGTTTAATTTCTTCTGATCTACAAAATATTGAGAGAAAGTATCATTTTCCCTTCAAGATCTGACCTGACCAAAACCTATGTTTGACTTGATATACTTGGACTGACAAATAAAACCACAGGTAAGAAAAATAAACCTGTGGATACTTTGCCAGGTAAGCAAAGGAGGAAAGTAAAGCTGCCCTGTTCCCTGCTTTCCTCTTCTTGTAACTGAAAAGGAGACTTTCAGAGGGCTGTAATTCAGTAGAAGCACCTTATGGCATATAGTCAAAGGGGGCAATGTTCATTGCCCTGCCTACATTTGAGGACCGTAGAAAGGGACTATCAAAGAGAGGGACCTCAGCTTCCTGAGATGATGTGGAGCCAGCTGTGGTGTTTGCTTTTGGTGGGGAATGGAGCGGGCGCTGCATTCCTGATTGTCCTCAGATTGTGCAGGGAGAGCTTGGGGTTGCTGCTTCCTCCTGAAGTCTGACTCCCTGCGTGGCAGCTCCAGCATACGCCAAGGCCCTGACGGGCTGTACACAGGGATCGTGCAGGTCCCTCAGGTCATGCCCTGAGTGCTGAGTGCTTCCAGTACAGTGAGCTTTTATTGCTTGGAGTCCATAAAAATGCCTTCATAGAAATTGGCATAAAATTTGGGCAACCTTCCAAAGTAAGGGCAAAGCAAATCCTCCCCAGCTGAAGAGCTGCATTAACTTGTGCATTGTGCATTAACTCTACACCTCTGGCTTTTTCACTGCTTCACTAGCTTCTCCTTTCATTGGCAATTATCTGCTCTTTCCTCTCCACTTACCCCTGTAAGTCATGACTCCTTTTCATTTATTGGCTGCTTCCACTTCCCCCACCTCCTCTTGCCCATATTCTTTCATCCCATCTTTCCTCTGGTGCCTTACCAAGATCCTTTGCCAGTTAGAGTGCTCTCTGCATTACAACGCCCAACACTCATCTTCCCTCCTTCCAGCAGACGAGCCTGGAAGAGGCCAAGGCAAGATCTGGAATGGCAATCCAGGTGCACCAGCAAAACACACAAAACTAACACGTATGAATCAGTAAACAGTTCTGCCACCAAACTCTGGCCCCAGAAATGAGAGCACGTTGGTAATCATGGGAGACAGAGTTGTTTTGGTGGTGTAGGGGAATGAGATCTAGTCAGAGCTTTCCAGGTGCTTGCAACATACAGCCTTACTTCCAAGGGCTCTGTGAAAAGAAGACACTGAGGAGGGAACATGGACACCCTAGGGTGATGCCTATCTGTCTACAGGGGGACAAGTGTGATTTTCTGGCCCGTGTTTACAATTGCCTATCTATCAAGTTTAAGGAGCAGTCTGTTGCCCCAAGAGTGGCCTGAGCTGGTATCCAAATACAGCAGGTGGACCTTCCTCTTGTCGATGCTTATTTGTTTCCAACGATGGTTCCACCAGACGCCAGTCAGCCTTGATCAGGCTGAGTTCACTCAGCAAGTACCTCAACTCAATCACTTGTTTTTGGTTTGTCTGAAAAAAAAAAAAAAAGAGAGAAAAAGAAATCCCAGGAAAAGTGAATATTTCTGAGAATGATGGTTGTTTGCTATTTCGCTTCAATTTTATATGAACTATTTGGGTTGGCTACAGTGGAGCTGCCAGGTGGCTAAACATGCCGAGTGAGTGTGGTCAGTGCTTGGGACACGCACTGTGCTCAAGGCATCCAAAAAATTACTCCTGACCTTCATTTAGTCTGCCAATCACTGCAGGCTGCCCTTACATCACATTTTTTCACTAGCCAGTAACAGATTCATAGAAGTTAGGGATGGAAAAGACCTGTTAGGTCATGCAGTCCATTCCCCCCCCTCCCTCCCCTCCGCTCCCTGAAGGTCAGCCCAGGGCTGTTCCCTACAGTGTATTTTCTAGTGCTTTGTCCAGTCTCACTTGAAATGACTCAAGTGGTGGGGCTGCCAGCAGTTCCCTCTGGGAGCCTATTCCACAGTCTAATGGGCTTCATTGTTAATTTTTTCCTGATTTCCAGCCTAAAATATCCCTTTGCTAGTTTTGTCCCATTACCCGCTCGCACCACCCTCAACAGTTCCTCTCCTTCCTCCTCGCTAGCAGCACTAGCGCTCCACACTGCTAAAACACCAGTGAGCTGAGAATTCAAAAGCGTTTTGCAAAAAGTACACACATTGCTTCCTTTATAGCCATTGCAAAAAGAAGTTAAGGAGCTGGGAGAGAAAGTGAGTGATGACTAGAACCAGACACAAAACTCACATCTCCTAACTCGTTTCATGGCCTTTGTGGATAAAAGCCTGTTCTCACCTCTCCAGTCAAATTTATACACGGGGAGTTGAAAACGAGCAGAGAAGAGAGGGGAAGATCTGAGGTTTTGATACTGATCACGGTAATCCCTTGACACTTCAGTTTATTGAAGTGGTGACTGGGAAGAAGGCTCAGAGTCTTTTTCTACTCCATCTTCTCCCAGGATTTCTTATTGATGTTTGGACTTAGCAGTATCCAGGGCATTTGTTTTGAATAGGATGAGGCAGGTTGCCAGTATGTTCTGACTAGATAACATCCCAACCCAAATTTCTGGATGTAAACAGATACCATAGTAGACTGACTCCGGCTCCAAGCTTCGCAGCTGGGCCTTGTCTCTAATGATACATTGAACCAAAATCCCAGCTCCAAACAGGCACAGTATCAGATAGGGATTTTGAGCCTTGAACCTCTGTGTGGTGAAAGAAGAGATGCTTTCTCAAATACCCTTCATCAAGTGTTTTCAAAATTACTCTGACCTTTTAGACCAGGTCTTATTGCCTGGGAGACCTTTGGAAAGGTGCTTACTGTCTCAAGTTGAACAGTAGATCCGTGATAATGTGGTCCTAGCTTTATCATAGCTCTTGTATTAATACTCTTTGAAGAAATCTCACGTGGCGTGAGCCCAACCTGCAAGGTCCCTTGAGGACTGGGCCCTCAGAAACTAGAGATGGAAGAGACCTACAAGATTAGCTCATCCTGTTCTTTCCCCCGCCAATACAAGTCTGTTCCCCACGGTACATTTTCCAGTGCTGTGTCCAGACTGATCTTATTTTTAAATGATTCATATGATAGGGTTTCCTCCAGTTCCATTGGTGACTGGATGGCTGCCAGAACATTTTTTTTTTTCCCCTTACTTTGACTTTGTGTCTTTGGATTCATCCACAATTTTGAGGTCTGCAATTTGTACTGAGCATTAACTGGCAGTAGAGTGAGTAAGAGCAGAGAAAACTTTAAGGACTTTATCCTGGTTTCTTGAGGCAAACAAAACCCTGACAGAAGCCAACAAGCGTGTTGTTTCAGAGAGACCAGGCTATCGGTGAAAGTTGCTTGTGTAGGACAGATGTGGGTTGGTTTGAAAATACCTATCCAAGCCTTTGTGCTGATATCAGTGGTAACACTGAAGTTTCTATCCTAGCTGTTGAACTCTCATGGCTGGTGACTGGGATTGCTTTCTTCTCTGAATTTACACTGGCAGTTTGAATTTCAGGGCAGTATGCTGGGCTTATAGCCAGACAGTGTTGGCCAAGGAGCGTGGAAGTAGTAGGGTTGACCAGGTGCATTGCTGCAAGCATAGCTTCTTGCTTTGCCATCCCATATCCTAAACACTTCAGTTACTTATTGCCACACACTGTTCACCCTCCTGTGTCACTTGTCACTGTCCTGTGCACTGTTTGGAGTCCTTGGGTACCAGTGTCTGTGTCCTCAGGATCTCATCATTCATGAAGAATAAATTACCACCTGGAAAAACAGTTGGGATAAGCAGTGCGACCAGATTTTCTGAGGCCATCACCGCTCATCTATGGGCAGCTGTTTCCTCAAAAGGACAAAGGCTCAGCAAGCATTGCTCACTGCAGCCCAGGAAAGAGCTGAAACTTGTAGCAGGGCTCCCACTATGAAAGGGCCAAGATTTCACCCCTCGTACTTTCTCCTCCTTTCAGAAACCCTTTCTCTGCTGCCGCTCCAAAACTCTTTCTTTTCGCTTTCGGGGATACTTAATTTTGTGGGTAAGATGTGGGCTCTGCCTTCAGGGAGTGCTGCATGTATGGCTGCAGCTACGGATAGCTAATGCTTAAAGCCAATGCTGCCAACAAGAGCCTGGTCTGGAACATCAATCATTTCTGCAGTGTAAGCTGCAGGCTGATGGTTCCCCTGGAATAGACACTTACTGGAAAATATGAGAGATTTGGAAATAGTGTAGAAAAGACCAGAGAAGGAGGGTAAGAAAGAAGAGGACATAGCTCAGAGCCACCTCTTCAGGGAGTGCAGTGGTCCCAGAGTCCCTTGGAGCTTGCCTGCCCTAATCCATCACAGGAGCCATGACCTTCATCTGCAGGATGGAGTTACCTTCAGAGGTAGGGCTCGGTCCTCCACCTCTCCGCACTGGACTCTGATAATCTTGGGCCCAGACCTACTTCCTCCTGGCCAATTAGAGACTTATTTTAAATCACCAGACATCACATGTCACTGAAGGACAAACTTCTCTGGTATGATTAACCTTAGAAAAAGATCTGGGTTTCCACCAGCATTATTATTTACTTTTACCTAAAGGAATGGCAAAACCGAATTTCTTCTCCTTTCTGCTAGCCAACTGCAATAGTTTTATCTAACGAGATCCAACAGCACTTTATCTTCCTGAATGTTCTCTGAGAGATGTCTATATGTGGTTCTCATTCTTTTTTCCCTGTGGGTTTTTCTTGGAGCCTAGAACAATCACTCTTAGACCGGCACTGACTTTTGTCCTGTAGGAACGAAAAGAGGGACCCAGACTGGTTTAGAGGGATGATGGTTGAGTGACTTCTAACAGGTGACAGTTGTGTGCACTGCACTATGCTACACGTGACCTGTGTGCTTTGTTTTTTCACTTGCATAGCTCAAATGTGTGACCTTAAGATAAGGAGTTGCTGTCCTAGAAAATTCTTGCCACTCTTCAGTTAAAGAGGCTTTTGTTATGTAGAGGAAAGGTCATGAGGCAACCTGTATTGTTTAGCAGGAGTAAGACTATAATTCTAAACACTTTGGTCTGGAAATATACTGTGCTGTCACCAGATAATCTGCAGAATAAATGTGTTATTCAGTGACTGAAATGAAAGACTGACCACAGAGTAAATAACGTGAATTCTGACACAAATTAGTCAAAGCAAGATAATTAGAAATCAAATTTGGAAAATGGCCTGGAGGAATTTAGTCCAGTTCTTTCCATAGTGCAGGTGACTCTAGATACTTTCAACTTCAGAATATTTCGTAACACCCTGACCCAGTGAATGCATTTGATATCAGTGCCTGCAAGGTGCCTGATTGGCACCAAGTTGTGTGGTCATCCACATGGTGTGGATACAACTTCAGACCTTCTTCCTGCTTCCCAGGAAACCCTCCGCTCCATCAATAATAGTAAGATATCACAGCTGAGATCTGAACACTTAGATTATTTAGCTTTTCCATGCGTAGCAAACAAATCACATTTCCTTTTTTTTAGATTAAACTAAAGTCCAAATGCCAATCACCACTGTAGACAGACAGGAGATAAAAAGGTGATCCAGTTTCATAGCTACAGAATACAAACTAGAGATAACCTTTATTTTTTTTAAACCATCCCACACAGCTCAAATTTAATAAGCTTCAGGGTAAAGTGAAAGAATAATTTATTTTATCTGGCATGTAACTGATTAAAGTGAATGTGTTTTTGGTCTGTTTATTTATAGCACCACCAGTATTGTAGATATGGTAGGTTGAAAATTTTCCATCAAAATTGTTTTTGGATGAAAGTTTTGTTTTTGACAGAGCAATTTATTTTGGTGAAAAACTGATCACTCTTGGGAAAAAGTTTCCCCTGAAAAATAGCATTTTGGCTGAAAATGGAATTTTTTTCATTTTTCATTTTTTGATGAAAAGTCAGAATTTTCCATGGTGAGAAAGGAAAATTCCAAGTAGCTTCAGCATGAGGTATTTTATAGATAGATGAGAAATAATCCTGCCTCAAAGGGAATATAATATAAACTGACAAAAATCTAAGAAATTTGGATCAGTAATTTTGAAGTTACAAAAGTTTAAATTCAGCAGCTTTTCATGTGCTTATTAGAAGCTCGCCAGTGATGTGTTTTTAATGCCTCAATTTGGGATTGCCCATCTGAGAACATCTCATTCCAATTGCAAAGTCCTTTTCCATAGTGTTTAAAGTCAGTAGAGACCATGAGATCATCTGGTCTGGCCTCTTTAGGTATAACTCAGTTAACCCCTTTCTGAACCCAAAAGTCATGAATGGCCGAATCACAGATAGCAGTGAAGTGCCTCAACTTTACTTTCAGGCAGCTCGCCTTTTTCAGGTGGTGTTTGTTCTGTTGTTCGACCTATCTAAGCATTAAATTTAATTAAATATTTAACTGAAAATTTGTTTTCTTTTGTATGTTGGCAATAGTTGTCCTTGGGTATTCTGGTAGATTAAAGGTCACTTTTGAAATCCATTACTTTATTCTCATATGGTGGTGGTACACTATCATCAAATTACCAAAACTTTAATGATCGTTAATACTATATTGATGGTATATGCACTATAGTCCTTCAGTCTCTGCCTGTGCTTGTGGGCATGGGAGGAGTGGGGAAAAGGGTAGTGCAATGTTTGTTAGAAATGTCAGAATTTTGTTCAGTGTAGTGGCTTTGGCCCCACCAAAGATCTTAGAAAACATAGCCTTAACAGGTTTTTCAGGGCTGGAGCAGCATTTTTTGCCATACCTTGATGCTGGGACCTCAGCCTGGCGCATTCTGTCTTAAAATCCATCTCAGAACTGCTGCTTTCCAGGAGACTTTTCCTGTTTTGTAGGAACAGCACTTTTTTTTTTTTTTCACCTTAGATGTATGAATTTATGAAAAGCCTTTTCTTTGAATAGACCCAGATTACCTAACAGTTCAGTTCACTCCTGTTGTCCTCCCCCCATTTTTGTCTGCCATTCCAACTGCCTTTACATCATCCAGAAAAATTATCAGCAGTAATTTTACATTTCCTTTCAAATACTTGAGGATAGTATAGTGTAAGTCTCAGGTTTATAGCCATCATTTTGTGACCCTCCTAGAAACAGGTTTATTTAGTGACATTACTTACAAATACTTTGAGGTATATCAGTTAGCTAATTCTCATTATATTTTTGTATGCTGTTTCTTAGTACTATAGACTGCTGATTTTTTATATCAGAATGTTGTGTGGTACCAAGTCAAACACCCTATAAAATTTTATTACATCTACACAGTTACATTTATCCAAAAAAAACTTCTTAGAGAATGAACTCAAGTTTGTTTAAGCAACACTATTTTCCATAAAGCATTTCATGTTGTCTGGTATTCATTATATTATTCTCCTTTATTTTGTTATCAGTTAAATTCCATATGTGCTTTTTTATTCTTTTGTTTGAGGTCGATGTCAGGATAATCAGTATTGTAACTCTGGTAGGTACAGTTTGCCCCTCTCAAATGTTTGCACAAGGTGATCATTCATCTGGTGTTTTCAGACTTCTTTGGTATTCTGGGATTTAGTAAAAATAAGCAACAAGTGAGCAGTGATTTCTTTAGGCAAGTCCTTTAGGACTCCTGGGTTCAAGGAGCCATCAAGGCTGATGGCTTTAAAATGTGCATCCTTAGCAGATATTATCTAATTCCCTCTTTTGGACCCTTTTTTTCCCTCTTTGAAATAAAAAATTGTCTAATCATACTAGGTGATTAAAACACATCATGGTCAAACAGAAAACAGATACTTTAATTTTTGTTTTCATTATTGCTGTTAAGTATTTTGCCTTTGTCACTGAGAAATCTGCCTTCATTTTCTTTAATCTCAATATATTTAAATTTCTTCTGACTAGTTTTGCCAACCATGACTTTTTCCTTTAGGATCTTTTGCCCTTTTTACACACCTTCTACTCTTTACAACTGCTAATCTGTATGGTTTCGTTTGTGTTCGGTATCTTTTCCCATTTCTTGAATAACGCTTCTGAAATTCCAAGCATTCAGTATATCACTGAACCAAGGCAAGCTTTCAGGCAATGTTGTCTTTTTTGTTGATCATATGCTGTCTGGTCATCTAACAAGTTCTTGAAGAACTCTCCACTGTCTTTCATATTTTTTGTCTACAATTTTCCTATTAGCAAATTTCTCTTATATTTTAACAATGTCAGAATATAACTGTTTGGAAATACCCAAGTAATTTTGTTATTTGGACCATACTGTGTTTGCCTATATGAAATACATAGAAACTGGTCATGACCTGCAGTTCCTGATCAAGTAGTGTTTCACCGTTCAGAATTCAATTCATCTTTATCCATCGTGAAGAGTTACCACATACAAATGCCTCGTGGATTTGTTTCCCTTGAACAGGCAGCTGCTTTGTCATTCCCTTTTTTCCTTTGATGTTTCTGGTGGCTCGCAGCCTTCCGCCCTCTCTCCTCAAAAACTTCCTTTGGACCTTGCTCATTTCATTGACCCATCAATGTTCAGGATCCTGCATTTCTGACATATCAAAACTGAGTCATGAGCTATCAGAGATCTGAGTTAACTTATTTATCTGATTTATCTTATAATATTATCCAGCAATACTTCCATTATAAAATTACTTTCTTCTGGTGTGGTCAATAGGGACTGCAGCTCCACAGATTGAAAATTCCCATTTAAGGCAATGTACTCAGTCAACTAGGGAAAGCTAAATTTAAGATGTCTCTGTTAAGCCTGTTGGGTCCTTCTGATTAACAAAGTACAGAAATCTTTATATTCTACCAGCTGAAGCAGTGAGATTTATGTATTCACCAGCAAATGATTCATAGGTTTAAAAAATAAAGTAAGCAAAAACTTCCTATAATTAATTACTGAAGTGCTGAGACTGAGTAGCTGGTGCTTAGAAGGTAAGACATTCCAGAGTTCGAATTGTTGTTGCAAATTAACCCTGTTGCCTGCACATATGTGTTTGCTTTTCTAGTTTCTCTTTACCTGCAAACTTTACTTGCAGCATAACTGTAACATATTAAAGGTGCATGATGTGTAACATAACCAAGTGAGAGATGAACTAACAAAACAATTTAAATGCTCACAGGTTAATGATATCTGGGGTTCATAGATTTTGGGGCTGAAAGGGGCCACTGTCCCAGTTTTTCTGACCTAATGTGTGACAAGGGCCACCTAATTCCAGGCAGCAGTTTTGCAGTGCAAGGAACTGGAATTATTTTACACTTAGACAAGTGAATGATGCTGTGGTTGCTAACTTGCTGTTGAACTACTAGAGCATGTCACTGAAACATCTAATCTGCATTTAAAGGCTCCAAATGATGATGAATTTACCACTTCCCTGGGTGATATGTTCCAGTGATTAATTACTCTCTCACTGCAAGGAATTTGTGTCCTATTTTCGGTTTACATTTTTCTACTTTGCACTTCCAGCCAATTGATCTGGTAGGACCTTTCTCTGATACAGTTAAGGCGTTGCTCATATCATGGCTCTCCGCTTCAGAAGCTTTACAAACTGGTCCCTGTTTCTCTGAGGGCCTAAACGGATTGAACGCTTTACATTTCTTGTTAGAAGATGTGTTTTCCAGAACGTTTCCAACTTTGGTCTGTTTTAAAATGCGAATTCCAGAGCTGGACACATTGCGTTCTTACCACACCATGTGTGGAGGCAATACTGCTATGTTTAACCCAAAGCATTACTATTTTTAGCATGGAATTGAAGTGATTTTTTTCTCCTGCTTTTTGCCGCCATATCACGATCCCTGTAGTAGATCCCTGTGATCCACAGTCCACCTCTGTGGTGTCAATCTTTCTCCTGTGCGTACCCTTGCAGTTAAAAACTGGTCTTTTTTGTGGCAGAATTCACTTCATTACAGCAAAGGTAAATAAAGCCTGTCAGCACTCTAGCAAGGTGCTTACCTTGGAGCTGAGCTGGGTGGGTAAATATACACTGTCTTTAAAATACTGTGAATGGCCAACTGGATCTCATCCACACAAGTGCGTCAGAAAGAAATCCTAACAGTCCATTGTTTCACTTGTGCCTGTGTCTTTAATGATTGCCCGATACAAAGAAGAAAAAGCAATTATCAAAGGCAGCTTTCAGGAGTAACTTTACATATGGGATGCAATTACAGCGTGAAAGAACATTGGCTTAATAGTGACAGACAGTGACTAAGAGATCTGATTACCAGGGAACTAGCTGCCAAAATCACATCCAGGAAAAAAGTGTGGGGGGAAAAAAAGCTTTCAGACTGGGCTGCATATTTGTCAATCCACAGTTAGTGATATTGGCAAACCGCTGTGCACGCCGGTTTGTCCTGGGATGGACTTCTGCAGCCTTCCGTGTCCCTCAGACACTCGTGGGTTGGCTTGCACGCCCCTGGTCGGACCCCAGGGCACGGGGGCAGCAGGAGGCACGTCCCAGCGCTGGGACCTGGGTGCCTGCCTCTTACCCAGCTTTGGGGCTGTTGAAATGCAGTGCTGCATGCTCGCTCATCCTGCTCTCAGGCCAGCGCTGCGTCTGCTGGCGTGGCAGGGAACGGATCGGGTGCTGGCAGTTTTCTCAGCCGTCCCCTGTGCCGCCTGCCTCCGTTCCCCTTCCAGCCGGGTCCGCTCTACACCTGTGTCCTTCCTAACTGAGGTGCTACAGGGCATCATGTTTGAGCCTGGGGACTTAAATACCCGATGCGGTTTAAAGCATTTGCAAAAACTGCCCGCTCTTGCCTGGCTGCTGGCAGTGTCTGCAGCTTGCCCCTGATATTCTGGCCCTTGGTATTTAAACCATCGGCTATTTTTCTGTGAAGACATAACTCTGACAAACAGTGTAGTTTGTCCCCTTTTTCATTTTGACCTGCCCTGTCCTAGTACTACTTGCCATCTCGGATTGAAATGTTTAAAGCTTTTTCCCCTGTGGGTTTTTTCAGTCTGGCTTTGCTGTGAGCCCTGAGGGTCCAGGGTGTCCCAGTAAACCAACTGGAGTCACCACTGCACCCGGGACTCTCCCGCTTGCTCTCCATTCCTGAAATCACTTCAGAGGGACTCTGTTTTCAGCACACCTTGCAGCGTGCCCCCAAGCTACCTCTTGGACTTCACATTCCTCCCCTCTTGCCTCATGTTCTGTTTTGCCCTCCCCACTCTGCTCTCCTCCTGATTCTGCTCAGTGGTTCCCAGACTTGCTGCAACCAGCTCTCCCTTCAGAGAGTTTCTGTGCTCTGCACCTCGGGGAGCCTTACCGCTGCCCTCATTTACACCTCTTTTGTCCTCAGCCTCAGGCGTTACCATTCAATTTGGTGATAGCAGCAGTGGCATGGTGGCCTGGGAGGCAGTCAGGAGGCTTTCAAGGGGGCTGAGACCATCTGGTTCATGGTGAACCCCTTCTGTGAGACTGCCAGCGTGGTCCCTGGCACGTGCCAACATCTGTCCTAGGCACAGTTTGGCGGAGGGAGCCAAAGCCCTCATTTATTTTACTGGTATAGAGATAGCCCCCGTCTCAGCACAGCCCTGCATCTGCTCTAGGCTTGTGCCTTACCAGTTGGGAACCGCTGGCTTTGCTAATGCTCTCGCTTGTGTCTGCCTTGGCTGACAAATCCCTCATGCAGAGTTGTGGCATCTTTACGCCCTGTTTTAATACTGCTACTTGTCAGTGGATACATGAGTCAGTACATCGTCAGCTGCATCCTGCCGCTCTCATCTGGGGCCCAGTCTCGAGGCTCTGATCTGCAATCTATGCTGAAAAAGACAGCACTCCTTATTGTTTCCTTTTTCGTGTGCCTGCCTCTGGACCGCGAGAGGTTTCAGATGTTTCGTTTCGCTACGTGCCTTTTTTGCTTTCTAGCGTGTTTCCCAGGCTGGGTCCTAGTGAAGGAGCAGGTCAGGTTCAAACTCGCCGGGGAGGCTGAGGGAGGTGTGTGCCGGGGCAGGCACTGCTGAACCTCCTCATCGCTTCACAACGGCGCCCGGGTCCCACCTGGGTCCCGCATCCCTCATCCCAGACCAACGGCTGCGTGACCCTGGGATGAGCCAGCGCAAGGGCTGCTCTGGGAGAAACACAGCCCTACCGTCACCCCGCAAAAGCACTAGACCTAACAACCGGCAAAATTGGATGGGCATCCACTTAGTGGTTTTCCTTTTTATGTATCCACATCTAAGAACAACTTAAGGGAAAAGGGTTTGGTTGGAGGATTTTTTTTTTTTTGTTTGTGCGTGGAGAGTGAAGAGCAAGTGTGGAAAATCAAATGCAAACATTTTGTTTCTGAGGTCTTTTGTGTAACTTGAAAAGATAACCAGCCACAGAAGTGCCAGCAGGACTGGGTAGGTAGGTCAGTCTTTTTAGAAACATGAATCCTGATTTTTTATTTACCACAAAATTTCTATGCCACAGTTTGCAATATGAAGAAGTATTGGAAGGTAATTTGGGTAATTTAGCCTCTAGTAAGCACTCGTGCTACTTCATGGTCCATCACCATTTTTCTTTTGAGTATCTCACGTCACTTGGTAATATTGTCATTTCATGATGTATGCTGTATTTTGGATGGCGTTGCAGTTTTTTTTGTTCCTGTCTTCTTTTACAACCAGCAGATTAGATCCGGAAAACACACTTTATGTTCTGATAACAGAGGAGGAGTGAAATCGTGGTCCAAATGAAGTCAGTGGCAAAACTCCCATTGACTTCAGTGGGGATAGGATTTCACCCCATCTTGTGTTGCCTTGCCTAAAAAAGGAAAAGAGACCTGATCCAAAGCCTATTGTAGTCAATGGAGAGATTCCCAGCAATTTTAATGGGCCTGTATTTGGTCCAGCATGAGGTTATTCAGTCACCTCCAAATTTTACAGGAATATAGCACTTGTGTTCTCTTCTCCAAGGACTAATAAGCTTTCTCTGAGTTAGGTAAATTTCTACACATTTCTTCTCCTGATGCATTTGGGTGTGCTAAGAAGTTCCTTCCTTTTTTTTTCTTTACCCCAGTGTTTCTTTTCAGACACTGTTTTGCCTTGTGGTGATTCTAAACCATCACAAAACAAATCAACACTGAACAATGACCAGGATATGTAAGTTTGGGTTTATAGATTCCAGTTCCATGAACTTTGATTTAATAAACTTATCCCTCTTTGTAGCAGAAAGCACAAAACATGGGCGGGTTGGCGAACTTGAAACCTGGTTCTGATTCTGACCTACATTTAAAAGCTAAATTTGAGTCTGATAAAGTTTTAAAAACACTGGTAATGTGAAAAAGATGCTTCACTGTTCCCTTTGTATTTTTAACCTTCTTTCCTATTAAAACCGTAAACAGTTTTATATTATTGCAGTGAATTCTTCTCTAATTTACTCCAGTGTAAATCCAGAGGAATGTTTCCGAGGGCAGGAGAGCTGTTCTGTATTCGCACTGGGGTGAGCCATGGCAGGCTCTGCCAGGCTGTTTTCCCCTTCCTCCTGATCCTTTCACTGTTTGCATTTGATAACACTGGGCAAAAAGTGACATTAAATGATGCACTCGTTCTAGTGACGGTCGGTTGTCTCCACCATCCCTGTGGTTGTGAGGATCTAAGTGCCTGTGATATAACAAAGCAATTCAGGCTAAAAAAAGCCTTTCTGGTGGATTCTGTTTATCCCCCCAAAATCTCAAAATATGACTATTTATTTTCATTTTTGCATTGGAAGAAAAACAAAACCTCAAGCATTTTACAAAAAGCTTTTTGTGGGTTGAAACATCTGTTTTTGCCTCACATGTCAGGGCCTGATTTGAATCTCTCGCATAATTTTTGATAAGGCAGATGGACTGTCTCTCTCTCCCTCTCTCTCTCACACACATAGACATGCAGAGAGTATCTGCTTTGGATTTCAGAAACTTGCATATCAAAACTTTTTTTTTAAATTTGAAGAAATTTTATAAAACACATTTTCGTTCACTTAATAAATTAACTTTAAGTTAATGTGTCTGAAGAGTTGAAGGAACACTGGGGTTTTGATTAAATGTCTCCACTTAGTTTGTTTTCTTGCATAATGACATTAATTTCAGTGGAGAATTGACTGTTACTGAGTTTCACTCCCAAAGTAAAAATGTTCTGTCAAAAACCTTGCCTTTTCCTTATTTTTTTCCCTTTCCCTTCCACATTTTTATTCATAATTTTCTCCACAATAGTCTATAAAAACAGTGAGCATTTAAGTGGTTTTGTTAGGTTTTGAGCTAAATCAGAGTTTCTTTTTCACTTCATATGCTGATGAAAAGCAGAGATCTGTTGTCTTTTGGCTGACATATTGTATGGTTTATTGATCTAAGCATCAATATTCACTCTTACTGTGCAACCATCAAGTCCAGCTGCATAGACCTGAAGTTGTATTTGGAAATTGAAATATTCACCTTCAGCTCCCAGACAGAGAATTAGGCATCTCCACCATATAAACCCGACTGCTGTGTCTACCATAGGGTAAGATAAATATATTGCTTCTCAGAGGTGGCTGCTTCTTTCTTTGACCCTAAAGGGAACCTAGGGATTAGTTCAGGCTTAGACATCTAAATCTCAGAGGTGTAAGCTATGACAGATGAATCCTGCACAAAGTTCTTGGAATTGTTAATTGGCTTCCTAGGAGAATCAACTTGTATCTTCCACTTGATGAAATGATTTGCTTTATTTAGTTACTATATGAAATTCTTGTACAGATGAAATTGCAGACTAAAGATCCTTTGTGCCTCATGTGGTTTCTTTTCAGAGATAAGCACACTCTCTTTATGCCTACTCTATGAGCAAATTTTATACATGGTGGTTGCTTTCTTCCACCTCAGGAAGAGAGATACTTCTTCTGGGAAATGTTGCAACATGATCCAAAGTCCAAGTTTTTCCATTGACTTCAGTGACTTCTGAATTATGGTCAAAAGTGTTTAGCATTTTTTTTAGCATGAAACCCCAAAAATGAATTTTTCTGTTATTCAGAAGATACAAGCTGTTGTCAAATGTTAAGGACATTGTGAATTTAACTGAGAAGTAGTGCAGTTAATTATATTGGAAAAGTTTCTTTTTTCTCCTCTAGTTTTGTATGCCTAGCAGTTGATAATTGTTCATTAATAAATGCATATCTGTAGGCAACAGGATTACACCAGAAATGAAAGAATATTTTTTCTTTCACAGATTAGATCCTGGTTAGAAACCAATAAACAGAAAATAAAATCCACTAAGATATTGTTGGGCTGATGTTCTGCTTCTAATACTGCATAGAAAAAAAAGTTGACAAGTTGTTTTCTATAACCAAAATCATTGTTTTGTTCTTTTAAAATCTTTTTAAGGCAAAAATTTCAAAGGCTTAGGCTGTATTTACATATTTTTAGCAGCTTTCTGTAGTTAATTTTTGTCATGTTATCAGCACTACCTTCTGTAGTTAATTTGGCTTGTAGAAAGCCATGATTAATGGGCCTTTGCTATAGCATTAATTTTCAGCCACAACCCCTCCTTGCCCTTTGGTATTATGTTAATTACTGGAAAAGAACCGTGAAATCATGTATGGCACAGAGCTGTGGCGTGGCAAAGAACAACAATCAGAACCGAGGTTCTGAGATGTGTCCAAACAGAAGAATGGGAAAGTATCTGACCTGGCTAACAGAACCAAAAGTGTAAGGGGTTTTAGGGATTAGGCAGTTCTCATTTATTCTGGACAAGTGCTCCATCTCACTGTTTTCCATTGCCAATGGTAGCTTTTTGGTAGTTCTGAAGAAAATTACTGGGCACTTCTTTTCAGTCCTTGGAAGGACACTTAATTTGAAAGCACTTATCTCAGTAGATTGTCTCCCCGATCAGACTGCTGTAAGGGCTGTTGGTTCTTGATCCAAACCCAGCTGGAGTCATTGCAGTGAGTTAAGCTTTAGATCTGCCCTGGTCTTATGGAGAAGATAGTCCTAAAATGGTCACCCTTGGAGAAGTGATTTGCTGTATGAAAAAAACCCGACGCTACTTAATAATCCTGTGAGCAAACTGCTAGAATAGCAAACAAAATAATTTAGCGATGAGGCGAGAATTATTATTTTTTACTACTAAAATAAATGTCAATATGGTAAGTCTTAGTAGAAAATAGAAAGATTTTCTTTACTGTGGGGAAATATTGTAGTAGCCAAAATTAGACTTGTCTGAAAGATTTTGTTCCAGTTCCTCACCTGAGCATTACTTTAAATAAAGTAAGTAAGTGAACTGTTGCCCTGTTTATATAAATTTGGCCAGAACTAGCAATGACCTTGGGCACATAGGGTGAGTCTTGCCAGAAAGCACAGAGCTGAGTTTAAAAGTGTGAGCCTCAAAGCCACTTCTGAAATAGATGGGCGTCTAATGTTTGTGGGTAGGTACCTGTCCCAGCTTTTAAAAGTAAAGCTCCTATGCACTTACATTTCTCATCCTGCAGATGCCAGAGTAGCCCAGGGAAGCCCTTCTGCTTATGTCCAGCCCAGATTCTCTGGCCAAGGGGACATACTTATTCCTGTAGGCATGCTCAAAAACCTGGCTATAAACTGCCGCAAAACCCACGCGGTTGTCATGACCAGTTCAACTAAAGAATACACAGTAAAAGTGGTGCTGCCTATTGCTCCTTATTTATGAGCAATGAGAGCAGTTATCCAGGCAGTGGATGATTGGGGTTTTGTGACCTCCTGCTTCAGAGACGATCCTGCATCTCCATTCCTTGAAAACATCCTGCCCTCCAGGCTGCTTGGAAAAGGGGAAAAAGAGGGGAAAGTCGTATTTCTCCCTGGTTTTGAGACTGCTCCTAGAGGCAGAAAAAACATGCTGGATTTAGCAGGAAAAGATTAAAGAAGGAGAGAGAAAGCAGGTGGTGAACCCTGCTCTTCCAGGGGCTGTTGCAGTGGTTTGTGCTGACGTTCACAAGCAGTGGACAGGACCCAGGACTAACCTTTTTTTTTTTTTTTTCCACATAAATGCCCTGCTTACTGGACTGGAGAGTCATGCTTGTTAGTCCCCATAGGCAATTGCCCCCAAATGGGCTACTGGCCCTCTGAGGTGCCTGGGTGTGAATTGGGCTGTAAGGCTCAAGTCAGTTGTCATGTCAGCACAAGAGGTGATGGCCCCCAGGCGGAAGGAACGGTGGGGGGCTATGCAGATATGTCAGGCACTTGGCAAGACTTGTGACACCCTTAAGTGACAGCAAGGATGGGTTCGTCCACCTCAACCTCCTCAAGAGTGGCCTTGTGAGCTGGTAAAGGAGAGGTGTCACCAACAGACAGGGGAAGACAGGAGAATAAAGACAAAAAAGTAGATACTACATTGTGAAATGCTGGGACTTTGTACCTTTTCCAGTTTAAGTGCTAGACTTTCATCTCTGAAGCCAAGAAGTATCATTTCAGTCTCTCCCACTGATGATATAAGACTGCTGCATGACACATAGCCTTTATAAAGCATCAAACTTCTAGCAATATGATAGTTGTTTTTATCACAACGCTCCCAACAAACGGCACATGCTGTTAATATGAATCTATCTTTCAGCAGCAGATATTTCAGGCACTGTTAGTAACATAATCTCATGATGTTGCCATAATAGAGTATGCTGCAGATCCAAATCTTGCTGGAGTGAATTCTTTCTTTGGTTGTTTTCCTGTAGTTCTTCTTGCCTTCAGTGGGACATGTGCCCACATACTGTGAATATGCTCAGCCTTGTTAAACTTAGTACAGTGCTAGGTCTCTGTTAGCCTAAATTTGTAGGCTCAGAGATGCTGGAAGAGCACTGCAGGTAATAGCATAAGCTGAGGGACACTGCAGAGGAAAGGGGGAGTAGCAGCAGGTCCAACCAAGAAATAAAATGGGACAATAACAAGGTTGTGGTGCTGTTATACATTCCTTAAAAGAATGTGTAACAACACACTTGAGGTGGGATTAAGGGTGCAGCATACTGAGGGCAGAGGAATCCCCAGGATCCCAGTACAGTGCTCCCAGGGGAGCCTGTGCTGTGCTTGAGGGGCTGCTTGTGTTAGTGTTGGCTGCAGGGTACGGCCAAGAATCACCTATCTTTCTTGGGCAATTAGCCATATCCCTTTGCGGTGTCTATACTAACAAATTAGCAGTGCCAGAGGTCTTGCCTTGGCCCTGAACGCTGTTGTTTCTGTCATTAAATTGTTAGAGCTGTCCTTGGCATGATTTTGGCTTGGGCTTACTGAAAGCCTCTCGTACTATTCCTGGTCCTGGTTCAGGAGTTAGCCTGGGCCAGGGACCGTCGAAAAGGCAATTTGGATGTGGCCTCCCTATTTTAGAGTCCAGGAGAGTTTAATAAATGCATGTGGCCATATTATGACAGCATGCTTCTGCTCCCAGGGCCAGAGAACAGGGCCTGGAGCTGCCTGGTTTATTGGTAGGGATGTAGTCATTGCGTCTGAGACCTCCTGCAACTGTGAGGCTCTTGTTTTTTCTACTGTGAGGCAAAGAGCAGATGAAATAAGACCAAGCCAGGCAGTGATAACATTTTTTAAAAGGTCAATTCTTTAAAAGTTACTGTTTTGCTAAATAGAGAGCAAGGCAGAGAAATTTAGAGGACAGAGGAACTCAAAGAAAGATAGACCGAATGTATTAGACAATTAAAGTTTTGCATGTGTATAAAAATTAAGAAAGCTGCAGAGAATTAGAAAAAACAGAAAGTCAATGTATAAAAGTCTACATGTTTGATAAACTAGATCTGGACGATCTTCTGAAAGTTTTACAAATTAATGTGTTTCCAATATTCATATGAACATGTCTAAAAGTGTTAATCCAATATTTATTCATTCCTGAGCTTTACTGTTATGTGCACTGTCTTCTGCCAGTAACCCCCCTAATTTAAATGGAGTTGGTCTAATATCAGACTGATGGAGCACACTGTTGTTGCAGTCCAGGTAATTGTTAATTCTTTGAAGGTGAAATGAATAGCATTTTAGTATTATAGCTTCATTAAATCCTCTGCATTTGTTAATCTCACACTCTGTGTAATCCTAATTAAGATCTGTTTCCAGCATATGCCAAGTACTATGTGTATATATGTAGTTTTATACTCAGTTATTTGAAAAATACCCAAAATGACTTCACTACTGTGGCCTGAGAAAACAGTGCTTTTGCAGCTGCCTGTGACTATCAGTGGAGGAAAATTTATGTTGACCAAAATACTCTAATAACTAGGTCATTGCTGTATTACCCCAGTTTAGTTGTGAACTTGACCACTGTGTTACTCTGACAGTGTCGAAGGTATAGCCATGCTGTGGTGTGGCCATCATGATTATAAGGTCTATTCAGTTACCAGGAATCTGAACATTAAATGGGGCAGTGGCAGAGAGATACCTCTGATTTATCCATTTTTTGCTTCTCTGACAACAGTAGAGTCTTGGGAACCGGAGATAACCTCAGTTTTGGACTATGGCATCTCTAGCAGGCTTGGGAGGGGAGGTGTCTATACACATCAAGGTTACTTTGTGCTTTCACATTCAAATAGAATAAAACAAAGTCTCTGTTTCTCTTTCTTGCAAAGTGAACATCCAAGTCTGGAAGGCAGGTAACAATTATAATAGTTTCTAAGAATTTAAAACTTTGGATGGTGCTTCTAAGCCCTCCCTTTCTTTCCCCCATCTCGTTGCCCTGGACAGCAGTCCCTGAGCAGGCTCCAGTCTGGGTTGTCAGACCTTGTCTTTTTTCCCACCAGTATTCCCTACCCATTTGACTGAGGCACATTTTAATTTTTCTCTTCTCCCAGTGTGTGTGAAAACTCATGTGGCAGATCCTGTGTGTGTTTGTGGGGGGCATACTGAAGGTGTTGAGGCAGCAGAGGAGAGGGTTGACAGCACTAAAATGCAGCTGTGGGGGAATCAAACTCCCGGGCTTGAGACATGTTACATCGCATGCTCTCAGGACAGAGTGGCTCCCGAGTGGCTATGAGATGCTGGTTGGTTTATGACACTTTAGGCCAGCGAGCATCTCTGGTATGTGGGGCCACAGAATAAGAAAGGGGACACGTCTGAGGTGCAGGCTGGGTTGCAGGGGTGCATGGGTGAGCCCCAGCAAATGTCTCCTCCAGGAGAGCTCATCTCACGCACCTGCATTCTCTGCTCACACCAACTAACGTGAAGCAGACCCCAAAGGAAGCAACTGTGATTTGCTGACCGGAGTTCAGAGCACATCTTTTCCATGACACCCATGAGGCACTGGTCCTGAGCAGTTCAGGGAATGGTCACACTCAAAGAGTTGCAGTCAACTGCTCGATGTCCGACTGGAGACCAGTGACGAGTGGTGTTCCTCAGGGGTCAGTACTGGAACTGGCACTGTTTAACATCTTTGGCAGCAACATGGACAGTAGGGTTGAGTGCACCCTCAGCAAGTTTGCCGATAACACCAAGCTGTGTGGTGCGGTCAACACGCTGGAGGGAAAGGATGCCATCCAGAGGGACCTTGACAGGCTGGAGAGGTGGGCCTGTGTGAACCTCATGAAGTTCAACAGGGCCAAGTGCAAGGTCCTGCACATGGGTCCGGGCAATCCCAAGCATAAATACGGGCTGGTAGAGAATGGATTGAGAGCAGCCCTGTGGAGAAGGACTTGGGGGTGTTGGTTGATGAGAAGCTCAACAAGACCCAGCAATGTGCACTTGCAGCTCAGAAAGCCAACCGTATCCTGGGCTGCATCGAAGGAATTGTGACCAGCAGGTGGAGGGAGGGGATTCTCCCCCTCTACTCTGCTCTTGTGAGACCCCACCTGGAGTCCTGTGTTCAGTTCTGGGGCCCCCAGTGTAAGAAGGACATGGACCTGTTGGAGTGGGTCCAGAGGGCCAGGAAGATGATCAGAGGGCTGGAGCACCTCTCCTATGAAGACAGGCTGAGAGAGTTGGGGTTGTTCAGCCTGGAGAAGAGGAGGCTCCAGGGAGACCTTGTAGCAGCCTGCCAGTACTTAAAGGGGGGCTACAGGACAGATGAGGAGGGACACTTTAACACGGAGTGTAGTGATAGGACAAGGGGTAATGGCTTTAAACTGAAAGAGGGTAGATTTAGATTAGATGTAAGGAAGAAGTTCTTCACTGTGAGGGTGGTGAGGCACTGGCACAGGTTGCCCAGAGAAGCTGTGGCTGCCCCATCCCTGGCAGTGTCCAAGGCCAGGTTGGATGGGGCTTGGAGCAACCTGGTCTAGTGGAAGGTGTCCCTGCCCATGGCAGGGGGGTTGGAACTAGATGATCTTTAAGGTCCCTTCCAACCCAAGCCATTCTATGAATAATATTTTTCCCTTCTGTTTCTGCTCTTCAAAGCTGGTAATTCAACATCACGTTCTGCCACAGACCTGAAAAAAAAGTGAAAGTTTAATCACTTCCGTACTGTGTCTGCTCCAGTCAAGGGTTCAACCTGAGCCCATTTGCCAAGAAATCAATGCAACAGAAGACTTTTCTCTTAAATACATTTAAGTTGGAGCTGTGTATTAAAAACAAAAAAAGTGAGAAGCCACAAAGTCCATTCAAATGCTGGCTGGTAGAGCTAGTAAGTGTGCTCTTTTTGCAGAGAGAAATAATGCTCAGTCAAACACCTACAGAGTTTAATTGTATATGACAGTCCATGTCAGAGTTCAGCAATGAAAACTGAAGTAAATCTTTTATTTTAATTGTTTATTTTTTTTTTAAGCTGGGAATCATGCATCAGCCTAATGAGTAACAGGTTTTTGTTTGTTTGTTTGTGTTTTGTTTTGGTTGGTAGGGAGGACATGTTCTTTTGTTCTCACCATTTTGTGCTGGCTCTGATCTCTGAATGCTACTACCATCGCATTGACTTTGACAGATTCAGCTGGAAAAACAGACGCATTTTAACTAGCGGTGCCCAAATACCAGCTATGTGATATGATTCACTTTGCGGAGGAGGAGAATGGTTTGTTTAAATCGTTGGCTGGTTTATGCCTGAAGGACGCCTGTTACAGAGGAGGTTTCACCTGCTAAATCTATACAACCTGTTCTCTTTCTGAAGGAGTGTTTTTGACAGTTGTCACATCCACACATGTGTTGTATAAATGAATTGAGGTCTACCTTATACACTTTGAACTATAACCATGCTGTGGTGCTATTAATTGTCTTTGCTATCAGTTTGCTCAGAAGTTGGATCCTCGAGAAGAGCCCCAAGAAAAGAGGCACATCTTTTTAGACAACAGCCTAGGAAAACACATACTTCCTCCAGAGAATAAGCGTAAATACTTTTCACTTTAAAACATGATCTAATTAAGCAGTCAATGAATCTTAGTTTTAAGATCTGAATGTATTCAAATCCTCTTAGCACACAGGTTTGCTAATTTAGCGTGCTGCATGATTGAAGAGGGTAGAAGACATGTCAGGAATCAGAAGTGGCATGATTTTAGTGAACAGGGAATGATTATTCACTATTTATCATAAAGCAAAACATGAAGGGGCTTCTGAGAAGGTTATGGGATGGCAAGTTCAAAATAAACAGTGCATAGTTAAACTGCAGCACTTTATCCTGAAAGTTTATGTGAATTTAAGAAAGCAATTAGATGAATTCATGGAAAAAAGGTACTCAAAGTCTAATAACATGAAAAAATAGTCTCTGGCTTAGGAAGTCCTTACGCCTCTGATTACTGGCAGCAGGAAAGAAATGGCAAGAGAGGCATCAAGATTCGTTTCTGCTGTTATTCTGCACTTTCCTAGTCATCCTCTATGGGTCACAGACCCAGATGAATCTTTGTGCTCTTGCAAGGTGAAGACCATAAGCACAACAGTGAATATAAACTGGTGTTAAAGTTACATCAAGTAGAACATAAATTTGGAGGACTACTTCATCTAACATTGCCAATTTCATGTTACATCTTGTGAGCAGTTCGGCTTAACTTGGTTCACACAAAATTTGTGAGTTAAATTTTCTTCATTTATGTTTCTCTGTAATTTTTGGTTGGTACTGAATCCTCCACATCTTTTTAAGTAAGCTGATTTCTAATATTATTCTGTTGTTAAAATAGATACCTTAAGAGATTAATCACTTTGGATTTCAAGTAAGGGTGAAAGATTCTCTCTATAGATTATGGTATTATAGTAACTGATCACCTGACAAAAAGAACATAATAATTATGCAATTAGTTTGTTGCTTTTTTTCTGATTGGGGAAATTGTTTTAGGGTAATTTTCTTAAATTTCATTTGAAGAAGAAATTGTCTTTCTTGAGTTTAAAGTATAGAGAAAAAATTCTACAATAATGGATGTCAAGTAAATATTATAAGGCTTCACAATATCTTTAAGTTAAATTCAACTATGTTAACCAGCATACAAAAGGTCTGACTTTCAACTAGTCTTCAGCTAGTGCATATAGTCCAATATATATGTATCCTGTGTCCCCCTTACCTTACGCACACATATATATAGGTGTTCATGTGTGTAAGCACATTGCCATATTTTTTATACCTACACTATATGTATATGAATGGTATAGAAATGATATATAAATTGCAAACCTGAAAAGAAAATGAAAAAATATGACATATCAAAGGCGGCAAATGGCACTTTCCCCTCTTCATAGAAAGGATTTTTAAAATAAAAATTATCTAGAGTCAATACCTGTTCTCAATATAATATTAGTCTATTGACTTTTTTCACCATAACAAAAGGCTTATTGAAAATAAGTTGTCCCAATCTCTTAACTTTGTCACTACTTCTTTTGACAGATACATACTTGTTGTTACAGTTTCTAGCAGAAGACTATCATCCTATGGGTCTGATAATGGGAAATGAGTCTGTTAATATGGCAAGTTATATTCGGAGACAGCATGTGCAATACTAAATGCCAGAACACCAATACGACCCATCTGCCCAATATGTAAAGTATAATAACACCATTATGAAGTGATGATATGTTTACATACCCTTGTAACAGGATTAAAGTTTTCTTAATTGTCCCCTGCTTGAACCTAATGTAATGTTTTTGGTGTGTCCTATAGAATAATATTGAAAGAATGAACAAATCAGTGGCGGAACCTTCTGAGATTTGCCTAATTACAACTGAAATTGTTCCCATATTGGAAATTACATGCATATAATGCCTTTTGGGGCACAGAATAGAAGAAGCATATGAAGGTCAGCCAACAGTGCAATGCAATGAGTTCTGTCTTCATGAACTTCTAAAATGTCTTTTTCATGCAATGAGACACATTAATTTACTAGAAACAGATTTCAGAACTGTTTTATCCGATTTTGGAAGGCTTATTTCTGCAATCCCCATAAACCTGCTGCAAAAAACACAAATTGCAGTTGCCCCGAATTTAGTTAAATCACCACAAATAGAAATCACTCAGCTAGGTCATGTTTAGGATTAGGATGCTGCTGCTGCATTTCAGGTACATGGTTCATTTTGAAAGATTCTCAAGAGTTTTACAGACCTTCAGCCAGATCTTGACCCATGCATCATTCAAAACAGCCCAGTGAAATGCAGGGAAGTCTTGGGTAGGTCAAGGAGTAACAGCTGCATTGAGCTGTGTGTTCCCATGACACTGTTGCATGTTTGTGATAGGTGAACATATGACAGTTTTTATTTTTATTCCACTCCAGCCTTTTTACAGCACAGCTGCATGTTAACAAACATGATGACTCCTTGCTAGCCTAGAAGTGCTGACCCCACTGAACAGAACTGCATGTCTGAGAGCAGAGACATACTCGCAGAATGACTAAATCTTTGGGGAATGCCTTAAAGATCAGTGAGGTCTTGCTGAACTATTGATAATGGCTAGTGTTTCAGGAGATCAAATTGACTCTTGATTTCCTTGATTGCTTCAAGTCAAAAAAATCCCTTGACAGCCTGCTTCAAAAAGTGTACTGTGCAGTTTTAACAGTGGTATTATGCAATTATTTCAGGTTTTGAAAATCATACAAGTCATTAAAATATGTTAGCTTCGATATATATTACTGTAAGAAATATTCTAACACCAGTATTCTAATAAAATCCCAGTTTCATCAATGCTTACTCACACTGTGAAGCATCTGAGGATTTACATGTTAGAAACAGGGCCCATACCACCCTGCAACAATAAAACTAAAGAACGTACACAAGTGTTGGTTGGATTTTTTTTTAATGTAATTTAGGTGCTTGAAAGATGGGTTGCCAGAAGTGAGCTGCTCCAGAAGTAAGACAATGCAAAGCAAAGGAGTGGTTATGGTGCATCATGGATATGGCTCAGAAAAGCATCTAGGAAGATCGTCCTATTATAGAGAGAATCTGGCTGGGACATCCTCTGTGATAGTACAGTTCATGTGCTGTAGCTCAGGACCTTTTGCTTTCTTATCTGAGTTTTGGCATCAGTTTGGTTCAGTGGTAGCCTTTTTCTTTCCAGGATCAGTGCTGAAACGCATTCTAACTGCGAAAAAGGAAAAAATGTCATTTGGCAGTGCTCCATGACCTTGACTTGCTCTGCTTGCTGGGTACAAATGAGAGCTGTGATATTTTTTTCCCAAAATTTAACTTTTTATTTTTCAGTTCACTGGAAATTTAGGGACTAAGAGAGCCAAGTCATACTCCTTGCATGGGCGAGAAAGGAAATGAAAATGTAATTTTTCAGGGTGAACAGCATATTTGACATATTGTGATAGCCTTGTACCTGCATGTCTTGTGACCTCTGGGTACCAGGGGCTTTCACATTGCACTGGTACCATATAGATGATGGGAGTAACATGAACTGGTGCTAGAGCAGAGGCTCAAACCTGAAGTCTATCATTACCTAAGATTTCTGCCTTGTGTCGTTATACAGAAGCAGCAGTTTAAACTTCTTAATTTACTCCAAAGCTTTGGAGCCTTACAGAGATTTGGAGCTTTGCAGATGTTTAGGTTTTGACTTGACCTCTTCTAGCAGGGAGGAGTGGGCAGGGAGTTAGTGCTCCTACCCACAGCACAAGTGTGGATAGCGTTAGGGTTTGGACTTGGTCCCATAACAGGATAACTGCAGCCAGACTCCCTGGGGTGCTCTGGATGTTTTGTGCTGAACCTGTAGTGCAGTCTAGCTCTCAAGCCAGCGTATCTGGGCCCATCACATCAGCGCAGTCGGTGCTTTCAGACACGGAGCGCTGGCGTGGAGTCTCCAGTGTCATTCCTTTCCCTGTTCTTGGCCGGCACAAGTTGGGCATGTGTTCTCGACGTGAACACCTTAATGTTATTCCAGTTCATGGTGGTTGGTTTGGCCCCATTGCTTGTTATCAGCAAAACCAAGATGACTTCTTGCTGCTTTGTTGGTGGTACTAACTTGGGGTTAAGGGGTCTGGGTACATTGTCTGCAGCACAAGCATAACTGTTTCCAGCAGGGAAAATGTTTGTAAGCAATGTTCTTTGTTTCTGGAGATTTTTTATGTATATTCGTGCCCTTAATGAACCTTGTAGCTGCAACAAAAGTTGGCAGTTAAGTGGGCGTTATCTCAGATAATCAGCTTTAGTAGGAAAATCAGGTCTTACAGCTCCCTTTGGCTTGGTTCAATGCAAAGGAGCATTAACAATCTAAGTTTAGTCTGAGCTAGTTGTTTAGATGGGGATTGCCAAGTTTATGTGCATGCTTCTGTGTAATTATAATTATGAAAATTGCTCTTCAGCTTGTGAAATGGTGGAGCCTTGCAGGCTTTTTTAATTAAGAGGCTGTCAAATATGTATGCTGTTCCAATGCACAAACCCATGGCATTTAAAAAAATAAGTTATTTTGAATGTAGGGATCCAAAGCTCTTGCTGTACAATTATATTATGATTAAAATTATATGCATGTGAATTATGGTAATTCCAGTTAAGAAACACTAAAGGGATTTTATGAGAAATGATTGTCACAAGTTACATTTAATTTGATGGTATTACTCATTTGCAAGGAACTCTTTTGTTGTCCATCATGATAGTATTAAAAGATGAAATCCTCAGCATAACATAGGTAGAGTTTATGGTTCACACTTAGAATCACGTATGGAAGACAGATATCTTTAATCTAAACTAGTTACAGAGGGTCCTTAGGAGGGAAAATCCGGAGTACAATAATCAGTAGGCTTTTGGTTGATATAATTTTAAAGAAAGGATGCCAAGATTTCACAACATGATCTCTTGTCGGATCTTTCATGTCAGAATGGAGATAAAGTTGGTACAAAGTGTTCATTATGGATCATCAATCCCTTTAAAATATTTCAGTCAGGAACAAACTTGATCCAAAGAAGAACAGGCAGTAGGATTTGACAGCCTGTGCTATTCAGCAGGTTGGAGGAAGAATCTTAATAGTCCTTTAAGGTCTCAAAGTCTATGAATGGAAGTGTATTAAAAGTAACTCATTTGGAGGTGTAAAATGTGTCTTTTCATAGTTGCAGGCTAATTTCCATGTATGATTTTCATTAATGAAAGAAAGACCCATCTTCCTTTCTCTTTGATTAAAGCTGTCTATAGAACTACATGAAAAATACAGGAAAAACTGTAAATAGTAAACAGGTTGAATGTGGTGAGCTGAAGTTCTGAAATCTGGGAGGCTACAGGGAAACCTGAAATGTGCAGTCTTGAATGCCTATGAATCTACGAACTAATTAAGAAAGGCCAAGACCGTGCACTAATGTAAGTTAGTTACAGCCCACTGAATCCAGCCAAAGAAACACCTGTCTTTAATATATAGAAAGAATAATTGTCACGAGGGACTTGAGTCCAGGATGCAATGATGGAAGCTCCACTTCATGCAGAGGGTAGTAAAGCTCCTAAAAATGATGGATGACAGATGATGGTTTTCTAACGCAAAACATACTGGGTTTGACAATGAGTAATTTTATGCTGGATCTTGTTCTGATGGATATAGATGAATAAAACGCAACAGCCTTTAGTGACTATGGGTCTGATGGTCACGATCTGATTGCAAGTAATATGTAACTTATACTTAATATATTAAAAAAGAACAGTCCCAACAACTAGCGCATTTGTGGAAGTTAGGGAGAAGTGATGAATAAATTTGCCTCAGAGGAAAATTGGAGATGGAAAAATCTGAATGAAAACAGGGAGTTCCTCGGCAAGAGTTTATTGTTTGGCTAGTAAGCCTTGATTCCACATTCAGAGGATGTAATTTGCTAAAATAAATTCTGGTCCAGTGGAGAAACAAGGCTATAATCATCCCCAAATATCTGACAAGCAGGAAAAAAAGAGAGAAAGTTGAAAACAACCTGTATAAGGTAGAAATTGTGAAATTGTTAAGAGAAATTAAACCTCATTGTTAAGAGAAATTAAACCTATTATAGAATCCCTGGTGACAGGATAGGGATAAGGACATTAGGAACAGAAGAAATCTTTGGGAAGACATAGGCTTAATGCTAGAGGAGCCAGACAAAACTGACAGTGATGAAGTAAAAAAGACAGAATTAATAAGGATTTCTCATCTCCATTTGGAAGTATATACTGTGACATACTTTATCACCTTCCCAGCTCATCAGTACCAAAGGAAAACAATAGAGATTTGCTAGGGATAAACATTTTTATATAATCTGTCTTGGCTATCTTGCACCTAAGAATCCTGAAAGATTTGGCTGAAGACATCTCTGTTTCACAGCTGTTCATTTTTAATAAGTCCTGAAATCTTGGGGAATGTCCAGAACAGAGGAAGAATTGCTACGTTATGCCAGCAATCAAATAGCAGAAGTCAGCTGATCCAGTCAGTTGTAGGCTGGTTTACCTGGCATCACATTCCAGTCCAATAATGGACAGTCTGGTACAGGATTCAATTGCTAAGAAATTAATTTTCACATGAATGTCACCAAAGTCTGAACAAATGGTTTAGGGAAATAAGCTGGGTTTTACTTTTCGAAATGACAAATTACATTGATTTTGGTAACAGCACAGACAGAGTGTGTGTTACAGAGTGTTTTAACCTGTACCAACTGTTATTTTGATCAAAGGGTCAGCACTACATGATATCAGCAAAGTGAACTTTGAGTCCATTAAAGTCCACCTGACAAAATCTTAAAAGACTTGTCAGTGGGTACCTTCATTAAATAGAAATGCTTTCAGTAGAGCTCCAGAATGGTGGCTTCTGCCTCTGCAGCCATGTAAAATTTCCCTCAATGCTGTGGAAATAAGTGTGGATCTATCACTGCCAACATTTGTGAAAGACACAAATACTCTCAAAGAGATTTCTTATGATGATTACACAGGGCCAGCCAGATCATTGGGTCCAATAAAAAATAATTTGTTTAACTGACCCAGAGACAGGAAGATATTTTTTTCTCTTTGTTCTGTTCTGCTCAGTACCAGCGTATTGTTTCTGAAAAGAAAGATAATGAGCTGGAGATTTTGAAAAAAACCAAAAAACAAAACCCCCTCAAAACCCCCAAACCCAAACCCCCAAATCCAAGCCATAAGAATGCTGGAAAAAGACTTTTGGTGACAGAATTAAAGTAAAAGAGCAGTTTATTGTATTAAAAAAAAAAAAAAGTTCAAGTGGGATGGGAACATTTAACAATAGATATTTTATTGGAAAAAGCTGCTTTGTGGAATCAAAGTTCTGTTAATTTTTCTTTCACTTGACTGATTTTTTTATTTGGCAGAATCTTCAGAAAGGTATTTTGAAGATGTTGATATAATTCACATTAACATTTTTGAAACCTTAAAGGCCATTTTTATATTTTAAAATGGCTCATTGTTCTGAAATGTAAGCTAATTCTAGTAATAGGCAGTTATAAAAACAGAAAATGGTATATTCTTCCCATCTAAGAATCCAAAAGTCCAAAGAATTATGAAAATCTTAGTGTTCTCATAATTTTACTCATGAGCATTTTGAATATCTTAGATGGGAAAGATAATTGTTTTGAAAAAAAATTGTAGATCAGAAAAACATTGTTCTATTATGCAAGAGAGAGATGACGATTATAGAATATGAATAATTTCAAAGAACAGAGTACTAGGAGAGAAAGATGAAAAGAATTATTTACATGACAAAAAGCTGATCTTTTGTACAACACAGCCATAGTAATTTAACTTATTTCTATATTGAATCCAATAATTTATGTGACTAAAATTTAGCTTCTAGAAACATACTCAGTTTTGAGTCAACGTCTTCAAGTGGGAGTAATCCATGATTTTCCTTGGTAGATAATTTCAATGATCATTGACTCATACTTTTAGTAAGATGCACTTTTCTTCTACTTTGAAAACATCTGCCTCTTGCATCCAACTGTTGACTCTTCCTATGAGATTATTATGTCAAAGTAGTCCTTTAAAACATGCTGTTTTTCTTCACCACATACATTTTTATGTATCGTAGTCAAGTTGCCCCTTCAACTAGCCATGCAACCCAAAGAGGTAATCAAAACTGAAATGAAGATGTTATGGCTAACCCAAAGACCCAAGTCCAGGTTTTGCATAAAGAGAAATGTTATTTGAAACCTGGTACTTTGGATGCCTTCTGTTGCAGGTCTCAAAATACAGATTCATAGAAAATAAAGCTATGCAGGACAGACCTCCAGGGGTCATCTTGTCATCAACTAAGCTTATGTCATTCCTGTCATATGCTTACCTAACCTGCTCTTAAAAGCCTCCAGAGATCCTATAGCTTCCCTAGAAAATCTATTCCAGTGCTTCATTATCCTTACCATTAGGGAGCTTTCCATAATATCTGATACGAGTCTTCCTCACTGCAGTTAAAGTCCATAACTTTTCATTCTTGAAGACAAGGAGAGCAGACTATTACTGTTGTCTTTGCCTCAGGCTTTCTAATATCTTAAGTTGGTCATTTCTTCAAACTTCCCTATACTAAACAATGATAGTTCTGGCAATCTTCCCTTGTAGTTGATGGCTCCTCAACTTCTACTCAGTCCCCTTCTTTTCAATTGGTTTGACTTTCCTCAGAGTGCTCCAAACTAGTGCACTAACTAAAGTCTTGCTAAGGCTGAATGGAGTATTGCTTAAATTTTAAATGTATTCCTATTGATACATGGTCTTTTGGAAAGTGTTCATTCAGGTAGTGACCACTGTTCTTAAAAATAGAGAGTATGATCTCTTCAGAATGTTCATTTGTCTCTGTTGGAGTACATTTAAGCTCTTATATTGCACACATTACGAGAGTTACATGCCCTTAGAGGTTGAGATGGCATAAAATGTAGTTCAAACCTGTCAGTCCAGCTTTTCCTGGTTGTTGAAGTCTGATGTGATAGTAACCTTGTTTTTTGGAAACATATTTTTCACATTTGAAAATGTCTATCACAGTTTGGAGCATCTTGCTAGATTACATCACAGTGGCATGCAACACACAGGAAATCTGAAAAATATGCTACATTAAACTGCCCTTAAGGAAACTGTGGTATTCAAAATAGAATATGTTTTAAATCTTACTTGCTTGTTTGTACAAGTGGCCTATGCTACGTAAGCCACATCAAAACTTGGAGGTTGCGTGTAGTAACCAGGTACCCTAGTGTTTTTGGGTAAGTTCACTCACATTACCATGCACTCTGTTCTGAGGTGAAGGGAGCTGGAGAAGTTGGTGTTTTAACCTGAGGTAAGTTGTTTGCCAACTCTAGTTCTGCCTGATTGATAACGGACCTGGGATACAAAAGAATGAGACATTTATCATCTGAACTCAACTCAATTTAGCAAGACTTTATTGACACCAGAACTTCTCTAAGACCTGCCAAGGAATGTTAATCGCTGTGCTATCTATCAAGAGGAAGGGAATAGCTCAGTATAAAAAGAGCCCTTTATTAGAGTGCAGATAAATATAAATGTAGATAAAACCGATGTACTTTGTTATATTCATCAGGGACGGCGCCCTTTCTGCAATTTTAGTCATTGTTGCCAAGCAGTTGATTTACTTGTTTTAAGTCATAATTTCATCACAAATCCTTCTTTACAAAATATTGACAAGACACTGTGAATCCCACTTGATTTCAGACTTCAGCAGTATATAGCTATGTCCAGTTTGTCACCCCTGGTCCATTTAACCTCAAGGGAAAGAAATAGGTACCTTTACCCTGCATTACCTCTCCTTACCCTCTCCTCCTCCTCCACTGCTCTCACCTGCACCCCCCTCCATTTCCATAATGTGAATGTGATTACAAGATGCCTTTGGCTGGACTATAGTATATCACATTTCTGTGAGGGGAGGGCAGCCTCTCTCCCACGGTGACTAGCCTGAAGCTGTTCTGATCTGTTTCAGGGCCCTAAATTATTATAACGTGGATAGCAAAAGTAAAAATAACACACAAACAAAACTGGCCAAAAAATAGAAAGGTTAATATTTTGTATTCTTTTCTTTTGAAACTAGCACATTGAGCAGGTTGGGTTAGTTTCAATCGTTTTTTGTTTCTCATTCTTTAGGAGAGAAGTGGACTGTGGCCAGGTTTTCCTATCACAGCCCATCTATGTTATGTGCTTGGGAGACAAAAGAAAAGATTAAAGATGTTACTGTCTAAAATGCTTTATATTTTAGGGGTGGGGGTAGGGAGTAGAGGAGCTGGGGAAGATAGAAAATTATTTCCAGTTGAAGATTGTACTTAAAAATGATTATCATCTTTTGTTGGTTTCAGTTGTCTGGGGAGTTTGAGATGAATGATGCCACAAATTGCTGATCAGATGTGTCAGAATTAATTTCTGCTTTCCACAATTTTCTTATAAAGTTTGCTCTGGTTGAACTTTGGGCTGCTTTCCTTTGGAAATAAATTTAAAAGTGGCTTGACATGAAGGTATAAGTATGGAAAAATGGAGAATAAATGCTAGCATGGTACTAAATCTGTATGTACTAGAAAATAAAATTCCACTCATGAAAGGAAAAGCCTGACCAATGTGTCAATCCATCGTTTTCCCAAATGCTCCAGAGTCTTTAAATGCAAATTAACTGCCCAAAGTTATATTAAAAAGATATTATTCAGGTTGTAATGTCAAATACTCAAGTGTTCGGAAATTGCTCATCCATGCATTGTGAATTAAAATCTCATGTGCATACGATACAGTCACTAATTGCATGGTCCAATATGTTTTGTTTCAGTGGGACCTTTGCCACTTTTAGGGGAAGGAATGGATGTTACTGACTTAGGGAAGACTTACTGCTTATCATATGGCTAAATATATATTCAAACCATGAAGTCAGAATTATTAATTTTCTCATGGTATTTTCTGTCCTGTCCATGACTTTAAAATCTGGGGCTTCATATGTCTGAACTTGAGGAGAATTAATCATCTTCCCCATACCCCTTTCAGGTACAGGGCAGCACTATCACAAAAGCTTTGAGGCACTGAGGTAAAACATTATATGGCAAAATTTGAGATACCCTGAGCCTGATTTATTGCAAAATTCAGCCTTGTATATGACAGTATGTGTTCAAAATACAGGTCTGGTTGTCTTTATTGACAGTTGTGAGTCCTCAGCAGTTATGAAAATCATTTGGTCACTCATACAATGAAGGCTTTACTAACAGCAACTGCCTAGGTAAAGCTTGGAATATGACTTACCTCCTATAACAGACATAGGGTTAAAATGTTCTGCAGGACACATAAAATAAAAAATCTAAGAATGGTCCTGCTGGTGAGAACAAAGGTCCTCCTGACCCTACTTCTTGTATCCAGGAGCTATGAGAAGACTAAGATGGTAATGGAAGATGGAGACTTCCAAGATGGTTATATTAAAAGTGAGGCTGATTTTTGCTAAGTATACTGCAAATGCAGGCTGTTTTCTGAATCTTATTTTTTGACCATTTCTGTTTCTTCGAGAGGGCAAAATCACACACCTAATCTACAAAGCCAGATTTCATGTTTCTTAAATGAAAAAAGAAAGGATTGCTTTATTGAAACAGAGTTGCCAAATACTTTTCCCCCATATTCATTTTCCAGATTTGCTAACCATGTTAGCTGAAAATTAAAGGAAGTTTGTGATGGACACCTATTACACACAACGAGCAATCAAAACTGTTAAACTGTGGTGGAGGGCCACTGAACAGGGACTTAAAATGGGAAATCCGGGGCAAGTTTCTTAATAGGCAGTGTCACCAACCACAGGACTATTCAGAGTCTAATCCAGAGCTGACTCTGACAATGCGTGCCCCTCCTTTGAGTGTGCTTGGTTTTTATTATTCTTTTAGTTTGGAAAATTCTGCGACTCCACCATTGCTGTATACCCTAAAAACAATACATTTGCCTGATCACCCATGTAATCATAGCACTTAAATGGAAAAGTATCTCCCATGCTTTGCCCTTGAGAAAACTGAGCCATGTATGGGCTAGAATGAGTCAGTGACTGAGTCAAGATGAGAATTTAGATCAGGTTCCCCTGCTGTCACCCTTTTCCTTGCACAGCTACCTCCTCCAGCAGCATCGAGTGTGTCAAGGTTTTGTGTTCACATCTGTACTCCAAAATGCCTCTCTGGGAATATATATGGCCAGCTGTATGGCTTGTGGATTCACTTCTGGCTGCAAGTTGCTGGTTGGTTTTGACATATAAAGCACGAAGTTATGTTGGTTTTCCTGACCTGAGGCACCACATTTTATGGTGCTGCATTATTGGAGATTAACAGGATGTTAAAGAGGACACTGGGTGTTTTCAATAAGCCTTGATGTAGGAGGTCCTGAAACTGGTGATATGTGGTGTATGATATAAGGAATACTGGTTTTGAGGTTTTGAGAATTTAAAGAGTCTTTCTTGACAGTTCCTGCTGGGTTAGCTGAAAAGTAACAAGTAAATTATTTCTTATGAGTTTAACCCTTAATATTGTAGCTAGGCCTGCAAGGAAATTTTGCAGGGTATGGACAAACTGAAGGCTTGATTCAGCCTGAAAAGAGAGGAACTGCAGAGAAGACGACTGAAGAGAAGCTTTACCAAAACTCATGTGTTTAAGCATGTGTTCATAATCAGCATGATTAGAGCTACAGATGTCACTGGAACTACTCACAAGCTTAAAGCTAAACTGATGCTCAAACATTTGATAGTGTAGGGTATTCTGTAGAAGACCAGAAGTTGTGGTAAAACAGAAAAAATGAGATAGGACAAGTGACTTTAGGGTTTGAACGGCAGGTGTTTCAGAACGCAAAACAAGGTAAGAAAGCTATAAGCAGTAATGGGCAACAATTTACAAGAATGCTTATCATTTAGTAGAAAATGGATTTGTTTTTAAAGGTTTCATTTTGCTTCTGCACTTAAAAATTTTGGGACTATCTACTCTTTACTCGGCAAGATACTCCTAATAGGTTTTCTTTTTTATTCTGCTTATTTTAGTGAGAAAACTCCCCTCATAATTATCTTAATTACATTTCAGTATAAATAATGGGGACAATTACTATCACTGGCAACATTTCCAGTTAAAATATCCAGGATTTAATATCAGTTTTCTCTGAAATGCTAGCTATTTCTAAAGTAAATATCCTTATTTCCAAGCTCCTCCATCTTAATTTTCACTCTTTTAACAGAATGCTTTTAATAATGGCTTCAGTACAGTTGAAAAATCAATTTCCTGAGCCTCAGAAATGCTGAGATGGAAAATTAGCCCTTCCTTTTGGGTTTCAAAAGAACTTAACCATTGATCTTTAGAGTCATTTAAACATGACGGATTCAGTTTTAATGTCAGAAGCTGGCCTACATCGGTCTTCTTCTATCAGTGACTGTAGAGCCCAACAGAGCGTATCTTAGCTATCCTGATGGCTGAAACTCCTGAAAGCTACAGCTTAGGACTTGTAGCTAAACAGACAATCTTCTATGTAAGCTGGAAGAATATACCCTTCAGGTGCTAATATTGCAACTTTGCACTTTTTCTTGCCAACCATTTCCAGTTTCCTGCAGCTTTAGCTCATCCTTTAGTTGTCTCCTGCTACTCTGTAGCAGCATTGGTACTCTCCATATTTCCCCTCCCAGAAGAGGTTGTCTTTCAATTTCTACCATGAGCTGGGAGTGCGGGAAGGCCAAAAGTACCCTCTGCAGCTGTGGTGAGTCAGGATTGGTATGGGTCTTGGGAGGCACAGCATTTCTGGCTATATCTACAGGAGGTGGAGAAATGAATTGTGGCACATTCTCTGGCACTAAGTTCAGCTGGTGTCATACAGCTTGTGTGCATACACTTAAACTTGCTGACTTTCCCCCAAAGCAGAGCGGCTACGTCCAAACTGCCTGTGAGGGATGGTTCTTAGCTATGTTAATCCCTGAACCACGCTGGTGTGGTGCCTGGGAGAATCTTAGCTGGCACAGGCGGAAAATCTGCCAGGGAGTGCTGCCAGTGGTTAGCAGTATGAAGGAATGTCTGCCAGTCCTCTGGCCCATGCACTGGCCCTGTTGAGTTTATTGATGTAGATACTGCCTCTGTGGCTCGGCTTGCGTTGTGAAATCTGGGCATTGGAGGACTGTCCTTACAAGTCCTAGGGAGGCAACGTTGCCTGTCCTTGCCATGCGACTGATGGAAAGAGAGGGCAGTGGGACTCAGCACCCTTCTTCACACAGCCCCTGTGATGATCTCTGGTCTCAGTCAGGCATGCTTAATCTTCTATATCATGATAAAAAAACTTGTCTAAAGAGGATGAGCATGCGCAGCTCCATAGGCTTTACCTGCATTGGTAAAAAGTCAAGCCCTGCAGTACCTAACTTCAGTTGCCTGAGTTTTAAGCCCATTAGCCACCATGCCTGGCTGTAAATGAATTCCTAAAACTGAAGGTTCCTCTGAAGATCTCCTTTAAAGGCCTGTATCTCATACCGAGCTTATAATAATGCACTCCACAAATCTTAGAATAGAACTTTGTTCATCTTCCTTATTGAGTGTGGGCTGCTGGCTGGAGGGGAGCGCTTTTTGGTGCTGGGTAACCATTCAGCATAATGGCCTTTATGAATTTCACTGGTATGTACTGTAATAACATTAATCATGATGAACTCATTTGGCACTAATAGGAATGTCATATGTAGTTGTATAAGAATATTCACTGTAGTTCATCATTAATTAACTGGGCTATTATTTTAAAGTGTTACCAGACATGGTATGTAAAAATGGTTTACTTTGCAATCTCCTAGTGTTGAAATCATGTAGGCTCTTTTGCTATGGTTTATGTCAGAGAAAATCACAACAGAAAGAGCAAAGAATCCAAGACTAAGATAATACATTTCAGCTGTATAACCTTTGGATGTTTAAGAATGTAGGACTTGCCATAAAGGCAAAGTGCTATGAAAGTAGTGGCCTATCTAGTCTGGTATCCTCTTTCTCAACATGTCCTGTGCCAGATACTTCAGATTTAAAAGAGAAAGAATACAAATGGGGAATTATATTCTGAAAACCAGAATTTTAGAATAACCTACGATTAATCTTTCACTGTAAGTATGAAGCTTACATGATAGTCTTCTGTAAGGGTCACTCATTATTATTTGAACATCCAATTAAATAGTATCAGCTGTTTCTTCTTTATCCATTAGTTTGCCATCATGCTTCAAAAATTCTAGAGAAACTGCTTCTGATTTAGGTAGAAGGGAAATAAAGAAATAGGCCTGGAAGAAACTCCTGGCTCCTGATGCCTTGTCCCCTAATAGTTTAGCCAACCTTTCTTAAGTGGATCAAGCTTCATCCTGAAATTACCTAGGTTTCTTGCTACTGGAAGACTGTTGCAGAACCCCAGTCCAGTTACAAACTTTCTTCTACTTGCCAAATGGAATGTATTTGATGTTAATTATTTCTTGTGCTAACCGTGACTTTCAGGTTAAATAGTACTTATTCCTCTCTGTGTTTACTCTTTTGATATATTTATGGACCAGGCCACTCTCGGACTTTATTTGCTAGACTAAACAAAGTCTTTTAATTTCCTCTCGTAAGACAAGTTCATCGTTTCCTCTTAATGTCCTAATGACTCCCCTTTCCTCTCTTCTCCAGTCACAAGTCACCTGTCAAGAACTAAAACTATGTTTTTGGGTCAGTGGAACTGTAGACAGTACAGTAAATGTTGTCCTGATGCTGCTTTTGACAATGGTGTTTATGTTTCCCTATCCTTGCATGAAATACTTCTCCTTCTACATCCTAGATCTTAAACATTGCCATTTAACAATTCATCCAGATCTTTTCCATCTTAATCATTTCCAACCAACTGGTCTACAGCTTCAAGCAAGTGATTTTGTCACCCAACTCTAATAGCAATAGACATACTGATGACTCTATGTAGGGACTAGAAACTGTAATCTAGGGTCTACAAGTTTTTTATAAAGTGAATGAAGAGAAGCTGTAGCCTCCCAGGCTGATTCAGGATCCCAGCTTACACAGTTAACCTGAGCACCCCAAGAGCAACACCCTTGCCCAAGGGTGACTTAAACTTACTACTGCTAACTTTCATCCTTTTTCTGCAACTCCTCAGAATCACTTGGTAGGAAAATATGCATTGGTGAAATCCCCAGCTTTATCACCTGCAACTCTAAGACAGCTTTCAGGTAGTTAATGACTACTGGAAGTAAAGTAGGTCTCAAGACTTATTCTTGAGGATGCTCAGTGGAAGAATAAGACTGACAGCTCTCTCTTTTTTTTTTTTTTTTCCCTCCCCAGTTATAATCTTCTCTTCAGCTAAACAAGTACCCACCTAAAAATTACTGCAGTCTCTATTATCTCTGTTGTAACAAGTCATCCCCAGTGTGGCTCTATTTTTTTGTGAAATCCAAATAAATTAGCTCACAAGATTTCCCTTAGCCATAAATGATTTATTTGATAATCAAAGAGATGAGTTTTGTCTGTAATAACCTGTTTCAGATACATCCACATGCATTTCATTCTGTCCTTCAGCTTCTGTTCCATGCCTTCACATATTCTTTTCTTCATAATTCATCTTTGCCTTGATACAACTTTTAGGGAGGTACAAAATTGACTAAGAAATATAACATAATCCATTCACTTAGTGGTTTGATTGTTCTACTTTTATTATAGCTTTAACCAGCTTCAACTCTGGTGCTGAAATCTCTCTCATTGATCTTTGTAATTTCCAGGAACACATTGGCACAACCGCCTTGCATTAAGTACCAAAGCCTTTAAGAGTTACGTGATGTTATGAAATGAAAATTCCACCATACTGAACTGATGAGTTATTCTAATAAAAGAACCTTTTCTCATAGCACAGTTTTTCACCATTGTGGATTCTTTAATTGGGAAGAGAATTTCAAGGACATAGCCTGATCACAGTTACAAAAAGAATCCTTCAGAAGAGAAGGATGTCCAATGATGGAGAGACTAAAAGTGTTTTTAATCTCACTTGGCCTGTTTTTTTCAGCACTTGCATTGAAATTTATCATTTTTCTAATTTTCTTTTTCATAGAGCTAATTGCAAAGCCAGAAGAACAGGGTTTAAATTACCCTTTATTTGAATTAGTAAATTAAAATTATATATATACATGTGGAAAATTCCTTTGGAACAGTCATTTTGTTGCTTCGATAGGTTTCCTGGAATAAAAAGAGAAATAGAGCTCATTTTTTCTCATTCCACTCTCACTACTGATTCTAAAGAATCCACAAACTTAAGCTAAATATAAAGCTAAAATTGCTTCATTAGATTTATGCACTGAGTAAAAGGATTGTTCATCCCTATGAACCAGGTGGTCTGGATATAAACAAACTCCAACAAATCAGTATACAGATAAGTGAAGTGAAGCAAGACGCTTCAACAGCCAGTGAGTAATAACAAGATGAAAGTGCTTTGTGGTGTGCTCCAAAGTTTGCTCCAGGTCAAGAGGAGAATAAGTTCCAAACTAGGGTTGCCATAGCTTGTGGTCACTCCTCAGCTCCTTGCTGTGTGTATCACTAAAAATTTCATGCAAGCACATCTGTCAGCTTCAGCTAGAGCTTAATTGTTGGTCGGTGTTTTCCAAGGGGTTCTAAAGGAATCATTCACTTCAGTGACAATTTGAAGGAATACTCCTCCTATAATACTTATCAAGAAGAAGAAATGATACAGGTGTGGGGGCATTGTGGGAAAGAGAGTGTGTATGTGTGTGGGAAAGATGAGATTGTCTACTGCAATATCTGGTAGTGAGAACAGTTGTCCTAACCTGGTTTCATACATGCACAACTCACCTTTCTTAACTCATGCTTTGGCTGGTATCTTCAGGAATGTCCCCTGTGCAATTTTTGTTTCCTGTGGAAGAGATGCTAAGCCGCTACTTAACCTCCCTTACTATGCTACTCTGTAGTTTTAATTAGTTGATCCTCAATTGGTTTACTATGAATGGTGTCATTGTATTATAGCTCTGTCTTAAGGAGCAAAACCACGCTGTTAATCAATTCACTGTGGTTTATAAAAAAGATGGGAGGATGCAGGCATGCCTCATGAAATTTGGGAGAAAAGAAAATTCTTTGCGTTTAGTGTTTTCATTTATATCTCTGTGTGGCTTCATCTGTATTGCATCATTGCTTCTTCCACATTTCTTTTCTCTTGATAACAGTGGGAGAAAGAAAGGCTTGGGACACGGGAAATGGATTTACAGAGATTTACATAAATTCCAGCCAGGAGGAACCTTTTGTCTGACCGGAATAAATTAGGCCATAAAACCACCACAGGGTGGTCCCATCACCAAGTGCAGGAATCTCCAGCTGAACTGGAGAATCTGTCTGAGGAAGATGTCCAGCCCAGATGTGTCATGGTGAGGGCATGGTTTTCTCTGTTAAGGACAGTGAAAGGCATCCCATTGCATATTGGCCCCTCCTTTATAGTCTGCATATATCTAGTTACAACCGGCTGTGTTGTTTAAAACCCAGAAACTCCATTTGTGTTGATGACAATGGTAGAAATCTATCTACTGAAAGATTACGAGTAACATATCTCATTGTAAATGAGTAGCATAGCCCATTCTTGAGTTTTCATATCTTTTAATAGAGATGGACTTTCCAGACCCCTAAATGTTCTTATAGCTTTTTTCCCCATATTTTATTTTTTAAAATTTATTTTCTACCTCTTGGGATGGTCTCACCAGGACTTTATGAGCTTTTCTTCCATGTCTCCCTATTTATATCTCAAAAGATCCCATTGTCTTTCCATTCTTTTATTCCCATTGTCAGGAAAAAATACATATCCTGTGCCTTAGATGCTTTAATCATATTAAAATAATACAATCTGCAAAATGAAGACCTTCAGCTTGGATTCACTCCATCTAAATTTAGGCACCAGACCAACATGCCTAGGGGTTCATACTCCTCAGCTCCCTATACAGGCAACGAGCGTGTCTGCATCTGTTGGTTATAGATGAAAAATAGACTCCAATTTAGATATCTCACTTTAATGTTCAAATGATGCAAGATGAAGCAGGAGAATAGTCTATAATCCTAGTTTCCATGACAAAAACCACCCTGCTGGGCAGGACGTACTAACCTTTCCCAAAAACTCAGCCACATCTCATTTCTTTACCTTCCCTGTAAACTAATGTGACCCACTAGTATATTCACACCTCCAAGTGCATTTGGTGTGGGAGACAAGAGGAGAAAATTGATTTTAAAAAGAGCTTTTAACAATTAGCACAAACTCTTTTGTAAAGTTTGGACACTTTTTTTTAAGATCAGCTAGGAACGACAAGGGGGAGTGGGGAGAGGAAATCACTGAGACGTATTGGAGCAATACAGTACTGCAGGAGTACATCATAGGTTTTGCTCTTTGTACCAAAGTCCAGCATGTCACCTAGTAGAATGCTGTAATGAAACTGGTAAAATGAAATGTAAAAATAAAAGAGAAAATGCCAATGTGTTTGTCGTTAAGTCTCTTTCAGAGCTGTAATCCATCCTTGACTTCTCCTTTGTTATATTTTCCCTTTGTGGATACAAGCCAGAAAAAACATAGCTGTGCAGACTGAAAAGGAGGATAACAAATAGTACTTGTGTGTTCTTGGGTGAGATGGATGAGAGGTGGCAGGATGGGGCTTCGCTTGGAAAAGATCCTACATAAAGGAGTCTGACTTTCACACTCGGCGTGAAGGACCCTATTTCTACAGTGCCATTTCTTTCACAGAAGTTGGCAGAGACTGGAGCCAGTTCTGGGCTGTTGCTCCAGTTCTACAAAGCACTAGAAATGACAGTGTTTTAGCATTTGTTTGCAAACTGCTTGTGACACCTGTTTCCTTCTAAAATCTCTCTGAGAGAGGAAGATAGCAGGAAGCTTGTCCTATAGCTAAGGCTCTGACCTGAGACTCTGCTTTTATGCTTCCAAATTTGACATCCTCTAGGCAGGTGATGTGGATGACACTTTTTGAGGGTAACAGGGTTATATTGAAGACTCAGCTGGAACTGGGGTTTGAGGGTTCCCAGATCACTTGTGACATGGAGGCAAGGCCCCTGAATTCCTGCACACAAAGCTTAGTGTGTTCTTTAGTTTCTTCTCCCATAAAACGAAATTGATGGCATTTCCTTGAGGGAAAACTGAAGAGCTTAGATGTACATTTGTGTTGGCAATAGATGGCCAATCTAAGAATTATGATATAACTACACATATTACACTACCACAGGTCAACAGTGTGCAGCACTGCATTTGTGAAGCATGGTGCTATGTAAAATATTGATATGCTTTTATCCTGAGGGCCTCAGAAAAGCTTGCAGAGGGTTCTTCATTAAAGTGCAAGTAGTTTTCCTCCTGAAGATCATAAAAGCCCCGGGGAAACTGCACACTTTTCAGTGTGAGATTCAGGACCCTTATCATGTTTAATTTCTTAGAAACTGCTGTATCCAGTAAAGTTACGAAAGGTCCTGAATTTGGGCTTTCTCTGGGTATGTCTATACTAGTAAATCAAACCATGCCAGGAACTTTCCCTGCACACAGGAACTTTATCATCTATAGTGTTACTCAGAGTAATCTGTGACACGCTTTCAGCCCATGCTGACTAGCACCATCCTGAGCGATTCTCAGGCATTTCAGGAATTAGGACAGGGTTATTCCCAGCAGACAGTCTGGTTGTAGCCATCCTGATTTGGAGGGCAGGAGATCTGGAGAAGATGGATGTGGAATGGCCCACGCCAGTTGGCCCCTGAGCTAGAAAACAGTCCAGGGTACATTTAATGTATAAAATGTTACAGATGTAGACTGAAGGTCTAAGAACTTGCATGTTGTGCAAATATCATAAAAATTCACTGACCTTTCTGCCAGGGTAGACTTTTTTCTAACATACTATTCTATCAGCCCTACAGTTTCTTAAATGCTATTTAAATTATATCTATATTTGTATCTATCTGTCTGCCTGCCTGTCTATCTATATCTATATATCTGCTGTATTTTTTCCTACCTAAGAAATAAATGCTTGAGCTAACAGGCTTTTGCCTTTGGTTTGTGTCACAGAATTATATGGACGAATAACTGACTAATTTTCTGTGAGGCTGTACCAAAATCTAAGTCAGGAGCTATTTGGTTAGCAGTCTATGGAGCTGATTTCTTACATTTATATGTGACTCTTCTGTGAAGTGCTATCAGCAGCAAAAGAAGGTCAGATGAAACAATCAGATTCCCCATGAAATTTGCAAATACTACTGCGCAAGATCCCTATCTAGAAACCCAGCTGGCCTTTCTCAGCCGATGCTCTCCATCACAAAGCGCTGTCTGATATGCAAGATGAAGAAAATGAAACCCATTGTATGCATATAATCAAAAAAATGTCTTTGACAATAGTATTGAGCTGCTTTTCCAGCCTTTCACACAAATGGCTCTTGTGTCAGTGTTGTTTTCATGCTTCCCTCCTCCCACTCCTTTTCCCCCAGTGTGCTGATTTTGTAGCACCCTGGGAGGACTTCAGACACTTGATTCTTGCTGCTTTTGTTATCCCTCTCCCCAAAACTTGAGGCAGAATCACTGATGCAAATACTCCAAGGGGAGCAGCGATGACGGGAGAGAGGTCACAAACATGTGGAGGTGGTTGTTTCATTCCCCAGCAAGTGGCAGAGGGCTGCAGACCTGTGATTGATTTACACCTGATACAGACCTGTGACAGATTTACAGATGTTTGAGTTCAGTGACAGAAGGATAGCCTGAAATGAAATCAGTGCAGAAATAAAAGACTTCACTGTTTGAGTACCACTGTTTTTTTGGGGTGCTTATGTTACCTGTACTTACCGCCGCCTGCTTCTCCTCTTCATCACTACTGTTGCCACATTAATGCTTTTTTTCCTCATTCTCTCTTCATTGCAGCCCCAGGAGCTTTTGTTTTCACTGGATATTTTACAATTTTCATCTTAGCTCAGGCAAGCAGCTTTCTTGTGTATTTTTATATTGAGTTTCTGCTGAAGGCAGTGAGGGATGTAGCCTCCAGACAGACAGGCAATGTGTTGCTTCCCTCTGTTATGGTTCTGCTGTTACCAACACCAATTTGTTACATCCCCCAACTGACTTGCTTTCACTGCAGTGCTCCCAATTCCCTTGACATGCTTTTGCTTCAAGAAAAGGCCCTTATATAGGGGCTCAACTCATGGGTGTTTAACAAAAGAATTTCCCTTTTTTTCTGTTGTCTCCCCATATTTGTTAAAGCATACAGTATTGCTTTCCCTTAATAAAGCAATAGCCTTTCTCCCCAGTTCCTTTTCAGCAATAGCCCCACAGTGGGAGTTAAGATTGAAAAGGCAGATTGACCATGCAGCTGTCATGCAGCTGAACCAAGCTTGATGCATGTGTCCCATAAGGCACAAATGTTTATTCTTCCAAAATAGATTGATATTAGATTCTTCTTCTTTTCAGAGGCTTTATTAAAACTATTACTAATAAAGCATTGGTATGACTGAAGTAATACAACAGAACACCCCCTCGCCCCGTCTCTCCAAACTTCAGATGTGCTAGTTTGTGCACATATCTATTTTGTTAGCAAATGGAAATGTCCACAAGGAGCTCTTTTTTTGCTTTCAACTCTTTCCCTCTTACTAATCAAATGAAGTTGAAAAAAATCTGGATCAAGATTATTCATCCTGTAATACCCCAACCTCATGCCAGTGTGAGAGACTCTCCTAGCTCACGTATGATCTTCCAAGTGCTACGTACAGGGAGGGAATGTGGCTGCATCCCATGGCACGGTGTGGGGAGGAGCGGATCCCTATGCACGCTGCTGTGAAGCGGCACGCAGAGCTTCTGTGCTTACCTATGAAACGTGTTAGAGAGTCAGTGCGAATAATCCAGGCGATCAAATAGGAAACAATTATTATTATCAATCATGGTAGGGAAAAGCTACCGGCTAGTGTTGGGGGGAGGCTCAATTTCTTGCAGCTCTGTATTATCCCTGTTTTAGATTTCATAGGGTTATCATGTGACTTTGCTAGCAGATACAACTGTTCCTTTATGTTTTATAATGTGGTAGTTATTAGTGGAAGACAAGTTGGGGTTTTTAGGATAAAAAAACTGTGTAAACTTAAAACAAATTGCAAATCTATCCTAGGTACTTTATTGTCCCATCACCACAGCATTTGACATTGTTGTGAAACTTTTGGGATTTCAGTGATTGTTGCCATCTCTACAGCTGGGTGCAAAAGTTACTGGAGTGAGGTTGGAATACAGACAGGTCCTCCAATAGCCTTATTTTCCTTGGAAACTGGGATAAAAATCAGTGTAGATTCACTTCTCTGGTCTGGAGGTTAAGGAGAAGGAGAAAGAATTTCTTCTGGGCATTTCAGCACACGCTTCCAGACCTGTTGGGATTTCTTTTCTAAGCTCTATTGGCAGAGATTTTAAATAGTTGCTTTATTATTAGAATAAGATTTTTCTCACCTGTACCCAAAGCTAGTTGGTTTGGCTCCATTTACTTGGCTGGCACGAATGGGTCACCTGTTTGTAAATAAGCAGTCTCTATCTCAGGATGCTTGCTTTAAGCTTGTGTTTAGGGTAAAAAAATCAAATGGAGCAATACACAATCCTTAGTTACCACCATCCTCCTTTTATTCAAAACTGGGGACAAGTTTTACCTTGTACTTACACATATGCCTATGTTTAAGAGCACACATAGTTCTGCTGACTTCACTCAGCTACTCATATGCTTAATGTTATGCATGTGCCCAGGAGCCTTGCTGATTTGTGGCCTAAGGTCACATCTATTAAAGTGCATAACAAAACACTAAAACCTCTCCTACTTATCCAAACCCTGTTAATCTAAACTACTCTCATGTCTCTGTTCCATTTGGCTAATCAAGGTTTCAGTAGAGTTGCTCTGTAAGGATAAATACCAAAATCGGTTGAAGTCTGCCCTCGACAAAGTACTTCTGGCTCCCAGTGCCTTTAATGAGAGCCCTGAGTGTGTATCTGAGGTTGGAATTTGGCTCTAATGGAAGGTGGATTTTTCGAATCTTCTGTGAAGTGCTTCACAAAATAAGGGGTTTCAGTTTTTATACCCACACATGATATTATACTTACAGTTACCTTTGGCTGAACGATTCTTGGAATTTCTTGCTATCACGTCCAAAAAAATGACACATTGAATTGCATATCAGCTGCATATATAAGAAAAGATTGTATTGTAAGACAACATAGGGTTGTCAAGCTTTGTATTGAAAATGCTGCTTGGATTATCCCTTGTGTCTCAATTTCAGTTCAGTTTTTTTTCTTAGGCTGTTTTTCTTGTGTTCGTTTGCTTTTTAGTAACTTCAGGGATAAGAGCATCTCGAATTTTCTAGATCTTCTCTTGTCTGCTGTGGAAAAAAGGAAAGACAGCCAATTGTTTAAAAAAATAGGAGCTTTAGTTTTCTTCCCAAGGAATGATTTTTCATTGACAATGGAAGCTTGATAGATATTACAGATCACAGAAAAAAATATTTAACTCTTGATCGATGAGAAAAACATTAGTTAAAATGGTTTCATTGTGCTGATAATTTACAAGCAAGATATGCTCAGATGTGGGACTACACTGAGAATATGCTGACTGAGAAAAAATCTTGTATTTGTGGTTGAAAACCATCTTTGTGCATTCAGTAGCTGACTATATTTTCAGTAGTCATATTCTGAGATCTGCAGAAGCTGAAACAGTACTAACAGATAGGGCCTCACTCCTGCAAAGCAGTATGCAAGCCATTTCTTAGAAAATAAATTAAGAGAAATGTCTAGGATAAATGGAGTGAATTCCTCCTTGGACAGATTTATCTCTTCACATGGACTTCAGAAGGGAGATTGGTGGCTAGTTTAGACTAGGCACGTAACTTTAAAGGGTTTAAAATTAATGGGGTAAATCTCAGCCAAGATGTCTGGCTGCATGCTGGTGCTGATTTCTGAGAGCTGAGAGTCTTCAACACCTGAAGGAGAAATACCTGGGTAGTTATCACTAGTGAAATCAGAGGGAGTTAGGTGCTCCTCTCAAAGGTGTTAAGTCACTTAAAACAGCCTTCAGGCTGACCAAGCTGGGGAAGTAGGTGGACATTAGATACCTATATCTCAGACATTCTTAAAGTCCTTGTACAGCCATTATGCTTGAGACTCTTCTCTGGGACTGTTCGCTGGCATGGGATGCCCACATTAGCACCAGTAAACCCTCTTACTCTCCAGGATGGACCTATAGGAGTGGTCCTGTAGGATCAATGGCTGTAGTCCCTACCCCACCAACAGAAGTCTTGCGGTCTTTGCTGTCTGTTGACCCACCTTTGAGAGGAGGATGAGACCACTTTCACCACTGTTTCTCCTGCGCCAGGCACTCTTTGGGGAAGGAGGTAACTATTTTGCAGTTTTGAATGACTGGTCACTGAGCCATGCCCGTGTCTCCATCTCTTCCCCACGTAGGACCAGGGGTACTGAAACATGCTGTAGCGTTACCTCAGATCCATGGATGGAGATAAGTTCCAGCATTGCATGGATGAGTCATTCTGAAGCTCCAGAGAGACCTCATTATCTCTGCTAAACCTCAGTTCCTAACTTAACTCTTTCTGAATCAGGAGCCTGCTTTTTAGGTCCAGTGGGTGTTGATGTTAAATTCCCTAAGAGCATAGCTTGGTTACAAGTCTAAAAGGTTTTTGCAAACTGTATCTAATATTTTCAAGGACTCAGACAAGATAGGATTATTAGCGAGTTCTGGTGTTTGATGACTGCTGAGGCTTTTAAAAATTGAAATAATTTAAGAACTGCACCGTTTCAGTCTCTTTGTGTTTAAGTTGCTCTGCTAATTTCTCAGTGAGATAGTATTTCATTTCTCAATAGGAGTATGCCTTAATCTCATGATATGATCTGATTTCTCAGTAAGAATTATTTTTCAGATCTGACTTTTTTATGAGTCCAGGGTCTCAGAGGGATTTAAGCTTCTAATTTTCAGTGTAAGCTAAGTGTGTAAATGCTTTTGGTAATCTGGGCAAGAGTCAATGTTTAGTTGGTTTTGTGGCAAGCTCTCGTAATGCCATTATTTGGATCACAAACATTCAGGGAGAATATTTGCTTGTTTTAATGGATATTTTATGTGAGAAGCATTTTATTGCTGGGAAAAGTTTGCTATCTAACACAGATTTTGGATTCAAATCAAGCAAAACCTAACAATGTGTATTCATAGTTGACACTTAAAGCACAAATTCATCCTTTTCCAGTGAAGGTAAGTTATTCTTTCTTTTAATGGACAGATTCTTCTGACTTTGGAAAGAGATTAAGACAATCATTTTATAGATTTATTTTTTGTCTTCAATACTAGCACAACCTTCCTCCCCTTCCAAATTCTTCCTGTCATCATAGCAATTCAGTGCTGCTGATTTAGTGAATAGGATTGAGGGAGACAAGCAATCCAGCATGTTGAATTTGAACTCTGACCTTCCCTTTGCATTGTTGCACAACTTCTTAGTTTTGCTAATCAAAAAGCATTTGCCCTCCCCCTCTTTTCCCAAATGAGCAAAAACTAGAAATGTAGAGGGACAGGGTGGTTTTGGAAATGATCAGGGAAAGACACCTGTACATTTCTCTGGTTTGGCTCTGTGTTAGGCATTTCTTACGGATCTGAAATCTGATATTATTTGCATTGTTCTTCAGATATCAAGATAGGACTAAATTCCTTAAGATTCTTATTATGCTTAAACACTGGAACATGTCCAAGCACATGACTTCTCATATGCTGTCCTCATCAATACTGAGCTCTTGACATACGATTCATGATAAATTGAGATGGACAAGACATCAAGTGCATTTTAGCTCTATACCAGCTAAATTCACAGAGACTTCTAGTATGGCTGTGCACGTCGTGAAAGACCACAACGCTCTTGCTAGAGCTGTGGTGTGTATTTAATGCTTGCTAGTATTCCGTTAGGTCATACAGTGGGAAAAAGTACAAAAATAACAGACTTGTTAGTCTGCTAATTGTAGGCTTGTTAAGTGATATTCCATTTCTGGTGGTTTTTTTTCCTCTCCATTGCTCTGATTAATGACTATTCAAAACAAATACAAAAAAGTCTTCTGTAAAAAAAAAACCCAACACTCACATTGCACCTGAAAGATCTTTTACTGGATTTTGTAATGCAAACTGTGCATTTTAATATGTAGCTACAGGACTGAAAACACCATTGATGTTTCCCATTTGATTTATTTGTTCAAGTGATATCCAGCTTTTGAGAAAATCATCAGCTGAGTTGTGACTCAGGTGTGCCCTGAATTCGGCCTTTCTTCTTCCCTGTCTTTGTAACTGCAAATTCTCTTTCTTATGGTCTTTTAGCACAAGCATTGCCTGTGTAGTTAGGACATTTCCCTTCCCTATGCTCTGTGACAGGAACCTGAATCTCAGTGGAAAGTTTCCCATAGCCTTTGAGGACTTGTGGATAGACCTAATACAGTAGGAACTCTCAAAACTCTTGTTTCAGTGGAAGTAAATAATTTTGTTTTGATAGTTCATGAGAGAGGGCTTTTGTGAAACCAGTTTTATTATCTTTTTGGTTCAGGTGTGTTTTTAAGAGCCTTGAGGATTTTGATAGCAAGTACTTAATAAGCAACATTTATTATTATTTGATATGGACACCTAACATGTAAAATAACAGCGTTTTGTGTTAATCTATTTCAGTCACGTCATTGTTTCGAAATGACTCTATTTCAAAAAGCACCATCCAGGAACACTGCTGAGCCTTCAGGGAGATCCTCAGCTAGACCATGGTTGCCTGTGAAGAAAGTATATAAGAAATTATTAATTTCTATTTGGAGCTTTTTGCTTTTGGGTTACCAGGTCAGATCTAGGACTCTCTACACTGGGTGAAAGTAATTGCTACAGTTGTTTGAGATTTGTGAGTTCTTACAAATATGATCCTCACAAAAATTGCCCACAGTTAAGTTGGAGAACATTTTGAGCACGCTCCATAGTACACTTTCTACAGAGGATAGGAAAGTGCCACCTCTCACACTGTGCAGACAACTCTGCAACACCCTGACTCTGTGGGCATCCCTGCTTAAGTGCAAAATACCCCTTCAATTTCACTGAAAGCCAGGATTTCCTAGGTCAAAAATCTCAAGTGTTGCTACTTCAAAACAAAAGCTTTTTGCTCACTGTAAAACTGAAGTCCTTTCCTGCAGAATGGACTCTGTTTTGGAGCAGAAGTCAACCCCCTTTGCAATTTTACTTTCAAAAGGCATTTAATTATGACACTAAAATTAAATAGAGGAATTTAATAGAAAAATGGCTCCCGTCAGAGATTGGACTAAACCCTAGTCTGTGTTGTCAAATGCTTTACTCCCTGCTAGTGGTCTTTGAGCAGATCATTGCAAGGTCCTCCTTGCAAATCATGTAGATTACACTTCATGTGACTCATATGCGTGCTTCTGAAATATAAGAAAGAACTGGAGGTGATCTTTGCCATGCAAAGACATTATTACTCTTCGAAATCCATGCAATTGATGTTGTGGAAAGGCATAACACTGAACAGTTGAAAATAATAATAAGGGAGAGCTCCAGAACTAACCACTGCAACTGCAAAGACACTAACTAGCAGCCTCTTTCCAGCTATGCTGTTCGAGCATGTCTGCAGTCTAACGAGCCATTTACCTCTTGTAACTTTACCATTCCATGAAAAATGACTCACAGATGAAATTCATCAATTTGCCATGGAAGGATGCCATTTATGGGCAGAAACTATTTTTTTTTTTTTCCATCTCGGGACAAATTTGCTATTACTTTTGCAATTGCAGTTTGCTACTACGAGGCTGTGATACCCCGGGCTTCTGCAAACCAGTAAGGTTCATTGATTTCAAGTCATTAGATTATTTCCTTGAAAATTTGTAACTAGATTCAAATTATGTCTGTGAAGACACAGAGTCATGTCTTGACACTCAACTTTAGCTCCCTGGGCTTTCTCATAGCTTGTGATGAGGTGCCTTACCTTACTTGGCTTTAACGCCCACCTCCATTGACTGTTGGTGGCATCTCAGTGAGTAACTGGACAGCCTGTCCCTTTTCTAAGTGGATACAGTGTGATGAAAGGAATCCCTCATACCATGAGCAGAAAAGAAATGGATCGATGATGAAAAATATTGAAAGCTGTACCCTGCTTTATATCAGGAGCAATACCATTTCAACATGAAGAGTGGGTCTAATGCACCATTTCTTTCATTATAATTTTAAATGGTGCAGTTTCCTGCCTTCCCTTCTCTTGCCATGGGAATATGCAAGAAGCTTTTATGACTAACTGAAGTATTCTTTACAGTTTACCTTTCATTAGGACCCCTTCGTCTCTTGGTTATTCATTTTAACTAACTTCTGTCTACTTTTTATGTAGTTCCCAGTGCTATTTATAATTTAAAGACCCTTTATTAAGCTTTTTGCACACATTGTATAAGACTTTATATCCTTGCTTAACCGAACTGGCCTTTGTTGCCCTTTTCTGTGTTTAGATTATAACCAGGATGAATTTCACTTGTGGTCTCTCCAGCTGTTTTTTAAGTAGTTCCCACTTTTCTGCAATAGATTTCCTTCACATTAGAAGATTCCAATCCAAATTCCATAGGGTATTTTGCCTTCCCTTTAAGTCAGATTTCCTTTATGTTTCTCTTCCACAGGTCCTAGCTCATATGAATCCTACAAATGCAGTGTTATAATTAGAACTATGTGAACACAGCACTTCCATTTCTCAGAGGTTCCTGCAAACATTTGCTTTGGGTTTCATCCACATGAGCTCCCATTCCTTGATATTTTTTACTTTGAATTTCAGATGTGAACAAACCAAACATCACTGAGCTCAAACTTGGCTCCAATGATTCAATGTTAGGAATCCCTGAAACAAAAAAACCCCCAATTTTGCCAGGTTTTGGGGTAAAATCCACAAAGTCTAAATGTTCACATCAGTAGTTACTGGCCCATAACAAATCTGCAAGCCTAGAAAATCGGTGGTTCACTTTTATGATATAAACAGCTGACCTGTTTAAGGGGCTCATGGCTTATTTTTTTTTATAGTCTGGAGTGGAGTACCTGGGAGCACCTTCCCGCCTTGACAGGCTAGGTGAGAGCTCCCCCTCCTGTTTTAATCTGTTTTAGACTTTGGCCTTTGTTGTGACCCCCACATCTGGCCCGCCGGGTTTTTCTAGTATCAGACCCATCTCAGTATGCTCGTTTTCCCGGTTAGATCCAGGGTAGCCTCCAGTTACCTTCCTTTCACAACAAGAAATTCTCCCACTCTCTTATTTTTGCATAGTTTTTATTTCTGTCTCTGATTAAAGAGTAAACTCTGTTCATGGAGACAACCCAAATTGCCTAACACCAAACCATGCAGTCTTTCTTGAAAATGTCTTTAAGTATAGAATGGGAACATTACAAGATCTTCTTTTTCCATTTTATTTAGGTGCTTTTATTTTTTCAAAAACTACAACAAAAAATGAAGAGACATTGGAACTGTATTTTTGTTTTTTAATTTTTCATTTTATGTCTCTATGTAGGAAGAATGAAAAAAGACATATGAAGTGTGGGAATGAGAATGTTTTCACTGAACCAACTAAAATGTGTAATGCTCAGTCTTACAAGACAGAGGTGGTCATTTTGCCATGGTCCTTCATTTTGATAGTTACATATGCATTGAAATTCTAACACCTCAAAATTCATTTACAATAAGTTAATGCCTTTTCCACTACAAATCTATTCCTTGAATCACTGAAATTGTGCTCTTTTTTGCGTAGCAGCCCAGCCATAAAGAAAACAAAAATTGGTCAGTTAATCCTGCAATTATCAGTCTCTTATTCTTACTGTGTGGACAGGCCTACAGATGAAATGTCATCTCCTTGCTTCCCAATTTGGCAATTTCTGTGAGTTACTGCCCAGCCACCCAACCTAGTTTGTGGTCACTGTGTGTTGGATCTGGAACTGCTTAAAAAGGTTGGAATTGACTTAAAGCTTCATGTTGGTTTCTTTAGGAAGAGGGTAGCAAAAGGGCAGGGGATTTTTAATTTATCGTCTAGTGAGTATTGTTGACATTTTTTTGTGTTAACAACATTAGGAAGTTGATGACAGTTTGCTTGCTTTATTTTTCTTTTTTCGCTTAGGCTTCTTCGATGGGAACTGAGTTTTTCATGCAGCATGAAAGCAAGTTGCAAGTCACAACAGAGTACAGAAAAAGGTGGAATTTTCCTTTCCAGACATGTCATTTGCTGGAAACCATAAAAATGAAATAACAAATTACAGAATGGAGATAATAGCATTTTAGAAAGCCACATTAAATTAGAACAGTTGAAGGCAAATTCTTTGCAGCTGCTAACGCCAGTTTGTGGATAGAAAGCCGGGAGGATTCTTAAAGATCTCTTTCTTAATTGCCTTAACATTTTTCTTGTCGGTCTGCGGACCTGCCGGCGGGAATGACTCGTGTCTTCCTCACGGGCTAGAGCTGCCTCGTTGGTTCAGCCTGGCGAAGTCTTGCGGGTGGGTTTTCCTCCCCGGGACAGGGTGGCGACGGGCGCAGAGCCGGTGGGAGCCCACTGGAGGGCAATCGAGCACCGTCTATCTGACCTCCGCCCGCGCTTCTCCAGCACCCTTTTGGAAGATTTGTGATCTGAACTCTACTAACAGTTTACATTTCCACGTCCGTATTCGATCTGGGGTTCCATAAAGCGAGGCCAGCTCTATATGTTTTTGCTCTCTCAAATATTACATCGTCTATTTATACTGTGTGTTTTTGTAGCCCATGATGTAATATGACAAAATTTCAGCCATGTGCATCACACATGCAAGTCCGAGTGCAGCTGGGTTGTGTAGCATGGCTGAGGTAATGTCAAGAAATTTCATATTATATTTAAAATGACACCTGTAAAAATAATCTTCAATTTGTAATTTAAATACTGTAATACTCAATTATGTGAACTGACAGGAAGTGTCCCAGCGGTTTTGGAAAATAACATTCTTTTATCCGTCGAACCTTTGATGCATTTTTGAACAGCCATAGTGGAAGTTCAGCTCATGACCTTCTGCTTTGAGAGAACAAAGTCAGGGAGGAATAAGATCTTCTCCTACAGCAAGGTGAAGTCCTCTCTCCGCACGTATTTTTTGCTTTCTCAGTCAAATGTCAGCTGTGCACGCTTTATCATTATCCAAGCCAAGCAGGGCTCAAAACGGTAAATCTAGCCTCATTTCTAATTGTGTGCCTTGCTTATGGCAGCACATGCATGTCATCTGTAAATATATATCCTGCTTGACTCCTAAAGAGAGGCTTCGAAGGTTTTCCTACAGTCTACATCAGTAGCAATCAGATTCTATTTATGTGGGAGTGAGGTTTGTGACTTGGCCATTGAAAAAGCTCAGAAGTCTTCCAGATGCAGGAATCAGTTTTGGAAATCTACTGAGCTGTTTCCTAAGTATGTCTCTTTTGCTTATTTGGGGGGGGAGGACTTGCGGGAGGGACACAACAAGATGTAGGCTTTGTGCAAGTAGGTTATGAATGTGATAGCCCTGGGATTTCTCCCACTGTAAATTATACCTTCTTCCATAATTCCACGGCATTTCCCTTATCCAAGAGCTGTTTCTTAAGGCTCTCATGAGCCTTAATGTGCCCCTCCCCAACTTGTACCTGTTACAGGCTTCTGCAAAATCTAAGAGGTTTCTCTTATGTCCTTCTCCATCATGTACTTTCGCAATACTGAATGTGACTTCCAGAGAGTTGTGTTATGTGCCACTTAAATAAACTCTGTTCTTTCCATTCAACTCCGGTAACCCGATACCGCACAATAAATGCTAATAAGTTTCCTGCAGAGTAGTGCTCTTAAGACAGCTTATTTTTCATCCCTCCTTTCATGTTGTGCCCTTATTGATGACTCAGTCCATACCACAAGTGTTCTTAAAGAAGATAAAATGTAAACAAAAGTGAAAGATGCTGGTCAGATAAGGCACTCAGAGGGACACAGGAAATGCTTCATAAAGAACATTTTTGCTGCATCCAGTTGCCCCCTTTTAAGTTGCAGTTACTGGCTATTATTCTTCATAGGCAGTTGAGGACAAAATGTTGCATTAAATAATTAACAACAGCAAATTAATGCTTTGGTCTACTGCAAATCAAGGACATATGCCTTTACTGACCGCCTTCTAGGCTGGAGATCGGTTCGTTTTCTATTGATAAAATGTTTTCCTAGACATATTCTTTGTGGGTGAAATTCACCCATAGCGTTGCAGCAAGAGAAGGCCCGAAGGACCCCTGTGGATATCTGGACGTGGGGAATCAGGAGCGAAAAGCGTGGGAGGGCATCGTCTGACATGGAGGAACTCTGTCAAGGGAAGCAAAACGTGCAGTGACCCCCTGCCACGGCTACACGTGCAGGATGCACCAAAGCTGTGGCCCCTTTCCCTGTCCAGGGAAGGGTGGTCCATCACTGAGGGCACCTGAGGCTCTCCTTGCCCATATCACGAGGCTTCTCCTTTCCTCTCCTATAGCTCCCACGTGCTGAGTTTGCTCCCTTGGACACTGCTTTGCTGGTAAGAGGAGCTCCTGCGTCTGTGCGTGCAGGTCCCCAGGAGCACTACCTCCCGGCGTGTGGTGCGGAGCAGCCTACGGCGGGGAAGGGGCAGACGAAGGGGTCTGAAAGCAGAGGGAGAGGTGGGTGCAGGAGAGGAAGGGCGGCCCTCCGTGGCTGAAGGCAGAGGCAGACGGGGGCTGCAGGAAACACTAGCCTCTCCGCCCCACGGTGAGAAGTGTTTGGTGTTCGTTCGTTATTGTGCGAGGTTGAGCGTGGCAATGCCATGGGGCCGTGCACCCAGGGAGGAGGCAGAGCTCACGGGGAGAATGGTAGACGGTGACTGCCCTGAAAGGCTCACCTCGCTAATGCTTTAATGCAAAGAACACCACAGCTGGGCCTTTTTTAATGCTTGGTGAGGAAGGGGAGCACATCTCTCTCTGCAGCCTGCTTGCCTCACACGAAAGACAACAGGAAGGAAGCGCTCTGCTCTTAAAAGTTTGTTTCAGTCTCACGTTTTGAAAGAGCAGGTCACTTCAAAGTCCCACCACAAAATTACCACATGCCATCTGCTCGTTACAAATGTGCAAGGGAAATTATCGGTGCTTCTGCCTTGTTTCTGTGATCCAAATGTATGTATGTGCCAATTATTTATTTTATTTTTAAACAGACACATTCAGTTGTCTCCCACCGTTCCATGCTTCTTATACTGAACATCTTCTGGGGATGTCAGTTCTTGGGGTAGGAGACCACATGTGCCTGCACTGCTCTGCTCGTGTGTGTTCAGACGTAAAAGGACCACAGTGTCCATGACAAAACCCAGGGAGGGCAATTGTCAGGTTCCATGTGGTGCAAACGTGTTTTCTCATGAAGCAGGCTAGATCCAGTGGCTAATATCGTGCAGCTTTCCCAACGGTTGTAAGCCATAATGCAGCTCAGGGTAGGGGCTCTTGATGTGCTGTTTCCAGACTTCATGGCCAGGCAAGACTTTTGGTTTGTTCTACTGCATATCCCAGACTACAGGCTTTTCCCCATATGCTCTATCAGCAACCTTTTTTAGACAAAAGTCTTTAAATCCTCAGCTACTTCAGCCCCATGGAGCCTCTTATTAGGGCTGAGAGGAGCAGAGTTCTGTTCTTGTGTCTGCTATGATCACTTACGGTGTTGCTCATCTTGCTTCAGGTGTCTACTCCAAGTCAGTTATTCAGATTGTGTCTATAGTCAGTGCAGAGATATCTGCACCTGCAAGGGGCATTTTTCCCCAGTTGTTGAGACCTATGCTAGGATTGGTTGGATGTGATCGTTTCTCTCATTTTATTTTAGAGAGAGTTGAACAAGAAGCCTAGATTAGATTGCTAAATTTTATAGCACTAAAGGTAGTACAAACACTGCATTTAAACCTTTGCTGTCAGAGTCCCCTTTTTGTGAACACTGGATAATAATAAAACCTCTGAAGGGATTGTCCTACTAGGTTAATGGAGCATGGTCTCAATCAGAGCCTTAAAAATGCTTCCTTATAGAAACAGCAACTGATCTCAGTGGGGTTATTCCTGATTTATGCCAGTGTAAGAGAAGGACTGGATCTCAGGTTTCCTACTGCATTCAAGCTAGCTAATTTTTCTCAGGGCACATTCATACCAATTTGGGGCTGAGTGCTTTACTCAATTGTATGATGTATACATTTATTTTTAACCAGTACTTGTTAAAAATAAACTTTTCATCAGTGAACCGTCCAGGGTGGACAGATGACTCACATGTGCTAGTGGGAATGGGATGAATCAGCAACACCATTTGATGCGTAGCACAGTCTCGGGTCGAGCAGCTGTGTCTGGAGAGACTGGACATGCTCCATCTTTCAGCTCGTTGCAGTCTTGTCCCCAGCATGACTAGCTTCCTCTGTCAGCAAACAGAGCTGTGGGGCTCACTGTATCACAAGGTGCAGAATGACCTACACTAAGCCGGCTCTGGGTGGGTTTTCAGCTCTCCCTGGTACCGAAACATGCTTCTCGTGGCAAATTGACATGGTGCAGCAGTGCTGGGTTACAGCTCAGGTATCTCTGCACAGTGCAAACCCACCGCAGCCCTGGGGATGGTGGCTGGAGGTGTGAGAGCTCGGCTTCTGATCTGTGCTGTGTTTGGTGGTGGCTAGGATGTCAGCTGTGCATGACCTCTGCTGTCATACCTGTGTGTCACCTGAGGCTGGCTACACCTAACTGCGAGTGGAGATTGACTTTCCACCTCCCTGCATTTTCTGGGCATTTCCAGGAGACAAAGTGCTCCAAAACATGGTGTGGCCATGATCACAGAGTTATTACTGAAGTATTAAAGTTATATTGAGTCCACAGATATATGTATTTATGCCCTTCTTTTAGCCCAACTATATGTTTTTCAGGCCTTAAAGCTGCAGGATATTTTTTATATTTGTTATTGAGAGCAGATGTGCCCAATTCCAATCATATTCTACTGAAGAACGTCAGGGTTGTGAGAGGTCGAATGGTGACTGCCTTTCAATCTCCATTATTATTTCCTCCACTCAATTGCCGCAGCAGGGAGACTACAGTCGTTAATAGAGACCTTCAAAATATTCAAACATATTACAGATCAAACCCTTCCTTGAGCTCTTTCAGTTGCCTCTTTCCACTCTTGAAAACTGCTCTGGCTATGCTGCTGCTTCAGCCTGGGACTGGAGCTGAGCTGTTGTCCAAACTCACCAACTATGGACACTGAGGAGATGCTAACGTGGTTTATAGTGTCCTCTAACTCAGAAACCAACCCCTTCTGGGCAGGTGTGACAAGGCATACCACTGCGGTACGTCCTGTAGAAGCGCTGCCTCTCTGCCTGGACTTCGCTTTGCCCACGTACCTGCATTGACCTCTGCCTTCGCAGAGAAGGAGTGCGCCCAGCAACCTTAAATGGGAGGTGACAAAACCAGTTGCAACGTGGTTTAAAAAGCTGTTTTCTTTTAGAAATATGGGCCTGGCAGTGACCAAAGGGGATGGTAAAGGTGGTGGATGGGGAAGGGCACAGGGACAAGGCCTGTATATAAGCCCAGCTCAGAAATACAGCCTCGGTTTCCCCCGCTGTGCTCAGAAATGGTTCAGGGATGCATTCAGGTCTGTCGCAGGCCCAGTGGAAACAACCATGCTGAAGACCAGAAAAGTCCGATTTTAGAGCTATGACAGGTTCTTCCCTTTCCTTCTGGGGCCTTGGAAGGAGGATTATGGAGGAACGAGTGATTAATGCCCTCTCTCTGGGAGGAAGAAAACATGATTGTGCATTCTTTCCTAGTCCCGTCCATCATCTTCAGTGATGCTCATGGGGAAGCTTATTCCTTCACATGCAACATTTGCAGAACTAATTTCCAAAACATAGGAGTGGTTTTAAATAAAGCAAACATCATTTTGCAATTATCTGCAATGCTTTAACGTTTATTGATTTTTCTCACTCAGCCAGGGAAATTTTTTCTCTCTCTGCAGAGCAGCTATTTAGTAAAACCGGTCTTTTTTTCCTGCGGGACTTTTTGCACTGCAAATGCTCAGTGGGCAAACTGTCACCGTGTTGTGAAGGCAGGGGATTGGAAATGTAACTGCTAGATTTTAACATATGTATGGGCTTTGCTACCGCTTCTTGTCCTTTCTCAGTCAGGCCCCCATCTCTGCTGTGTGCTGCAAATGCTAAATGTTTCTTCTTTTTATTTCCTGAGTTTCTAACTGAAACAAAAACCAGGCATGGAACGAAGCTCAGAAACATTTCCAGTTTGGAAAGGAGACGTAAGTAAATGCAATATCCTGGGACAGGAGGCCTCTCGTGTTCAAGAGTACTAATAGTCCTGAGGACAGGCCTGCCAACTGGCTTTAGTGCCTTGGGCGTTAGGGCAGGCCTGCGTACTTTCTCTCCAAATCAGTGGTTTTTAGAGGACTGTTAGAAAGCACCACCAATGAGAAACGGTGCCAAATCCAAAGCTATCAAATTCAGCACTTGCCACTTCATCCCTTCCTCCAAATATTAAACTCCCATACTGTGCTGCTCTCACCGTGCTAGGAGCCCTAACGTAAAAATGCTGTGAGCTTACACAGTGCTGACAGGATGGTTAACATTGTGCTCAGTTAGAAAACGCAATAGCTTGGGAAGGGATCTTAGAAAGAGCTGCCCGCGCCTTAGATTATTCAGAAAGTAAGCACAAGCCAGCGGGAAGCAGAGGGGGTCCCTGCATCGGGGTCTCTGCATCGGCTCACTGCAGTCTGAGGCAGGCTAATCATCACTTATAATGTTGGTAGCTGGTTTATTTTTCAGTAATTAAAATAAAGACAGGGTGAGTGACTTCAACACCTGATGCTAGAAAGCCTTGTGACTAGCAAAGATGCTCTGTCTATCTGAGACAGTGCCAGTGCCCCGAGCAGGACTTCCAGCTCCTGCCAGGCACCTCCAGCGATGCTGGGAAAGCCCCCAAGGCTGCGTTTGGCCCAGAGGTTGAGAGAGGTGATGGTTACTGAGAGATGGACTCCCACCTCCAGGCGACTTCCCTCCTTTTGCTGGCGCAAGCATTGCCAGTCCTGTTCGCCACACACCTATAGGGAGGTGGGGGCACCGGGGTCTGGACGTGGGCGACCTCAGCCAGGGGAACGCTGGGCTCCTCCTTTTGGCAGCAGCGGTTGGCTTCAATTGCTCATTGAGCGACGTGTTTAATATATGTTGTCGTGGTTTAACCCCAGCCAGCAACTAAGCACCACGCAGCCGCTCACTCACTCCCCCCCATCCAGTGGGATGGGGGAGAAAATCAGGGAAAGAAGTAAAACTCCTGGGTTGAGATAAGAACGGTTTAATAGAACAGAAAAGAAGAAACTAATAATGATAATGCTAACACTAAAAATGACAACAGTAGTAATAAAGGGATTGGAATGTACAAATGATGCGCAGGGCAATTGCTCACCACCTGCCGACCGACACCCAGCCAGTCCCCGAGCGGCGAATCCCTGCCCCCCACTTCCCAGTTCCTAAACTAGATGGGATGTCCCATGGTATGGAATACACTGTTGGCCAGTTTGGGTCAGGTGCCCTGGCTGGGCATGAGAAGCTGAAAAATCCTTGACTCTAGTCTAAACACTACTGAGCAACAACTGAAAACATCAGTGTTATCAACGTTCTTCACATACCTAACTCAAAACATAGCACTGTACCAGCTACTAGGAAGACAGTTAACTACATCCCAGCTGAAACCAGGACATATGTGCGCTTAGATCTCCTTTACATCTAACAGCGATGACAGCCCAGCTTCACCTGACAGAAACGTGGTGGCCATGAGTACATCACCGCATGGGAAGTGCTCTGATGGTGCAGGAATAGGGGCACCGAGCTACTTAGAAATACGGGTTTTAAAAGCCCATACCCGCCTCTCAGGGTAAGTTAATAGGAAAGCTCTCACTAGAAGGCTGCTTTCTTTGATAGATGAAGGACTATCCAGGGAGCAATCTGAGATATACATTAGGCTCTCACACAAATCTAGGGAGTCATTTCAGTTGGAGCAACACTGAAGATTAAGTATTATAGTTCACTGAAGGGGCTCTGAGTGGCAGTGAAAAAAGCCAGAATACAGTTACCTAAAATCTCACAGTGAAATATGGAGCACAGTGTTTAATTAACCTTTTTCTCTGATGCCTCAGGAAAAGCGAAAATGGACGTGTTTGCTCCGTCAGCCTTTGGGGAACCTGTAGGACGGTCGTTCCTTCCTTCAGTGTGAAGTGCACTGAGACATCAGGGATATCTCTTTTTACATTAATTTGTGGGGATGGCTAAGAAGTATTAAAGGCAATGGCAGCAAGTGGCTGGGACTTCTGTGGTCTCAGCAAAGCTTTCACCCTTCTCATCTCCATGAGATGCATGTTCAGTGTAGGGTCATTTATAACTGGGGCACTTGGTTCAGATTTTTATTTTTTTTTTTAAATCCCTTGCAGCAGTGAGCTGCATTGTCAGAACACCTTGAGCAGAAAGTGTTCATCGAGGAAAATAGGTGGAATTTCTTCCAAGGCAAACCTTCAGCATTTTTGGTACAAAGCTGGGGTATTGTCCACTTGAAAACATCATTCAGGTGCTTCACACCTCTATTTTCCTGCAGGATGGACTGTCTGCCCTGGGCTTACCTGCCTCTGTATGGCATCTATAGTGTGTTGTGGGAGTCTGTTGGCAGCAGGAGCTCTTGGGGATGACAGAGGCTCATTGACTGGTTTGGCTGGCAGAGAGCAGCAGTGTTGAGGAGTCACCTGAAGCTTGCATTTCTGAAATTAATATTTATAGCTATGACCTCTGATTTTTGTCTGTAAAACCAGCAACTTCTCTGTCTTATTTTGGTGTCATTCTGGTATATATTCTTTTTAGTTTTGCTTCTAAATCAGTTCAAAATCTACTTAGAAAAATACTGTTTCCTAATTAGAAAAAAAAAAAAAAAGGCTGGAAAATTTTGACCCCATTCACCTGACAACACTTTCCGTTTGTAGAAGAGCCAACAGTGCAGTGGGAAACCTGCCCTTGCAGAGCTTCAGGGTATGCCTTTGAGTCTGATTTACATGAACCTCTGGAGCTGCAGCCAGAACTCCACACTTTTACTGAAGACCTGTCCCAAGAGGAGACGACTCAGTGTTAGAGCAATGGCCACCCAGCAGTGGTGCCAGGGGAGAACTGCAGTGGTATCAGGAAAGCCCTAAATGGGTGCTCCATAATGCATGGGTTAACCTGAATGCAACGTCACTACCCCACTGATCAGACTTAGTTTCTTTTATTCATTTGGTGTCACAACTGAGTGTGTTGATGGATAGATTCCATTTTTCCCCCTCTAAAGTAAAAGGCCACTTGCCAGGGTTGCTTACAGCTACTGCTGGCCTCAGCAGGCCCCAGCAAGGTGAAAGGTCCTTGTTCCCCCCGAGGACTGACACATTATGATGGCTTCATTTGATTAAAAGGGGATGTTGATCATTAGTTATGACCCAAATTTCTTTTTTTTGGCAATCATTCAAAGTGTTCCCAGATGCCCATAAGGCTGTTGTTACCTGCAAATAAAACATATCTTTATAACAAGAACATTAATGTTAATGAATAATATCAAAATGTGCCATGTGCCTTTCCCAGGCCTTTTTTGCATTTTGATGGATTGAATGATGGAAGGGAAACATATGCTTTCCAGATTGAACCCAAAGAGCTCACTAATTCAGAGTCCATGCTCCTTCAAGCTGCAGCCAAGCAGAGAATAAATTGCACAGCATTTGTCATCCACTTGGGATTAATTATTGAGTTTTAGAGGTAAGTAGCTGCACCAGTAAAGGTTACCAGTTTGTTCTCTAACATCTAGTTAGAGCATTGATGGAACTAGGAGGGGGGAACCGGCCAAACACAAATAACTTGGCTATTTCTGTCCAGAGTAAACTGGGCAACAATGAAAGAGGTCAAACGTTCAGCTCATGAAATAATATGCATGTATGAACTTTTGTTGGCGATTAGTTCAATTGTATGAGGAATTGGTACTCCCTTCAGGTTAACATTAAAGAGCACTGACAGAGCAACAGGAAAAGTCTTTGGGTTTTTTATAGTTAGTGCCATAGTTGACCTGGAGCTGGTACTGGCTTGGAAAAAATGAGTATTGTTCCCTGAAGGACTCATGTCAACGTTGAGCTTTGGACTTGTAAGAAAGGAATCTTCCATCTGTCAGACAGGACAGGGTTAGGACACTGGTCCCCAGGGTCCCCTTTGATTATGTGATGATGTTTTAAGGAAATTAGCTGATGACTGCGATAGGGAAAGAGCTGGATCTGAGCTTGAAAATTAGGCAGTTTTTTGTTTCATTAAACACACATCTTAGCAGGAAGCTGAAAAGATAAGGTCAAGAGAGGAGGGTTGTGCCAGGGGTGACGGTGAAAGGTGATGGATTAAAATATAGTCTGATTTAGCTATTTTTGAGATGAAATGAAAAATGAGCACTTGAAAAATGGGTTAATTAATCATCATGTCTTAGCTATTCAAAGAGTATTTCCAGTGATCCAAAAGGTAGCTTTTCATATTTACTGTGGTCACAAGCTGCAGAACATTATAACCTTCTGCTTATTTTTGGTCCTTCAGCAATATTGCTATAGGAACAGGTGAGGTCAGCTGTGAAGGGCAGTAAGTTTTCAATCTTTTTGTAGTAGTATCTGCTTTAGCATTTTGGCTTAAAACAACACCGTGCTTTGGAAGCGATTTCCCGGATTGCCCCATTTGCTGCATGCTATTTCCATCCACAGAGTAGGATTTGTGTGCACAAAGTAGGTTGCTTTTGGGGTAGACTCAACTGAAACTTCTGCCCCAAGTTTTTACCAAGGGGCTTCCCTAAGGGGAATGTAGGGATCCAAAACAGCCACAGGTCCTTCATACAGCTTCAGATGATGTGTTCAGTAGGGTGGTCCACGGAACCAGACTCAATTCCAGGGAACCCCCTGAACTGCATAAAATACAGGTGCAGAGGTCTCAGCACCAACTGCTTTATGTTTTATGTCACAAATTTAACTCAATGCCCTCCCCCTCTCCCTTTTTCAGTCCCTGTGACTTGATGCTCTTGTCAGTTACCGTGTGGCTGCTTCTCCAAAGCCAGCTCTGCTGATGATACTGAAGCCAGAGAGACCCACTTTTGCAGTCCAGGCATCAGCTTCTGCTTGGTTTTGGTGGCACCTTGTGATAACATGGGTGCTTGTGACTTGTGAAGGCTGAAGGGGAGCATGGACTTTTGTTCTGCTCAATGCATAGGCAATGCTGTGGTGTGATGCTTTGTGTTGTGTCTTAGCGTACAGTGATACAAGAAACCCTTAAACACCGCCATTACGTTAACCTTGTATTTTACTTAGTCCTGACTGGCTTGTTTTGCCACCCGGTACTGCAAATGCCCCATCACACCCCTGTCCACGTCCCCCTCTCAAGCTCCAAATCAATGTCCATGGACAAAATGGGGCATTGGGGTGGAGGTGGAAAAGGCTCCTGGGGCAGCACCTGCTGCCCAGTCAGGTCTGCCTTCTGCAGCACCTCCTCTCCCAGTCTTGTGTCCAGGCTGCCCAGCTGCTCCTTCTCCCCTCTCCTTCCTCTCCAGCCCCTGTCTGGGGCACTGAGAAGAATGGCAGTCAAAGCATGGTTTGGTTTTTTTTTTCCCAGATGTTAGATGTGATCAGTGCTGTTTCAATCTCTTCTGCCTCATTTCAAGATGAACTTCTCAGCAACTTCAACTGAACTCCCTGAAGGCTCATTGTGAGAATGTAAATTCAGCAGCATTTGCTCTAGGGAGCATGCATCTTTGGGAAATGTAAAATAAGCACGCAGTCATGCTGCCCTGCAAAGTAAACTTCCCAGGCTGCAGTCAAAACTTTAATTTCAAGCACTGCTTTTTTTTTTTTTTTGGCCAAATTGCAGGTGAACTGAGTCTACCATCTCCACAAAAAATGACACATAGAGTAGATCTATTGAAGCCTGAAAGCTTTTTATTTTCTACATATTTAAAGTTTAAAAAAGATTCCCTAGAGGAAATTGCATATGAAGTCAGCAGAAGAGTGGCCATATACTGAACTTGGTGAAGCTCTGCTGATGAAAGGATCTGGCCCAACTGCATGTTTAGCAGAAAGAAACCCTCATTGAACCCTACCTAGGAAAAAATAAGTACAACAACCTCCCCTTCTGTTTTGGTCTTGCAATTCTGACTCCAGGTGTAATTTTCTCTCCCTCATTAGCTGCACTCTAGAAAGCATGAAGCTTGTAACCACATCTTTGTTAACAGCTCAGTGAAAATAATCAAATCATCTGTTTTATTCTGCACTTGCCTTCCCCTACTAGCGTTTCCTTATAAATGAGATGAGGTGAATAAGACACTGAGCAGTAAGCACTGGACGCTCATGACAATTTGTCAGAAATGGTCTCATTTGCCTACCCTACTTCCTACAGCACTTACTCACAGAACGGCAATGTGGTTGCTACCAGCGCAGATGTGTTCACAATCTGTAAGAGCCTGGCCAGATGCACCGGCAGTCTTAGAGAGCTCCATCCAACAGATCATTGCCTGTGTTGAGGAGTGGAGAAGAGCATAGTTTTAGACAGTGTTTGTCTCTCTCTCTCTCCAGACCAAAATATTTATGCCAGCCATTGCTTCTCTCCTCCTTCTTCCCCTTTCCCTGGAGTTATTTATCGTAACTTGCAAATAAAACTACCGAAAGCCAAATGATCTCTGTGAATTGCTTGATCTTCAAAGGGATCTGCAGTGTGGCTGCTACAGAAGAGAGGTAAACACTTTCTTTGCCTGTTGTAATAACACATTAGGGAGGAAATTGCATACATTGATTCCTGATTTCCCAGAGTATAACTTCAGTCTTTATTGCCACCATGTTAGGCAACAGAACAGGGCTGTCTGCAGTATCAAATATGGCAAGTCAGTTTTCCCTCTGAAAAGCAGATGGACTATGCAATACTTCGCCACCATTCCACAATTAGCCAGTGACTGACCCCAGACCTGGATGACCAGTTCCGCAGTCACCTGCACAGATATACGTCTTGAATTTCTATTGCAAGAAATGTTTTTGTTTGTTCCGAAGAGTTAGGTTGCTACAGTTGTGTGCCTATTGCATATCACTTTTTAGAGAGCTTTGATGTGTTGTCAATGGTCAATACTGAAATTATGCTGAACTGTGTGGTTTAGCATTTATCACATGCATAAGTCAGTCGCCATGGTTATGTTGACAGAGTTGATGGCTTTAGGGGTATATGTAACTTCTGTATGTGACCATGGGGTGCAATGTTAGTAATGAGTTCTTCCAATGGAGAGTATGCTTGATAAATTTCTGAGTTCCTAAGTACTGATCATGAGCTCAAGGACCAACCTTTTGTCTTAATTATAACTTCTCTACATTAGAAATATTTACTGAAGCCAAATAAGTTGCCTCAAGTTTATATTAATGGAAATAAAATTGGAATATTGAGTACGGTACTGAGTCTTTCTCATCACATTATGTGGATACATAATGTAACGAATTTTGGGGTTGAATTATTTTGCCAAGCTGTGCGTGCAGTCTTGGTCCAGCGAGGCTCACTGTGGGGAAGAATGTGCTGACTTAAATGTCAGCTACATCAGCTAGTGCTGAGGTTGTACCTGCTGTCCCTGACTGAGGTGGAGTAGCAGCACCCATGAAATACATTACACTAGCTCAGGAGAGGAGCTACATCTGTGTTAAGTTTCCAATGCTTGTCAGTCAGTTTTGTTCCCACACCAGAAAAATGGTACTGAAGCAAGAATCAGGAATTTGGTCTTGGCTTTGTTAGGTAGAAAAGATCAAGTCTGATAATAATCTGTTTTTTGAGGAACATTTAGCAGAGAAACTACAGCAGACATGCATGAAAGGCTACAAGTTGGGAGATATATTTTTAATTGTTACAGAGGAAGTTTAAAGAGTTGTCAGGGAGAACCAAACTTGCTTCCAATGGCAGGCTTACAGGTCATTTAAAATATTTCATAGTTAATTTAGGCCTCAGCAACAAAGATAAATCTGGGTTTTTTTAGGAGTAAATTTAGTATATCATATTTGCAATAAAATTTGCTCTCTCGAAAGAGTTGTACCTCATGACTGGCAGCCTCTATGACTGTAGGTTAGGGAGCTGCCTGCCATTATTCATCAGATGAAAGGTGTGGAAGTTGCTTATCCAAGGAGATAAAACTCCATTCCCTTTCACACAGAGCAGAGGGAGATCTGGAAAACCATGACAGAGTGACTGTGAAGGAACTCAGATCTGTTTCCACCTAGTTAAAAAATATTTCACCTCCTTAATAATTTATAGATTATCTATTTATCCAATTATGCTAACACTGGATTTGTCTGGGCTTTTCATAACCAGTCTCCTATTGGATTCCTTATTTATGTATCCTTAGTTTAAGGCACCTACATTAATGGAGAACCTGTTTCCTAACAAACTATACTTTCACAGTTTTCCTCTTGTTTGAGTGTTCTCCCAACATGGAATAAATGCCTTGAAAAAGTGTCAACTACAGCCTTGAGAAAGGTCCTTATGACCCTGGGAAGGCTGGTGCATCTTGCTGATGCTGCAGATAGGGTTTTCCATAGGAAGGAAAAGAGGGTTCTCATATACAGGTGCATGGACTTGGGTATCTTCCAAGGGCAGGATCAGTCACCACACAGTGTGACCATAGGTAGTACAACAGGATTCAAAAACTGAACCATAACATGAATAAAATATATGACCAAACCCTCACATTTTGCATACAAAAGAAAGTGTTTGTAAGACAGGCAATTTTTCAGGGTGCAATAGCCTCTACTTCTGCATCCTCAGAGTTGTCAGCAGAGGTGCACGTCTGTGCCTGTGCAAGGAATTAGACATGTGGGAGCTCCCGTCTCCAAACTGGTCATCCACAGTAAGCGTGTGTTCAGTGGTGTGAATGTGAACAGATGACTTCTGTGCTCAGTTTGCATTCAACTTGTGATGGGATTTCCCCCAGCTCTGGCTTCTAAATGAGAACATAGTGCCTCTCTTGCTGGCTCATCCTCATAGTCTCTTCAGCTCACCACGCTGAGTCTGATCTGCATCAAGTGCTTCAGAGGGAGATGCATAAAACCCCACAGTTAGCAGAGGTAAGGTATTTATTACATGGGATAGTTTCTTAACCTCAAATAGCTGGAGATTAAACACCAACAGCTAAGGTTGTACCACCTTAGCAATGCACTGCTTAGCTTTAACTGTTGTAACTCTGGTTATTTTTTCTTAACTTTCTGAGGATCCAAGCCATCTTTCCTGTGACATTAGATGACACTGGTAAGATGTATTGCAACAAAACCCATTGCCTTTTTTCAATGTTGAGATGGTCATGTTCCCTATTCTGCTTTTGCTGTGAGCACCAGGAAGCAAAAGCTTGCTCTTGCTGTCTGTCTACACTGTGGTGGAAAATCTGAATTTTTCTCCCTTTATTCCAGGTAGGAGAAAGCTTTCTCTGACAGAGCATTGTGGGTTTCCAATACTTTTTCTGCTGTCACTGCTGAGATCAATGGATGGTGCTAGCACAGAGCTCCATTCTGGAAAGACCTCTCTTTCCTTTCATGGGGAACAATTTTCTGCTCTATTGCTTATTTTTATTAACCACACTTTTAGCTGTGAAGTAACAATAAATTATTAATACAGTACTTTGGATTTTACAAGGAAAATTAACATTATTCATATTTTCTTCCTCAAACAGAAACAGTCTCAGGCACAAAGATGAAATGTGTTTAGTTTCAGTTCACTCCGCAAAGCTAATGAAGATGGTAATGAACCTGTACCAGTTTACACCAGGTGCAGTGATTTAGTTCATTTTTTTTTTTTTTTTTTTTTTTTTACTATTTGCTGGATCATAGCTTGTCCAATTAAAATGGAATGAAGTGGAAAATGCTTTAATAAAATAGGATCATCACTGTACTTTTAGGTAATAGAGAGCATGTATTTTTGGGCATTGATTTAATAAGTTCTCTCTCTCATCTTTCATATGCAGTAGGAGCATGACGTATTTTTGATGGAAATACAACTGTGACCACAGTCTGTATTTGTATCATGCCACCTAGGAGGTGTAATTGTGGATTGGCAGCCCAGCGTGCTGGACACAGTAGAAACATGCAGCAGAAGAAATGCTCCGTGTCTCAGAGAGTTTACAGTCTAGGTGTTGCACAAGAGATGGTAGATAAACAGAAAGGTGGGAGGTTGTGGAAAGCCAGAACAGTGTTGCCAAGCGCCATGGGCAGCCTGGCACACTGCTCTGATCTACCAAGGTCAGCCAGAAACTTCGTTAGTGCAGTAGTCACTAATGAAGATGTGGGATTGGAAGGTTTTGTGAATAAGGAGCCTTTGAAACTGGTCCTGGTGGGTAGTTAAAAAAGGCCCTATGGGGATGTGTTATTTGACCTTGCTGCAAGGTCTGTAGGTTAGAAAGGTCCATAGGTATGACATTTTCTTTTTCCAAGTTCTGTCCCTTTTCAAAAACTAAGAACTTCGTACTGGGCAGAGTCAGTAGTTGCTGATCGAACTAGAGTTTATACGAGAAATGCGTCTGTACGTTTAAACACAATTTTGAATTCTGATACTTACATACCAAAAAGAACAGCACTGAAACTAGAAATGTGACAAAAAGTTTGGCAAAAACTTCACAAAAGCTTAGTTTATCCATTAAAAACTGAAACTGTAGTAAAACTTAAATTAAAAAAAATCACCGTTTCTGCATTTTTTATTGTTCTACTACTGAAAATTGGCAGTGGTAATTCACTTCTGTCATTTCTCAGTTTTTAACCTCTTGGGCCTTGTTAATGGATTTTGGTCTAAGCAAAAGGAATCAAAGTAGATGTACATTAAGTTGCAACAGGCGTTTCAGCACAGTGATCATACGTCAGTTGTCTGTTGAAAGGGTAAATCATTCTTGCCCTCCTTTCCTTCGCTCCCTCTTTTGGTGTGGGATACTCGCTATCTGAGCGGCTTGCATTTGTTCTCAGTGCTACTGCTTTGCACAAGATTGATGATTTTCACCTTGGACCCCAGGGTTAGACTGTCTCCCCTCCTGCTGTACTGATAGCTAATGTATAGGAAAACATACTGCCGAAGGGCCAGTAAGTAAAACTTTCAAGGGCACAGCAGTACTCCAAGTCTGTAAGTCCTATTTTTGGAAGCACCTCTGGCCCTTTGGAGTTTATCAGCTGGGCTGTGATCGCAATGTAGGTACTCGCACCTGCCCTCACTATGTCTGAAGCCAGGCAGTGGCAGCAAGGGCACCAGCAATGCATGCAGAACGAAGCTCTGGGGGTCAGTAGGGTGAATACAGCGATGTGAATGCTGTATGGAGGGGTCCTTGGCCATTGGCATCCTCATCCCTCACATACAGACTACTTCAGAGGTGGGTTGCAGTGAAGCCAGACTTCTCTGGTGCCTGTGTCACTACTGAGAACATCCCTTGAAGAGACATGTCAGCTTATATTCAAGATTGCAGTAGAAAATAAAAGCAAACAGATTCGTTTTTAAAATACATTCCACAAACTTGCTCCAACTCTTCCTCTTTGACCCTCCATGTTCAATTCACTTGAGTGGTACCACTTTTTGGTCCTATCATAATATTTCCAGGGTGTTTTTTTCTTTTTTTTTTTTCCCCTGTAGTTTCTGCTCATGGGACTCATTATTTCACTGACAAGCCATTTCCTCTCAAAAATGTGAGTGAATCTTCTCTGTTTCTCATGAGCCGTGTAGGGATGCCAGGTCCTGGGGTCAGTGCTGCACAGGTATGGGCTAGCAGGACGGCCCCACGCTAGTTGCTGTGCAGTGGCTGTAGCTCCACCATAAAACCAACTCCAGGCTCAGAGGTGATTAAGAAATGAGAAGGCCTGTTTCTACATCAGAGCGCCAAATGCTGCTAATGTAAAATGAAAGTAGAAGTGAAAAGAAACAAGCCATGTAAGTATGGGAATATAGTTAATTTATTATGGCAGGTCTATAGCTTGGCTCTAATCCCTCGTTTGGAAATCAAAACCAGACTGCTGGAACTCACCTGCCAGACTCAATCTGTTTCATAATTACCTGTGGGTTGCTATTTTTGTTTACCTTAACAGCACAGTAAATACTGCTTCTGCCTTTGTTTATGACCTATTTAAGTGATGCGAATATCTTGAAGAAATTCTGTTTTTAATAGCGCCCCAGTGACTACCTTCTTTCACCTCCCAAAATAGAAGCCAATGGATCAGGCCTCCAGCATGAGCTATATTAGAGGGGAAAGAGATTTTAGTACACTGCCAAGCCTGATGTTTATAATGATCTTCAATTTTTAGTTGCTGCAAGTGATTAGAAAACATGGGGGATTTTCTTTTAAGTACCAAGGCCATTTCTGTAAGGAAAGGTCCAGCAGCCAGAGGAATTACTAGTAAAAGCTTGAAATCTGATTATCTTTGCCCCTTTCTAGAAGGCTGAGGTTGGAGAAGGGACAAAGGGCTTTTCCCCTCACTGGAAATTCTGCAAAAAGGAGATGCATGAGGTAGGAACAAACTAATTCATGCACAGGTAGAAGTGTCTGGGTTGGACCCCGTGTATTTATGTGCTTAATGGTTAGATCTGGCTCCATTTCATCCCATTATATACTGTGAATCCCAGGATGATTTTATCACTTGTTGGAGCAAGAAATTAATTCCTCTTCTCGGCTCAGAGCTGTGTCTCACAGTACTTCAGTGTGTAGGTAGTAACATAGTAGAGAGAAATACACTGCTTTGCCCAGCACTTGGTTGCAGGTGATGCTCACACCCTCCTCCTCTCTTTTTTTACTTGAGAGCCAACATGATTTTCGTGTGTTAAAGAAAGAGGCTTGCTGTTGTGACCAAGGAGATCTACAGGGTCACACAATTGCCCCAAACTGACCTCTAACAATGATGTGGTGAAATGAACCCATCTCAAGAGAGGAAAGGGGACTTCTGAGAGCTTTGGGCTACAGGTGACTTGAGAAAAATCCAGGTTATGGCAACTAAAAAAAAAGCAGCATTTATGTGCAAGGAACATTGTGAAACTTCTCATCATAGCTGCTTTTGTATCTGTGTTGGATGAGGTAATTATGAGCTTAGCCCAAAACACTTTGCATGCTAAAATAGCTCTTTTTCCCTTTGGAAAATCTTACTGAAATGCTACCATCTGTAAACAAAGTAAAATAACCCAAATTGCAGCTCTGAGAGCCTATTATCTTGGGATTCGGTCACTTCAGGTCACACAAAGATCTATGTTACGTCTTAGTTAAGGTGATTTAACTATCACTATAGTATCTAAGTGGCTTCCAAGTAAAGAAATACTAATAAGCTAATAATAAGGTTTTATAGAGTCTTTACCACTTGTCCATTTTGGGTGGTGGTTGTGTCAAAACAGACATTTTCCCGAGAGAATCAGAAAGCTGGAATTATTTCTTTTGTCCTATTTAACAGTTGTGCTTTCCAAAGGTGGACTTTTCATGAGCTTTACTTCGCAAAATACTTAGCAGTTGCCGTTTATGAAAATAAGAGGGAGATGGAGAGCCCTTAATGTTTTGTAATAGCAGGACACTTCTCTGAGTGGACAAATTAAGGCTGAGTTTCAGAGCCTGATTTTGAAATCATTACCTTTACACTTTCATATACTTTTAAATGAGTCATGCCTGAAGAGTAGTTAACATCTCATGGTACTTTGATAATGTACAAAACCCCCAGTTTCAGTTCAGTGCCTAACTGGTGTGTTTTTCTCATAAAGAAACAAAATCACACTTGGAAACTGCAATGTCCATCTCTACACACAGCAAGTAATAGGAATTTCCACCACTTTTAACTGCAATGAAGGATTCTTTAAAGCCAAAGGGAAAACTTTACAGTCTAATATTTTAATGGGTTGTACCAATTCATGTTTTATGAAATCTGATCATCTTGTTCTGTGTTTTTAACTTTATAGCTAAACTCCTTTAATTTGGACTTTGGAATCAGCAAGGATATAATCAATTTTATTAGTTTCTCAATTTCAAAAAGCTTGTAAAGATTTTATTTGAACCTGCAATTGAAAATGATCATTGACTTTTTTCCTTCCATCTAAAACAAATTTGAGAATGCCATCATTAATACGTGAAATTTTACAGAGGAGGGATAGTTGAAAACATATGAAATGTAGCACTTGTAGACAACTGGTATCCTTTCTCGAAGTCTTATCTGGCAAGCTATCAGAACTGAATGTTATAAAATGCTATTTTATTTATGAATCTGTTAGGAATCGTGACTCCTATAACTCATCTAGTAAGAAAAAAGAACAATTAAAATACAAGCTTGTTATTTACTGCTGATGGAAAGATTGACGTCAATAAAATGGGAAAAACTGTAGGGAAATGCATATATGCATAATCAAAATTAATTAAAAATGAAGTCAATTTCCTTCAATCCTAATTATCTTCACTATGTCTCTTACCTCTGGCAGATTTTCTTAGTGTTGGAAGCTGTAACAATCGAGATTTTCACTTCTTAAGAGGAGTGATAAATCTGAAATCAACAACTGTTAGTATGATTGGTAGGTTGCTGGAAGAAAATGCTTTTTGTGCAGCATCTTGTCCAAGATTCAATCAGGCTTCAAACCAAAGCATTCCAGTCAGGCAGTTCTCATGGATTTTCAGTAATGAGCAAGATGGGGTGGGTGGGGAAATATTTACCAGTGTCTCTAAGGCTCTTGAACTTCATGTTCCTTTGCATAGTTGATTTAATAATCTCAATTATTACAGTTGGGATTTTCAGTAGATGGCTTCTTTGCCCATATATAGTCCATGCAACATGTGGCAAGGCACAGTTTGAAGTGGCAAGCTTTGCTTTTCCCACTTGATTACTTGTGTCAAGTTACAGATTGATGAAAGATGAACAAACTCTCCTTAAACTGTTCATGATGAGGGGACAGGCTTTGAAAAGGTTCAGTCATTCTAGCTCCAATGACTTCAGACCTTAGGGAGTAGGGATGTGTGTATAGACACACAAGCTAGTGACCAAGGGCACAGGTGGATGCTTCAGCTCCCATGGTGTGAAAATTAACCTTGGGCACATGTCAGGAAGATATGTTTTGAGTTAACAATAATGAAGAAAGAGTAATGAACATCCTTGAATTTTTCTATGACTAACTGTAAATTTATTGTCATTCTCCATGGCTTGACATTGAAATAAATGTAATCAAAGAACATTTTCTTTTCAGCTAATATTCAGTAGTTCATCTTAATTCGGATATGCCCATTTTGACATTTGATTTTAGGCTCATATTCTAAATGAGAAAACAAAATAAACCCCCAACAAACTAAGAGATCAACCCAGATGAGACAGGCTGGTTAATTTCAATGTGTATTTTTGTCAGTGTGGTGCTGATCATTTCCACAGAGCCACGCTTCCCTCCTTCTGTTAACAATCAGGACTCAGTGTCTGCCCTACACCCTTCACTCGTTTTCTGGCCAGGTAATATATGATTATATACCCTCCTCTTGCATGGGTCATAGTCTTCTAAAATGATGGTTGCATATTTCTGTGATGAAGCAGCAAAATTTACACAGAAATGTGCAAAACAACAGCAGCTCCTACATCCTGGGGAGAAAAAGGCACATTGCTAGAGAACAGCATGGAAAAGAAGGATGAAACCTGTCAACCTGTACATTTGTTATCCATATTCACATATCCATAGCCACAAATTCTTCATCAGTTCATCTCTTGCCATTTAATTTATCTACTCACACTCTAGGAAATGTGTTGCTACTGAGCACTATGCAAAAATCACTGCTATCAACCATTAGTTAAAACAATTCTGTTGAAAAAATCTTCCCATAAGACTGAAAATTTATGTTGTACAAGTCTGTGGCAGCAGAAAGTGAATATTAACTATTTTTTCTTTTCTTTTCTTTGGCTAGTACTGGATGTTCTGTTTAAATGCCTGAAGTGTCTAAAGCACAGCATTAAAAGAACAGCTGTTTTATAAAGTATTTAATTCGTATCCTTACATCTTTGACTAGTATTACATTAAAAATATTTGTTTATGGAAGGCTGTACAATATCAATATTCAAATATATAACAGCTTATCTTCTAGTAGAAAGGTCAGCCCAGCTGAAAAGGCTCCAGGAAAGAGCAACCGATGTACGGGAAACTGATTTATATCCACTAAGGGGCTGGTAACTTTGCATATTGATTGTATTAAAATCATGAACCATGGTGTAAAATGAGAGTAATTCAGTTTAAGAGAGGAGAGCTGGTTTAGATTTACATGAGGATTAAACTCCAATATGCATCTAGCAACCTATGAATATTGTCATTGCAACAGTTTCCTACTAATTCTGTGTTAAATATCTGTGTTTCAAATGCAGTATGTATTTTAAAATGTAAAATGCAGTCATTTCATGCATTTTAAGTCTGGCATGTGACGATGCCTTGATGAATCAGAGCTTAGTTCTTTTGTCTTCTTTACATATATTCTAGTTTATTATGTTTGGGTCTTGGACAAATGTTCAACCAACATGATCTTAGGAGAAAAAATGGCATGGAAATTTTTGTGAAGACACCTGTTTGTTTATTTCTCCTTTTCAACAGGGGAAAAAAATCCTGTATATTTTGAAGGCTTGTGCTTTGAGATATAAGGAGCTCTTCTGAATGACAAAGCACCTCTTATGCCCAGGAGAGCACGGGGAGGGGAGAGGCTGGGACTTCCAAAGCCCTGCGGCTTTTCACTGCTCTCAGGGAGCAGGAGACCTGTTGGAACCCAGAAGGGTCGGAGCACATGTGGAGATCTCCAGCACCCTGCATCAAGGAAGCAAGATTAGCCCCACAATGCCATTTCTGCCATTCTCCATCGTGCACTAAGCATTGGTGAGAAAAAGGGGAGCTAAAAGCCATAGCACGCTTCATCTCTGGCTTTACATCCTGTACAAACATTTCATTTAGCCTGTATTTTGGCTCTATAAAATAAACAAATCTGTACTGCAGAAATGTCAGTTAAATAACTTTTAATGCTTTTAGTGGGCTTCGCATGGGAGACACTGGATTTGTATTGATTTACACCAGCTGATGAGCTCGCACAGTGTATGTTCTCTGGAGCTTTTATGAGATAATTAATGAATAATTCAAAATTGCAGTGCTTTGTATGGTGGTTGTGCCTCACAGAGGGAATGACTGCCATCACTGTGTTGAGAGAGATGTTTCGAAGGCTCTTTACTTTGATTGCAAAATCCTGAAATGATCCTTGGAAGAAATCCAAGCAAATCCAAAGTGCGGCAACTTCTGGTCAGATTCCCACCCAATTCCAGTATTTCAGATCTGAAAGCTTTCAACATTTTTATGTGTCAAGGCAATTAATGTTCCCTCATCAGCTCTTCAAGATGACATATGTAATGTCATCAGCATCAGGCATCCTCCTCCTCTCAGTTGCTGCTTTTCTCTTTAACTTTTCCAGTGCAGGCAACAGTCCACGTGCTGAACTCTACTTGGGATAGTAAAAGCCTTGCCTTGTTTAGATGGCTTGTTCCTTCTTTTTCCTAGCAGGATGAATGGAGAATTTTGGACAGAGCACATCCCTGGCCTTAGGCTGACCCCACCAAGGGACCGGCTGTAAGACACTCCAGTATTGCCGTGAGCAGATTTTGATACACCACTGAGCATCCCTGGAATTCTGTCTTCGCCCTCAGAATTTATGCTCTGGCATAAATAATTTCTGACAGCAATCGTAATGCAAGTATAATGATGGCAAGAGATGCCAGTATGACAGAACTGGAGAGCTGCAGCCTGTGAGGCTCGTTCTTCTCTTTCATGAGGACACAAAGCAGGAATATGATCCCATCCCTATCTGCAACATCTGCATACACAGACTTCTCCCCAAGCTGGAGAGATTTGCTCTGGAGCCAGCCAGATAGTTTTCAAGCAGGGTAAATATAGCCTTTGGAGGAAGTTTTCCTGTGTAGGGAAGCCAAGGTTGCCTCTTTACAACTGGTTTCCACAGTTCAAACACCAGTTTTCTCTGTTACATAAATTATTTTACTAGAACACTTTAATATCCAGTAATATTTTATTAAGTGAATCATGCAGCTGACAGAAGGTTTTTGTGCTAAAGAAGTATACAGCTGTAAGGTTGAAGGGAATATCAACGGGTGATGTTTTCTGAAGCTCTCCCGTCTGGATTATTTCTGCTATCCTTCCAAAATTGGGCACAGGATTTAAGATGCAGCCTTGTCAATTCTGAGAAGGGCTGAATAAATACCCAGTTTCTTTTATGGAGCAATCCTCTTAATATAGCCCGGAATGAGAATTGTTTTTTTCTGCAAAACACCACGCTTGACTCATCATGAGTGTGAGATCTGCAGTAATTCTGAGATCTTTCCTGCTGAACTGTTGCCCAACCACAAATTTTCTCCACTTCGTATCTGCATTTCAGTTCTTCCCGAACTGGAATTTATCTCACCTTACAAAAGCCACTCAGAAGCTAAGCATTTTGTCTAGGCAGTTCCCTGGGCTTCATCTAGTTGCAATGCAGAGACACAGGCGTCTCTAGAGGGCAATTCACCCCAACTGTCCGAGACGCCTGGATTTCGCATGAACTATTGCAACTTGCCTTTCACGAATTTCATCCTGGTTGGACTATTTCTTCTCCCAAGATCAGATTGAGTTCTGAGCTTGTAGCCCAAGTGCTTGCCAACCTTTTCACCTTGGTGTCATACATGTAGAAATGAACATCCTATTTGTAGTACCTGTCTTTAAGTGGTCCCCTTTATTGATAGGTATGCTTAGAGTAGGGTTTCCAACCAGCTGTATAAGATCTTATGGGTGTTTTACCTAAACTCTACATCCCTAATTTGTTTATAAGAAGTAGTGCCTGTGTCAGGACATCTTTCAGGGACTATTTCTGCAATCCCTATATCCAGGAGGCTGGCAATCATGTCTGAAAAGGAAATTTGTTGGGCTTGAGATGATTTCTTTTTGATAACACCTACAGACTTCTCCTTTTAATATCTTAATTATTTTCTCTATGTATTTAAATTATTTCAAATAATGACTGAAAATTAGACTCCCTGGTCTTCTAACTCCTGCTTTTAAAATATGGTGAGACTGACTTTTCTGAGATTCATACAGTCATTCATGAATCTTCAAAAATAATCACGACTGATTCACAACTGGTTCACTGGTTCATGACAGCTCTAGCTAAGTTCTTAGCAGTGAATTTGATCGTATACAACTTCTTTCATTTTTTTAAACATATTTTTCCTCTTTTGATCTCTCATTTTCTTTAAAAAATATAAGAATCTGATTAATCATGTGATTAATGCTGATGTAATTAAAAGTGTTTGAAAACAGTGAAACAACTAACAGTTCTGCTGTCTTCTCTGAGGAATTTTCTTCTTGGTAAAGAGTGAATCTCTGTCTTCCTCTGATTTCTAATGTGTAGCTGGACTTTGTTCTTTCTTGTATGTTCTTGCCATAGCTTTTCTAGTTTTAGCCATGTGCTTTTTGTTCCCATCCTTAGTTGCATGTCCTGGAACTCAGTTTTTTATGGTTCCTTTTCAAGTTTCACATCCTTAAGGAGTTCCTAATGGAGCCATATTAGCCTTTCACTCTACTTTTGAACTCTCTCCCCTTTCAGCTTGCCTCATTCAGAAACTCCTCCTCTCTTGTCTTTGTTTTCCTATTCCTTCTCCCAAAAAAGTCTGCCAGTTCCTTAAGTTTTTGTGTAACCTATGATGCCTATTGTGCTATTGTCCCTATTAAAGAAAACTCCATGATTTCTGATCTGATCTTCTCAGCCATAACCTAAAATAACCTCTTCTTTTCTGCCACCTTTTGCTTTCCGAAGTAATGAATTGTCCTCCAAGTATGCTGCAAATATACATCCCCATTCCAACTGACAGTCAAATAAAGTCACTGATCTTCAGCAGATCCTGCTCTTTGAATGCTTCAGAAGTTTGCCATCAGGAAGTATCATTCACCTCTTCCTTCTTACTATGTATTTATAATATGTTGCAGTGTTGACATCCCCCTTTTCTGTTGCCCTTTTTTTCACCAAGAAATAAAGGAGACATTCAAATCTGTTTCTTGCCTTCTCCTGGATTTCAGAGCAAATATAGTTGCTTGTTGTTTGTGTACAAAGAAATTTCCCTAATTTTTAAATCTTTTTTTACCCCTGAAACTTCTGTACCAGTATTCAGATCCTGCAGTTCAGATGTGATGAATCTTTGCAATGCCCTTTTCTGTTAGAAAGCTTCAAGGGGTCACTTAATTTTATTCTTCTCAAGGAGCATCCTCAAACGCAAAACACTTCTGGAACCAACCTTTAATTTCTTTGGGAACTACTCAGTTCACTATATAAGAAACACAGAGCTGCCACTTTATCCAGGACGAAGACTATGTATGCCTCTATTTTTATAAAGTATAACTTCTGTTCCCTACATTTTTTCTGATCCACATCTTTTCCCTCCTCTATCCCACTACACATAGCATGTACTTAGTGCTAGTAGTTTCTTTACATTACTCTAGAACTAGTCACGTGCTGCCTACGGCATGAATTAGGGCAAATTTAAAATTGAATGTAAAATTTTATAAGCACTACAGAAACTCAAGGATATTTCATTATAAAACTTATTTTTCTGGTTTTGTTTCAGTGATAGTAGAGGATGTCCCACTGCTAATTTTCCTTCCATAACTTTCATTCTGGTTTCTATCCTCATGTACACAGAATTATTATTACAAGATACAAAATCTCCACATTATACACAATATTTTAAACTCCAACAAACCTTACTGTGGAATACTGTATGCTTTGTAAAACCGTTTGTTGCCTGTTGCTAAGGGTAGATGATGCGCAATGGTGAACAGTTGTAAAATAAGTTAGTTTTACATACACATTTCTGCAGAAATAAATCAATCACTAGAGAGTCATTCTCTTGGAAACCAAACAGTGCGGGTGAGTAAAGAGGTTTGGGAGTAGGGATAATCAGCCATGGCTACATCTGCACAGCAAGGACCAACAATAGTCTATCCCAGAGCATTGCATAATACAACAAAAGTCTCCCCTTTAACCTTGAATCTGTCTTTGTTTGAGTGAAGTCCATATTTAGTTCATTGCTCCCAAACACACAAGTGTTAGTTTATGAAAAAAAAGAAAAAAAGGTCAAGCTGAGTCCAGCTGACCCCTTTCTTGTTTCCCCTCACACTCAACTTTATTTTGAAAAAAAGTTCAGCATGTTACACACAACTCATATGTGAAAGAAATCTGGACATGAGCAGATAAGGGATGCAGCAAGGTCTTTGCTGCCATTTAATCTTCCATTGTGCTTCCCATGAGACCAGACCTCGGCTACAATGCAATAATTAAATAAAGAATTATGAAATACCCCGTGCCTCTGCTGGAATACTCCCTCTCTGCTCTAGGCTACTCCTGTGAATATTGGTCAGACTGCACTGAATATCCATGAGAAGCTTTGCCAGCACTTCTGACATTGGAGCTGAGATTTCGTTTTCTGCTATGCTACACAATTTGTTTTCTAACTATGACTCTCGTCCTGTTCTTTTCTCCATCTTTGTGCCTTTTTCCAGGGATGCAAAGGGGGTGGAGATTGGGGAGCTTCTTGAAGTAGTGCACCCCTCTTTGCTAGCTGCCATGGTTTATGTCACCGATTCCCATCTCTCCTGTCTTCACAGAATGTCTCCACAGGGCTGAAGGAGGCTTGAGTTGTCTTGTGCTCTTGTTACGGCAAGTTGGGTAGACCATTACGTAGTCAACTATTCCTCCTGATGCAGAGCAGATGTTAGGGCTGCTTTATTTCTTGCCTCATTAAAATATTTTTTTAGGACCAGAGGACCAGGGGTGTAGACTCTAGTCACATCCTCTCATCTCATGTTTTGTGCTGGACCCAGGGATCTTGTCCTAGCTCTCAAAGGGGATTTCTACATTTATGCCAGAGGGCAGCAACCCTGTGTCATACTGAGCATCTTTGACCTCTACTAAAACCAAGCCAAGCCAGTCTGTAAATGAGAAATATCTCAGAAGAAAATGAAAGCTGTTTTGTATTGGTTTGGTTTTTGTTATGGCTATTATCACCATAGTAAAAGAGAAGGCAACATCCATTGGGACTTTCTTTGTATATAAAGTGAATTAACAAACAAGGTAAATATACCAACCTGTGGTGAATACAATGATGACACGTAATGGAAATTTATCAAGCTCTGGAAGTTCAGCCTGGATCAATTCTTAGCACCAATGGTAGCTTTGAGGTCCAATAGATGCAATATCCTGTATGTATGTATCCAGTAGGATATAGGGATATAGGAAAATTGTTCATACATAGGATGTGACATTCTTTGGGTGGATCATATATGCCTATGTATTTAAATCCTCTTTCCTGATTTAAGAAGAGAAGATTGCTTTGTCTGTGGTATCCAGAATGCAGCAGTCCAGGACATTAAAACACAACAGAGAGAACAGACCCCTGAAAGCCACAGAATTATTGAATGTTTTCACTACACCTGGTACAGAAAGTAACGCTTACTTAATTTTCCTGCTAGAAAAAATTACAAATCTTCTTTGAAATAATTGAGAGCCACAAAAGTTTGAAATAGAGGCTGCTTCATTTAGTACTATTTTTATTTGATTAAACTTTATTTTAACTAGAAACTTTGCATTTCTAAAAATAAATAAGAGGACCTAGAAGCCCTTTTTTTTTTTTTTTCAAATATACTCTCTCTTTTCTTTGCCAAATCACATATAACAGCTGCAGACTTTATAACATTATATAAATGTTCAGACTGGCTATAAAAGATTAAATATAAAATTCCAGTGCATAAAACAACCGGTATAAAGAACAACAAAACTGAATTGACTAAAGGCTGTTCATTTAATCTACCGTTGTTAATTGAAACCTTCATCAGGGAACAGAAAGAATCTGTTTTCCTTGCAAGGTGCTGTGGTGGTGGTAGTAGTTCTGGAGAAAAAGTACAATGCGAGCATAATTCCCTCTGGAGATATCTGGCTTGAGAAGAAGACAAAACTATAATTTTACTTTAGCTCATGGCTCCCCCTTAAGTAGGTTGGGAGTTAGGGAATTCTGTAAGAAAAGAAAACCTGGAGAACATTTACTGTTTTGTTCCAGCTCTGCAGTCCCACCGGACTCAGCTCTGTGCCAACATCATAACAGATAAGACAGTGGAAAGAGAGAGCCAAGAGTGAATAAGCTCACAGCTTGGGGATAGCACACTAAAGAAGATACGTTTTGCAACACACACTGCTCTGCCCTTTTTGCATCTATGCTACATTAAACAGCACATGATCTGTTTTCAAGATAGTTTCCTTCTGGAAGTTGTTCTCGCAGCCTGGTCCTGGGAGGTGTTAAGTGCCTTGAACTTCCCCTGACGTCAGCGGGGGCCAAGGACGCGGCACCTGGGATGGGGCCCGCTGCCCTCGCCGGTCACCATCCCAGCTGCTCCAATGACATCTAGACACTTGCAGGAGCTGGCCCGTGCTTTACACCCATTGTACCTGCCTCTAAATGTTGGTGCTCTCTGCTTACAGTTGCAAGCACTTCCGTATCACGACCGCCGAGTCCTGCAAATGTTATTTATCTGTGGCTCCAGCAAATGCTATTTATCTGTGGCTCCCATTAAAATCCAGAGAGTCTACCACCTGTGGCATTTAAATGCAGTTGCTGGGCTTGCTGGAGCCTCCCATGGGCAAGCCATTGCATGTGCCATCCGTGCTGTCCATCTGGTACATCAAGGGCATGAAATGGACTTTTTACGCTGCCTGTACCAATTGCTAAAGTAACTGAAGGACAATAACATTCATTGACATAGCATGACATGAATGCTTCCTTCATGCCTTGCTGCCTGCTCTCCCTTCAGCATCACCATGTTCCTTGTTTCTTCTCCATCCCTAAGCCCTGTGCTTAGGGCTTCAAGCCCTAAGCTGCTTGAAACCATGAAAGAGTGGAGACGGCATTGTTAACACCTGTTGGGAAGGTGAAAAGCAGTTCCTCCATGAGAAGGTCCAAATAGGCAGAGATGCCTCCAAGGGAAGGAACAAATTTCCAGCATCTTCTGGAAAAGTTAAAATTTTGCTGGATAGCCAAGGCCTTATTTGCATTTCTTTTACATAACAGTCTGAAATTTTTCTTGTTCTAGTATTATTGATAGCACATCTGAATGTAACTTTTCAAAAGGCCTGGGCAAGAGACTGTGCAGCAGGGTGAGGGACTCTCAGAAAAGACACAGAGCAGAAGGAGGAGGGGAGGGAAAAAGTCGCGGGAAGATGCTCCCTTTAGCGGAGAGGCACAAGTGTGTGTGTTGCTGTGCTACAGCCTCCAATTGCATTGCTCAGGTGCTGCCAAAGTGTCAGAGGGGAGAAGAGGTGATGTGAGGCTGAGACCAGAGGAGTCCTGTTCAGGAGCCGTGGCATGAACCTCCCTGTGCAACAAGTATAGGGGGACTTTTAGTCTCTGGTGAAACTATTGCCGTCTGTTCTTATTCCTGACTGGTTGTGTTGAGCTACATCCCTGTCTGAAAAGCTGCTAAACCCTCAGCAGCCCAGTAATGGCAGGAAATGGAACTGCTCTGTTTTCTTGGTCCTCGCTTGTGTCTCTTGTCCGGTGATTTCAGCTAGCCTCAGTAGTAAAAGTCATGGAAATTGCATGTCCCTGAATGCCTCCAAGCTTGGACACTGAGCTGGAAGTGGTACAACAAGGAAGGTATAATCATGACTTCCTCAGTAGCCAGTCCTAGCTACAGGAGAAGGAAAGGCTCAGAGCCCTTGCCACAGCATCCTGAAAGATGAGAGTTTTTTCAACTGTTAATTATTCAGCTTTTCCAAACTAGTGTTATGCTCCTCTTCTTTGGCTTGCTCTCCCAAGAAAGTCTTGTTTGTTTAAAAATATTGCTTATGAGTGGGGAAGCATTGCTCTTTGTCAAGTATCCAGATGGTGCAGTTTAGGTCATGTCGACCAGATGCAGAGATTCCAGGACTAGCAAAGACCCGAGCAGTGAATCCACATGTTCCAGCCCATCGGCTGAATGGGGACTTATAAGCTGGAGTCTGGAAGTAGTTTAATCATGTTCACTTGAGGCTGCATTTGAGCTATTTAATCTCTCTGCTAGACCTGCATTGCTTGGGCACAGTACTGCACAAGTGGGAGGGAGTATGCTGCACCTGGAGCAAAAATAGTTTATGTCTGGTCAGGTTGTGTGTCTCTTCACTACCCACCTGCCCACTCATGATTCTGGCATCGGCATGAATAGAATAAGTTGGGTCTACCTACTTCTGCTACTGCCTTTAATTTCCTAGGTTTCTGGGGATGCAGCTGGATCTATAGATACTAAAGACATTAGCGGATACCCTGGTTATTTATTACAGGCTTTGTGTGTGTGTGTGTGTGACAGCAGTCCTACAGAAGTCTTAATGTCTCTTCTACACCCCACTTCTCCCCTTTCTTCTCTACTCAATGTTTAGCACCTTCCTTCATCTCACATTCTAACTTTCCCTTCAAATACTCTTTCCTTCTCCCCTCTCTCCCAAATAAGTAAGTTTTGACACTGACAATTCAGGTGCTTGCACCTGGGCTTCTTTGTAGTTAATGGAAGGAAACTGGCACTTTTAGCGTGTGTTTTATTACATCTAGCTTTAGCTGTTTGCATTAGGATGAGACTAGTTGTGCCCTAGAAGTACATATATTTGCTTGGGCGGATCCCAACCCTACTGCCTAATTCTATCTCCTTTGCCTTCACTGGGACTCTACATTTCTGGCTACTGATTGCTCCATCTCTCTCACTATTGCATAACCTGAAGGTATCTTGTTCAAATTCCACCTGCTCCTCAGACCTTCTCTACAGTCTACCCATAGCCCATTGTTCATTCTTACTTTTCCATTTTCCTCTGCACTGAACTCTTCATGTAACTTCTCTATTAACTTCTGCACCACAGGCTCCTTTCTAAACACACCTCTGACTACCCTGACTCAGGAGGTCTGACTACAGTCCAGAGCCCTTCCCTGCCCTCTTCTGCTCTTTAATCACTCTATTCTTCAAAGCTCTTTCCTTGGGGAACTCTTGAACATCTGAACTGTTTTTTAACTTTCTTCAACTTTTTGCTGTTGTTGATAGCGTCCCTTGATATATGCTTTTCCTTGTCTTCCATCACTCTCCTCTTGGTTCTTTTCCACCTTTGTAGCTCTTGCTCTCTAGTCTCCTCATTTCTCTTGAAACTCCTCAGAAGACGTTGTTGAATTCTTACCTTCCTCTTGCTCTTTTCCTTTCCCTTTTAATTTGGAGACATGATTTGACCCCAGAGATGTAGCAAAACACTGTTGTTAGAGCTTTCAAAGTTGTCTCTCTGTTGAGGCTCCATGTCCTGTGATTCGATCTGTCATCTCATTTACCTCTAGTGTTTTAGTCAGGAGGTTGGCCATCACCTTAAACACAACTTGCTGTCTCAAACTTCACTTCATTGCCACTGACAGCAACTCACATCCCTTTCTGCCGCTCAGGTCTCTCCTCCATGCTTCAGCTAAGCATTTCTGCTTCTTCCTCCACAACATCTGCCAAATGTACTCCCCAGTCTGTGTATTAACAGTGCACTGTGTTAATGAGATATACTAGCTGTCATGATGTCAGTGTCATAGTGTCAGTTAAATGGTGATGTAGAAAACATAATATATGGAAAGATGGTAATAGCCAAATGCAGTAACACAGATCCCAAAAGTTTTCTGTGGTACCTACGGAGGAAAACAGCTTGCCCAGTGCTGAATGCACCCATGCAAAAGGATGTGATTCATTAATTAACTTACATCTGTAAGAAACATTCATATTTTTACAGAGTTAGAGCCTACACTATGCTGCTTATATCATAAACTTGGATGTTCACAGCAATATTTATATGGAATGTATCACTGAAACAGATCCTGAATTTCAGCTGGAGTTTGGGAGTCCATAATTTTTCAAGGATTTGTCATATGAACCTGCTGACAACTTTAGCTGCTATTCTTCTTCAGCATCCCTCAGCAAAATCCACGTGGAATTTCCTGGGGTGATATGCATCACACACCTCTCTCTGCTTAAGATTGAATTCTGTGGCAGGCACTACAGATGTAAGTTTCTTAATCTAATGGCTAAAGAATCCATATACTATTCACAGTCTGAAGCTCAAAAGCATATAGGTCTAAAATAGTGCTTCTTTACCACGAAAAGAAACAGTTTCATGTTCCAAAGTTGCTCCAGTCCTGGATAAAGCTAAATGTTTTTTCCAGCCATTTCACTTGTCCCTTTATTTAGTTATTTATGTGTTTTTTCCTTCCTGTGCTCCTGTCTCTCTCCAGAACTGAGCTCAATGATACTTTGCTCATTTTAAAAAAGTGAACGATCTCTTTTGCTGGCATATGATGACCAAGTGGGCAATTTCACTAGAACTCAGATCTCAGGTCAGTTTTGAATGTAATATGTTTGGATTATTATTAATAGCACACTCAGATTCACCAAAACTGGGAGTGCAACGAGGAAAAGGGTCTCATGACCTTCAAATGGATCCCAGCATATCCATACTCCATCACCCTCTGTGGCCCCCAGTTGCACAATAACGTGTCCTGCAGCAGCATCGGGTGGAAAATGAAATTTCCAAACTTCTCCGAACATCAAAGAAGTTTATGTTCAGATTCCTGATTTGAACAAAGATTCAAGGAGCTCTTATTTTATCTGAACTTTTTTCACCCAGCCTTGAAATAACACTGTTTTCTGTTTTGCTTGAGAAGGAAAAAATTCTTAGCATGCATGTGACTCAGAAGAAAACCTGTTTGTTTTCTGCAATAAGTAAACGATGAATCATTGGTGGTTTACCACATTTATTTCACTGCACATGACATGTGTTGTGCAGTTAAATTTGGTAAGTCTTACTACCTCAAGGCCTGATTCTGCAGCCTTTGCTTGTGCTGGCGCCTGTAGAGAAGCCATCTGCAGAGAAGAAGTCTGACTGAAGTGCTAGGGAGCCAAAGCCAACGGGTTCATTCCTGTGCCATAGGGCAGGGATGCTGAATTTGTCCCCCCAGGAAGAACAGCTTTCAATTAACAGCACAATCCGACAGCTTCAAGAAAAAACCAGCTGGAAATCAGAGTATATTTCAGAAACTGGAATAAGCTAACATCCCGGTGCTCCTCCCAAAGGGAGAGGAGACTGAGAACAAATAGACTGAGAAAGCCTATACGTTTCAGGACGCAGTAATCCAGTTGTAATTAGCTGGTCTCAGCGAGGCTCTCCGGCCATCCTTCAGCGTGGTGACTGCACAGGGTTACCCTGGATCACCGTAAGCCACCTATTCCTCCTGCTGGGGTCACACCTGCGGCTGTTAACTTTAGATGCTTCCTCCTCATTTTAAGAAAGGCTGTTTAAAGTGCTCGTACTTTGATATACTGTAGGGAACAGGACTATATTGGCAAAAGATGGACCAGATGACTTCATAGTCCCTTTCTATCACAGATTCCTGCAATCTCTTCTCTGTATTTTCCTGTTAACCCTGTCAGTGTCCAGCTGCGTGATACAAGTAGCAGCTCACAAAGCAGTCAGTAGTACAGGCTTGACACTTATACAGTATATACCAGAAAATCTCAGAGCCTTTTCTTTCCTAACTAATGAAAACTAAAATAAAAGAGTAGTCTGTTTGGAAAAAAATGCCATTTGTGTTTTGATATACTGGCACATATTAAAAACTTCCAGCAGGCAGGAATCCTGGCATGCAGGTTTGGTGAATGACTCATGTTGTACTCCAGCAATGGACAAATGAAGTTGGATGAACAAAGAATCAAACCATGTTGTGATTCATCCCTTGAAATGAAACTCAGGGCATTCAGGAGAACGCAGTCTAGCTATTTTCTGCACTTTGTACTTCTTTGGTGAACTAATGAGGCTTAAACCATCAAAAGAACAGCTTTGATAATTCTGATGCTATATTTACGTAGAAAGGAAACTTCATCAGAAACATTCTTGTAGACAGGTCAGGGTCAGAATCTGTGCTGTGGGGTGTTTAACCTAATGAAATTTTGGATTCAGCCATTGCTTCAGTAATGAGAATGATGAAGCTGATGAAGGACAAACTGAGTAGAACATTTTTTCAAGCAAACTGATAGATGGAAAAGAGATTTTATACTGTTAAAATAATGATAATAAAGAGGATGAAAATCATCGGTATCTGGTTGCTAATCATTATGCCATATGCTAGTGAACCTTCAGAGTTTATATATTTGCTTCAAAATGTTTTACCTGGATAAATGTATTTAAAGGTTTAATGTATAAGATTTAGTGCCCTACAAATCTTCACAGCAGCTGACAGCTTCCTTGCCGTTCGAAGAGATGAGCTTGGAAGATGGAAAATAAAGGTGTCCCTAGGGAGGGCAGATGGGGTGAGAATGATGAGGGAAAGGGATTTATCATGAGATGATTTGAGCTGAGATTTAGAGTGAAAATTACCAAACAAGATAGGGACTTACAGATGTCACTTCTACAAACCAGGACAATCAATAAGGACTTAAACAGCAGATTCCAGCAAGGAAGAAGGAAAACTGATGTTTTGGCTACAGAAAAGTGCTCTGGAATTTAACTTGCTTTACCATGCATACAAACGTAGTTCGTTTGGGAAATGTGTGAGGGGCTGGATGGGAGGAGGTAAGGAACTGAAATGCTCGGAGAAACCTGAAAAAGTATGAGTGCAAGCTCTGTGTCTTTCAGAAAAGTTCACCCGAAGAGGAGCTGAAACACAAGACACTCCTCAGACCACTTTCTGGTCTTTCCTTAGGGCTGTATTTTGGGCTCAGAGAACATCTCCATATATGCTAGCGATCAAGTAGTCACAGCTATAGTGCTGGTTTCTCTCATGGTTAATCTCCTCCCTTACCCCCAGCTCTAGCCCTACAGTGAAGTCATTGTGCTAAACCTCTGACATCCCAGTAACTTCCATAGCAACAGAGCATGACATCCTAAACACAAGATTAGGTGCTTAAGCAGAGCCTGCCTAAAAGAGGAAATCGAGTTGTGAGGGCGAAGGCTGTCAGTGGACACACGCGACACACCTGCCTGCCCCGCTCCGGTGAGGGGAGAGCAAAGCCGCGGTAGTAAAAGCTGGAGAACTGCGAGCCAAGCTGGTGATTCGGTTTGTGGCACTCCAGGGAGGCATTGCCGGAGCCCTGTTATCCTTCACCACTGAAGGCAGTTTTTGTCTGGCTTCCTTCTGCCAAAGCGCTGCATACTTGAGCTGTCTGTGCTATCCCTCAGTAGGCTAGGCTTGAGCACTGACAAAAACAGCACCACGGCTAAGCAGGACTATAATGCTTCCTGTACTCGATGCACTGCAGCCAAATTCATGGTTCATTGTAATCTAAGATGGTCATACAGTAATTTAGACCCCCTTGAACTCACATTCCCTTATGCAGTTAGATTTCCTGAAGATAAAGCCCTGTTGACATGGGAAAATTTTACCAGTTATATAGACAAAGTTAAGCTGGTGTAACCACACCCTGCATATCTTCGAGCATGTGGACACTCCTTCGGGTGTAAAAGTGAGCTCTTCAGTTTAGCCTATACCTCTTCTTGTGCTAAACCAGAAAATTCACCTTGATATTATATTAAAGGAGTACCCCTGCTGCCTGAGCATAGAGACTTTTACTGAGTTGGTAAAGTTAGGAGCCCAGATGGCCCGGAAAGTCTCTGGGAGTAGGTGGGTACATCTGGAAGGTGACTGAAAGTTTCAAAGTTATGAGCCTAGCCACTGTTGTCAAACTGGTGTGCTCTGAATTTAACACCATTGTTTACTACAGATTGCCTTTTTCATCAGCCATGTAATTAGTTTCTTGAGGCTAATTTAAACAGAAAATAGGTGGCTTATCAAATAGGTAGTCCATCTTTTCTAACTTGAACTAGCTAAATGTTAGTATCAGCTTAGTCTTAGCTGGTTCAGGAAGTTTTTTGTAGTCACATAGAGAGACCAATTCCCAAGAGGACAATCAGTGCTGTTGTGAGGGTAGGTTTTCTTAGGGGGAGCTGAAAGCATATTCTTGACACAAAGGGTCCCTGTCCAGTATTATGTCTTTTCACAAGGAGGGGAGGTCAACTACTGAAAGAATAAAATCTGCCAGATTTTTTAAAATATGGACAAAAATATGTATTCTCTTTTGGCTGAACTCTCGGAAATCCTTGATGTTTTTTGGCTAAGAAGTTTCAAAAGAATATTTTGTTAAAGGCAGCTCAAAATTCAGTCTGAAGCAGCTTAAGTGGTTAAAGTTTAATAATTTTCTGAGCTACTGAAAACACTTATAGTGAGGAAATTGCTGGACAGACTTAATGACAGTTGGTACTATTGATGGTTGATAATGTAAATTCTCGTAGCTGGATAGAAGTGATTTCTGTGGTTTATAGACACGGAAACTCTTATTGTGCAGATACAGCTCTAATCCTCCTGGAATCCCTGAGTTTCTGGCCTCCGTCATACCTTGTGATAGTCTTGGTAAATAGTCCACTGATTAGTAGTGTTTTTGTTGGACCTGATTTCATGGATTGCTTTCCTTTTCTTGTACTACATAGGCAGCTCAGTGGGAGTCTGCAGCTTAATTAGTTTCCCTATCTTGATCAAAAATCAAGGTTAGATCCAGTTAGCCTTAGACATCTAACTTGTTCCTATATTTTATGAATCTGATGAAGCAGCTCTCCTAAAGTAACTGTGCCACTTGCTGTTGTAGTCAACAGAAGAGGACAGGTGACTTTGAAGGTTTCCAGAAGAGAGTCTAAGTGGTCAGACCCTTTCTCTCCGCAGCCCTTCAAAGACACCTGTGTTTCTCCTTCTGCCTGTAAAGGGAATTTAAGCACTTAACTCAGTGTCACTAGGTGCCTAAAACTTAGGTGCCAAGTGAGTGCTTGAATGAAGCCAATACAATTCTGTTTCAGATTTATGGAGCTTAACACTGTATGAATGCATATATATGCAGATATATACACATAGATATTTTAAGTATGCCTTTATCCAAGTTGGCATGCTTTTTTTGAGATCTTTTTATTTATAAATATCAAAAGTTTATATGGAAACCTGCCAGGTAACAGTGGTTTTGTATTTCTGATTTCCATTTTGACACAGTTCACAAATGCTATGCCTCCCAGAAACACTAGCTCTCTTACCTCTTATTAAGTTCACCGATCTGGCCTCACTGTGTCTGGTTTGCATTCTTTTTTAGCCATCAGAAATTTACTGCCAAAAAGTAGCACATTTCAAACTGCACAAGCTACAGAAGCAACACTAGATGATTCATTGGTTGAGCTTTAACTCGAGTACTCAGGAAGAAAATACCATGCACAGATCTTTGTGGTAAGGGCAGCAGATGCAATGTTTTCCTTTTGTGCGCAATTACTTATTGTAAATTGTAGCTTTCAAGTCTTGACTGCACTGTAAAGAGGTGTGTCTCCACCATTGTCCATGTACGGTAAAGATGTACTGTAAAATCCACACTTTATATTTAAACCACCCTTTTTGCCTGCCAGTGAACAGAAGCCAAGAAAAATAGTTGTGAATATTTCATAAAGCCAAACGTTTTGTGCACAACTTTTTCTGAAATTAAACTGCTACCTAAACTGGGTAGCAAATATTAGTTCTAGCCAGCTATGGAAGAAAAACGAACTTGATTTCATCTTTTAAGCTCACCACAACACTTTAAATGGTTCCTTCTGTCATTTGGAATGGAAAAAAACATTTTAAGCTAGCATATATTTATTTTGAAGCACTGAAAAATCAAAACTTATGAAAAAATAAAGAGACGCTGTTCACAAAACATAAACACACAGTATATATTTCAAATGTTTTTCTGTTGAGACCCAAAACCTGAATCCCTCTGGCTAATTTTGGTAATTAAATATCCCATGACATTCTTCATCTGATAGTGTCAGACTTGTGTATTCTGGCAGAAACCTAAATGTTGAACTCTTCCTAGTGTAAGAAGACACATTTCAAACTTCATTTTGGTTCCTAATTTATCCAAGCGCTAGTTATGTGTTTGGTTTTAAAGCATATAAATGGACCCATTGAAACTGATGTTCTGTGAGAGTTACACACCAGACAAATGACTAGATCTGACTGCGGCTGTGCGACTTGACAGAAGCTAATGGTATTGCTGAGATATAACTGAGGGCAGAATTTGGCCCTGGTCCCGTGCTTGTCATAACTTACCATACTAAGCTGAATGTTAAAGGTTTTGTACAAGGAACTCCATGCAGAGCTCTGATGATTAATGGGATCTGGATGCAGAAATTCCTGTGGGCTACAACTGAAAATTCATTCCTCTATTTTGATGGCTGTTCATTTTAATATAGGACTTTGATTCCACATTGTGCCGACAACTGCGGAATAGTCTGGCTACTTATATTTATCACTTTGAACTTCTGGAGGCTTGTGAAACTGTTATGGAAGGTAGGCTTTGTGCACTGCATGCAAGTCCAAAGTACTCAGAAGCTTAAAGCTGCTGTTTACTCCTTCCCTTGAATTTTGGCAAGTCCTGAGAGATGTTGTTTAAGCTTCTGTAGAGAGTATTGGTAAATTTGAAAGGAAGGTAACAAAGGATAATTCTGTTTATATATTTACCAGTACAGCTGTGGCAGACAATTAATAACATTTTCCTTTGGTAACTTACACAAAAACATGACCGTGATCCATTATATTGGGAAAGGTAAACGCCAGCTAGTTCTGTTTCTCGTATGGGATGTTTTACTAAAGAAAGTATGGCATTATCCCGATGGGACATTTGAATCTATTCCAGACATTATGAGCTGCTAATTTGCTGTCAGAACAACCCCAAAGGCTTTCCCTTCAGATTGGGCTGGCAGCAACAAGACTGTGAGCTGGAAATCTTAATGAGATGAAGGCCATTTTTAGCTGCCTTTTCCCCCCCATCTTTTACCTGTAAAATATTTCTTCTAAAATTCTGAGGGGTATTTCTCCAGTGCAGGTCACTCTTGGTATAAAGAAGATCTGAGTATTGCTTTACCTGCCCTACGCAGTGGTCCACCTGAGCTGGCAGAGAGTTGATATCAAGAAATTTAGTCTTTGATCTTTGAACTCTGTGATTGCATTCATAATTCCACTGGTGAACCAACTACACGTGGACATTTAGCACTCTGTGTGTGAAGGGGAGGGAAGGGTGGCACACTGGGTATGGTGTGATTGCATCACAGGGGAAGGAGGAAGAAGGAGGCATTTTCAGATGCAAGCCTCATCTAGCTGCCTGATACAGAGCCCAGGAGTGGACATACTAGGCAGAAGCAAACCATGACTTGTACTGATGCAGCTTAGCAGAAGGAAGATGCTGTGGTGCAGCTTGCAAACTATTGGACTTTTTGTCTGTCCGTGCTGCGCATCTTCATCGACACAACTACTTAGTGCTGAGCTCAGGCACAGACCAGTCTCTCCAACCTCTGGCCCAGCAACTCCTCTTGAACGGAAGGGTTGGGGAAGTGAATATGGGTGAGAAGGGTCTCTTCTTCCTATAAAATCCAGAGCTTGTCAATACCAGAAGAGAAGCAAAGTTGCAAAACATGTTGGCAGGAGTGCAACCCAAGTGAAAAATCAGTAGAGGACTGCCAGCTGAATTGCACCCTTTAACTTTGTGAGCCAGTTTCTGTTCTCATAGGGTGCAAATCTGGACGAGCTCTCCTGACTCCAGTGAAGTATTTCAGGATTTATATCTTCTGAGTGGAGCTGAATTTGGTCCTCTCTTGTGCAGTCTAGAGTTAGCCTGTCACTCCACAAACTCCAGTATTTTTAGCAGCAGTTGTCACATTTAATCAAACACAAAATTTAGCAGGATGAAGTGAGAAAAGTGCATGGTTCAGGAGATTTAAAGCCAAAATTCCAAACATTTTATCCAATCTCTATACTGACAGATAAGTAAAGAAGTTTGTATACGTATATATGTATTTAAGAGTTATTTACTGGTACTTTTATGCAGTTACTAACATTCCATTTCTGAAATCTCTAGCAGACCCCTCCTATCCTGAGACTAGTTCATTAAAAAAACCCCCAAAACCAGAAGACCAAACCCTCAACAATGATACGTTATGTTTAAAGTGAACCATTTACAATGTTAATTCAAAGACTAACCACTTTCATTTAGCAAGAGAGCAGAGACAATATTATGTAATCTATTTTCCAATGCAAATTCCAAGTCATAAATGCTCACAAGTTTTCAAAAAAATCTAGGGCCCAAGAGCTGATCATATAAATTAGCTGATAAAAGAGTTAGAAAAAGATATAACAACAGTAATTTGTAAGCAGAACCATGTGTACACATAGTGAAACAAATTTGGTTCAGTAGGCTATTCCTTATTGTCTATTCACTACTGATTATTCACTCATCTTTATCTTTTAATTCACCATATCTAATCTTTTCAATTCATCATCAACTATGGAGATTGGCTGACATATGTTTGTCTAGTCCAATCTGGCGTGAGACAATATCACAGCTGGAGGTATTTCATGGAAAAAATGACCTATCCAGAGTGTATTGTCAGTTATTCAAATGACAGAAAGTTGGTAATCTTGAAGAACTGATTTTCAGGCACTGGTGTATTCTTTTTCCATGGTTTTAAGGAAAAGGCTTGGAGTAAAGCAGGAGGTACCAAAGAGGTGAATTAATTGAGAACCCTGAATTCTCAGGGAACATCTTGAAAAAAGCAGTAACTACAGTCTCCCGTACTCAATAATTTACTGCGATACTATTTGGAAATTTATCTTTAGAGTGTGGTTGCTGTTATGAGACTGATTTGTTGAGAAGAAATTTTAAGTCTGTGTTGCAAAGAGCAGCAAAGGAGTGCCAAGTGAGACCATGATCTCGTCATCCAGTTGTTCTTTGTGAAAAAGCTGAAGTTTTGCTGTTCCTAAGGCAAAAGACAAATATCTGTGAAAGGAGACTGAAAGTGAGACTGGCCTCGAGGTTTCAAATTAATAGTTAATTTTTTAAGAACTAACTGTAGTTGGAGACACTCAGGAAGGCAAACTTCAAAGTTGTGCCTAATTTTTTCATGGAGTATTTCAAAGAAGATCTCAAGGCTTCCAGTTACTTCTTATGCATCTTTCTAAAATGGCTGTATATGTGCAGTTGCAGCTTTTCTGTGCATACCACCCCCACCCTTACGTGGTCCCGCTGGTATTTCTAACTGAGGTTGCACAGCCTGACTCACTTCACACATGTTCAAAGGAGTCATGCTGCCGATTTCCGTGGCTTTTCAAGAAGCCTTGAGGAACCAAATGAATTCTGCCTTTTCTCCATTTCATTTCATACTGGTGCTTGAGTGGCAGAAATGTAGAACAAGATAGTCCATTTGGCTACGTATTTTCTAAGTTTAAATGAGGTGGGTGAGCATGCTTTAGCATGTGTTTGAATATCGACAACTTGCAAACAGGCAGTCTCTGTGGGGAAAAAGCTCCTGGCAAAAGGAAAAGATTTTGCTGTAAAATTTTACCTGATAGCTAATTTTTTTTATCCTTTAAACATCATGGAAAGAATAAAAGTTTACTGGTAGGAGTGGGGTGAGGGACTGCCACAGCAGTACCTTGTTTCCACTGTAAATCTAATATGGGAGAAAAAAGCATGGAGAAGAGTGGGTAAAACATGGCATGTGTATTTAGAGAAATGCAGGATCTAAGAAAAATAACTCCCAAGAGGATTTATTTGGCTATGTGTCAGGCTGGGGAGTATTTCTCTGCCTGAAGCGGGCCAGATCACTGTGAGAAGAACAGGGGCTGACTTGACAGTCCCAGTGACAACGCGCTTGGCGGCGGAGCAGAAGGAGCTCTGCCATCCTTGTGCCCCTTTTCCACACCAAGCAACAAGCCACCAGCCTCCAGGGAAGCCTTGTACCATCTCGGGGTGAATTCAGTGATCCAGGGTGCTGATAATGGGTAGGCTGTGCTTTCCTGTTCCTTCACTCAGTACTCATCCGGGTTTCTGCTATGAACACGCACAGAAGTTTCGGCGAAGCACATCCACGTGCAGTTTTCCTTCCCGTGCATCTCGCACCTCCCTCTCCCCAGGACACACATCGTAGCCTCTCCCTTAAGGGTGGCTGACCTGGCCCAAGTCCTCTCCCACCTGAAACTAGTTTCTCATTGCAGCGCTGGCAGACAGTTCCCTCCCCATTTGCTCCTCTCACCTCCCACCTGGACACCCCGGTTTTGGCCCACTGCAGGGACCTGTGCCCTGGGGGTTTCTTCCCTCTCTGCCCTCTCCCTTACGCCCGCTGCTTTTCCAAAGCACACTCCTGTGGTGTCTTTGGCTGTCGCTTGCTGTCCTAGAGCTGCCAGCCATTTTGCTAGCCTTAAGGGCACCTTTGCAAACATATACCCATCCCACTGGATACTCCTCCTGGAGCAGCAGCAATTCTAACTGTACTTTGCAGGAGGTGCCTTTCGAATCCCATCTCACTGGGATCTCCACGGAGACCCTGCTCCTTTCCTGGCCCATCTTCCTACAGCATTTCTAACAAGATCACTGTTAATATATTGGGTAATTTATTTTCCTTCTGTATTTCAAGTTGTCTTCCCCCCATATATCACTCATAGACAAGTCTGTCAGATCTTTTTGGATGTCCTGTTATCTGAGATCAGTGTTGTACAGCATGGCCTGTAATGCATGAAATCAGAGCAAGCTGTATGCTTATGCCGTGTGGCATGGCTAATCATTCTCAAATGCTATCATCAGTTATCTTGGAGGAGTTAAAAAAACAGAAAAAGACTCAAGCAGCCTGTAGCTGATTTAATCTTTAAAATCAGGAGAGACTTTGCAGTGATTAAAGAGCCATTTCCTGACTACATATTGATATGAGTTGCTTCCAAGTCAAATATGAGGGAGACTGACAGGCTTTCAGTCTTGGTCTGATTGGCAGGTCCCAGCCCCATGAACAGTGATCTCTTTCCTGCTCTTGTTTAAAGACATTCTGGGGTGGTCTGTATTTAATACATAGCCATCTCAAGTAATGGCCCTGGTATTTTCTATTGTAATTGACAAAATTGCACACTTTAATTTTCAGCATCCATAAGGACAGGTGGAAAGTTTTATTCAGAAACTGAAGGCTTCGTGTTGTTTTGCAATAGCTTCCAGAAGCCGGTCACTCTGGGAGCAATTCTGTGTTGTGAGAAATGCCAGAAAAAAATGCGTGCTGAATAATTTCTCCAATATTACCGCAGAGCACTGAGTCCTTTTTAACATAAATCAGTAAGGCAAAGCATTGCAAGCATGAACAGCAACGGTGTTGTGGGACACTCATCTTTACACCTTTAGAACCCCTTGATCAGTGCAGGGGCTACAGCATAGGGAGGATGCTCGGGAAATGGGGGTTTGGTCCAAGTATTTCTGCTGGGCTATTGGATGGTCATGGCTTTGTCATTTCACCCCTCCAAGGATCAAGTTTCTTCATCTGTGAAATGGAGACTATGATAGCAACCCCCTTCATAAAGGATTTCGGGATCTTCTTCAAGTTTATGAAAGATATCTTGCAATATGGTGCCCAAAGTAACAGGAAACGAGACCCTGTGATTCAGCATTCTCTTCCAGTTCTGCATTCCTGAGGATGTAGAAAGGTCTGTGTGAACTCAGTGTTTTTATTAAGGACGGCCTGGATTATGAGTTTACAATAGATAATCATGTACAAATGGTCTTCCGTTTTTAGATTCCCCTCCCTTCAGAGGCTGCCTCACTGCACTGACACAGTTTTCCTCATAACTTCAGTGTGACTTTAGGCAGAGACAGAGTACTTGCAGCACTGGGAGACTTAGTGCTGAAACCTCCTCGGTTGCAATTGTTCATGCAGTCCTGTGCTTTCCTCAGAAATCAAGTCACTCCGACTCCCATTCCTGTATCCCATATCCTTTCCCTTCGGAGATCCCAAGCCTATCCTAACAAATCACTAAATTCACAAAAATATCCAGCATACTCAGGCAAAACAACGTTAGAGATTTAGTCTGGTTTTTTTTTTTCTCCGATCTTGTCCAGATCTGATACCGGAGACAAAAAACAATTTTGCTCCCCGGGTCATCCTCTTTCAGTTATTTACATTTTGTTTTATTGCTAACAGCTATTCAGTTCAAATAAAAACAAATACTTCTCCAAACTCAAATGCGAGTAGTTTGTGTGTGTGTTTTTTATATGAAAGGTAGCTAATAGTTATAATCCCAGGCAAACAAAAGTTTTCTGCAAAGAACTAAAAATGTACAAAGACATGAAAGAGAAGTGGGTTGAGGGATTCAGGAAGAAAAAAAAGGGCTTCAGGGAGTCATTGTGCTATTTGCAAAGCAAAATTGCTGTTTCTGTAAACGATTATTTAATTGTTGATATGAATTTAGCCTGGTGATAAAATTTTTTCCTGGCTCTGACAGACGTTCTCTAGTGGAAAGAAATAAATCTGGTGAGTTTGAATTATGCGCAATTGGATCACTGATTTACTCTAACTTCAACATCGGTTGGATGTCATTGTACTTTCTGTTATACTTCTATATATGAAAATGCAACTTGAAAAGTATTAAAACTGATTAAATGTGACGTCTCTCAACATAACGCTAACATAAAAGTCGATTCCAAACTGTGGGACACACGTCTTGAGTGCCTTGCTATTCTCATGGAGGCTGGAAAATGCACTTTTGTCTCAGAAAAGGTCTTTTGCGACCTACAAGTAATGAAAGTATGTCGCAAACTGTGATTTGTCTGAGTGTAGGCCAAAACCTGAAACATACTCAGCAGACAAAAGTAATCAGAGTTATCATACAGGAAGAAGCTAACGCTGAGCTTTTTTATATGTTTGCGGAAATACCAAATTCTAAAGTTATTAATAGGCCAAATGCAGAAGACCAACCTTCGGTTGAATAATATGGGTGTACAAACCAGAACGCCTGTGCATTTAGGAAGCACCAGTGAAGTGCTGAGTGCCTCTGAACTCCAGTATGCAAGCTGGAGACAGAGGCTAAATCTTTTATTAGAAGATTGAAGTATTTAAATAGGAAGTATTGTTCACATTCAACTGGGAGAAGTAGAGCCACGGAGGTGTTAGTTTACCCAGAGCAGAGTTGTGACGCACTGAGCATGAAGGTAAGGAGCACATTCCCGGCTTGCCTGGAGCCTGAGGCAGAAATCCCTCTGGTTTCAGTGGGATAGGACTTCTCCCTCATCTTCCTTTACTTTCTTCTTCTCCGTCCTAGCCATTAAGGATTTCTTCCTCATTTGGTTCAGCAGATGTTGCTTGCCTTATGCAAGAAGATGTTGTCTTAAAAAAATTTCAGAGGAAAGTTCAGCCTGTGGCTTGTTACTGCCATTATTTATTTTGAATGAGGTCCAAGATTATAAGGCACATGGACAATCAGGCTATGGATAAAATGATTAGGATAGGGCTGACTCAGACCTGTTAGTCTGGCAAGGACTCAGCAGTATATATTCCAGAAAGTGAACTCCCTAGGAGTAATTTGCCTTATCAGAAGCTTTTATAATTCTGTATGAGATGATAGTGGATGGAAATAATCTTGCCTGAATTAAGGATGTAATTTTTTTCCCATTTTTTGTACCTCCAGAGGTGAGAACTGTAGTCATAGCTATACATAATGCTTTTACTTCTATCCTATCTTATACTTATGTCCTACACTTCTTTTGCTAGAGGATCTGAATCAACAATTCACATTTATCTAACTGTGTGAGCCTAGGAAGAAATCTGTCACTGCTGTTCTGAATTCCTCCACATGACGATCTGTGAAAAGATGTAACAATTTGATTTCCTTAGCTAGTTGTCTTTAAATTCTTTTCAGTTCTTTTCCATTTGACTTTTGGTTCAGGAAAAGAGATAAACTGAAGTTAAATTCTGTAAGAATAAACTGAATTTACCTGCATGAGCTGAGCACATAATATATGCAAAAATATTAACCTGGTAAAGAACAGCTCCTTTTTTTTAGGATTCATTTCAACATGTTAATGGAAGCTGGACACAGTGTGCAAAGAAATAAATAGGTATCAAAACAACTTAATTTATGTTTATGCTGTTAACTATTTCCTTTCAATATTGAAAGGGAATTTCTAAGTTATGAAAAGCAGGAAGAGAAACTGAAAAACAATTAAGGCTGAATAGGGCTACTTTATTATCTATGTCTACATTCTCTGGGCTGCATCCAGGAATTAAATTATTTGTGTGGGGTTTTTTTGTAGACATTTCTCCAACATGCTATATCACAGTAAAAAAAAAAAAAAAAAAAGGGAAAAAAAAACTACCACGCTTTGTCTCCAGAAGGATTTAACACAGAGATAGCTATCGCAAAGGGAAAACAATAATAAAGCATTTATTTAATTTATTAGTACATTCAGTTTTGCCTTGAGTTGCTCATAAAAAATGTATTCAAGGAGTGTTTTGCCTAAAAACAACTTCTAAAGAGAAAAGTTTTAAAAAAATCAGTGTGATGGAAATAGTCTTTGTGTCACTTCAATGATGAGAACATTTAATCACATTTTTAACAGGCATTTTTGCTGATACTGTTTTGAAGCACCTATCTATTTTCTTATTCTAAGAATAAAATTCTCCTCAAGCCTACAAAAATAATTTTAAAGATTGCAGAATATTAAAAAATGTGTCTATTAACTATTCAGTGAATACAAAATTTCAATATTTAGAAAAAGAAATTAGAAAAATAGTCAAATCTGCGTGGGAAAATGAGTTTATCTTTAAATTGCAAAAGAACACAAACATAAACGAGCTTATCCTTAACTTTCAAAAGAATACAAACATAAATTCTGAGTTTTTTATGAAATTACTATCTGATTCGTAAGTATCTGCAACACTCTTTTTTAATAGGGAAAATTAACTTCAACAGTAGAAAAAAAGCCCTTTCTTGATTATTTAATGTGGACTGAATGAATAAAGTATAAAGAAGTATGTGGCTCCTACGTTAATGGGAATTTCATACATCCTTATCAGAATATTGAGGTTAAAGAAGTAGAGCCATATTCTCTCTTTCTTTGCCCTGAGGACTTTTCTACTCAAAACCAGACGGACATTAGAAAGAAGCACTTGAGCAAAAAGGGTGTATGAGTTTCAAGGAGTGCTCTGCAAGAGGAAAGGGCTGCTCACGGAGGGAAATCATGTCCCCCTGTGTCCTGGGCAGAGAAGGCAGTGGACGTGGGGAACCACGGCTCTGGGCATCCCTCAGCCCGTCCTGCAGAGCTCCCTCCTCTGAGCCGGCAGTGCTCCATCCAGCACGCTCGTGCTGCCTCTAGTCTCACCAAAAAGCAAAGCAACAAACTTTCTGCTGTAAAAGAGCTCTAATATGGAAAAAGGAAAGTGGCAGAGAACGGCTTCGGCAAGAGCTGAAAGCAGAGGAGTCGAAAGGATTTTGGGGCTATTTCCAGTTTTACTGCTTGACAACACAGACATTTTAGTGTACTTGAGAATTCATATGGCTGTATAAGGAGTTAAAGCCTCTGTCTTAAGGCAGACCCAGCACAACCTTGAGCACATGCTTGAACATGAAATAAAAAGAATGAATGGGGAGAGGCTGAGGCAGCTGGGACTGTTCAGTCTGGAGAAGAGCAGGCTCGGGGGGGATCTTATCAATGTGTATAAATACCTGACAGGTCAATAATGAGAGGTCTAGCCAGTTCTCAGCAGTGCCCAGTGAGAGGATGAGGGACCACAAACTGAAATACAAGAAACTCTGCTTAAACAGAAGAAAATACTTTTTTACTCTGAGGGTGGTCAAACACTGGAACAGTTGCCCAGCATGACTGTGGAGTTTCCATCCTTGGAGAAATTCAGAAGAAATCTGGCCATGGCTTTGGGCAACCTGATCTAACTGACCTTGCTTTGAGCAGGGAGATTGGACCACGTGATCTCCAGAGGTCCCTTCTAAACACAGCCGTTCTGTGATTCTGTGAAATAGTGGAGGACTGTGCTTCAGTGGAAATCTCCCCAAAACTTCCACTCAGAAAAGAACACCAGCAGAGAGGCGCTCTGAAGTGTGACCTTCCTCACCTTCAGAGATGTTCCTCAGACCACCCCTCAAGGTGGGCCCATGCTCAGTTTCACAAGTAAGTCATTATCAAACTTTGCTTTTTCAAAAATCAGTCTACAAATGAGCTTTGCCACAGTCACTTTTCTTCCTCTTTTTGCCCCTTCACAGTTTGACAGTCAAAGCTTTACTTGGCAGCTAATAGTCTTTGGCAAACACTCTTTTATATACAACATGGCCCACAGACTGCTTGTCTTGCAGACATGTGAAATTCATCTTTAAAACAGGTATCCAAGCGAACCAGAGACCTGCAGTGAGCATTGTGTTAGCGGTCTTCACACCTGCTTATACCCTTACTAACCTTAAGCCCTTCCATTTGTTTGCAGGGTTGAAGCCCTACTGCAACTCCTGCTCTTTCCCTCCTTTCCAATTCTTAACTCACAGAAAGCTGTTTACAAGGTCAGAATAAAAGCAGAAGTTCAGAAGGTTTTCATGTTGTTGAAGCGAGCTACCACTTAGCTGAAGTGAACTGTAATTTTTCTTCCAGTGTGACAGTGACAAATGGTGTTTAAAACATTAAAAGTGCTTTGTAGTAGGTTATTCGGAATGCAAGTTTAGTGCTGATTGACTTGATTTTCCTTGGGTTGCATTGTACCTACAGTAAGTGCTTCAGGAGAACATTTATCTCTTTGCTGCCACACAGGAGCAGTCAATCTAAATAAAGCCTGTGAATGCAGATTGATCCTAAGAATGAGGATCTTTTGCAATGTCAATTTGTCTGTGAGAATACCAAGAAAAGTCTCGACAAAAATGAAAGATCAAATTACATTTGCTCAGTAAACAAATATTTAAGATATTATTACCTTCATTCTTCAGGTTTTCCTTTCCTTGGGCTAGGCACCTTTCTCTCAGGTATGTACCTCAACTCTTTCTCTTCCGTTCTCTATTATTTACACTTAGGAAGCTTGAAGGGAAAAGAAAGATTGCTTTTACCTAGTTTCACAGCACTGTTAACAATCTGCAACGAGTATGTAATCATATGCAGTGCTGCTGAGGGAAATATTCAGAGCTCTTCAAAGCAAAGGCACCTAATTACCCATGTACTGACTACAGGACTTACTGCCCCATACTGATTTATCCATGGGTCTCAAAGCTGTGCTGGAAAGACCACCTCTGAGGGGTGAAATGGAGGTTCAGCCTTTCTGACTGTTCCTACTTAGCCCCACAGCCAGGACAGCTAATGAATGCCAAATGTGTTGTTGTGGAATTAGTCTACCAGGATCTAGCTGAAGATTGCCAATTTGTCTCACATAGGCCAGCAAGTAGCCAGATAACAATCTTAGGTAGTAACTTTTGGGTAAAATACTGGCCACTTCAAAGGCAGTAAGATTTGTGGCCGTTGACACTGGGACTGTGATTCCTCCCCTGGTTGCAGATGACTAGTTCAGATCTTAGCCGCCTGTTGATGGATTTAAACTATCTCCGAGTCACCTAGACTTTGCCTCTCCTTGCGTTCACTCCCCTCACCTTGCTCCTGTAGTTTGTCTTCAGCTTTGGTCACCAGCCACAAGGTTTATATATAAAAAGCACTAATCTCTTTCCTATCTTTCCCGTTCTCAGTGAAAGCTGTTTTTACTCAAGCTGTTGTTGGTGCTCTGGATGACATTGTGCAGCACACGAGGAGAGCTGGGGGGGAGCGCAGCGGGGAGCCTGGGCTGTTGCAGAGGTTAAGAAAACAGCTTCCAAGGAGCACCCAGCCTCCGCCCTCCTTTCGTCTTCTCTCTCATTTTGTGTGCATGTATGTGTGGAAGCATGTGTGTACTTGGGGAACATTATTCTTTTCCATTTTCCTGCTAAGCCTTTTACATGTGTCCTTGGGCAGATGTGTTACAGCACTCTGAAGGTTTTGTTGTTGTTTTTTTTTTTTTAAAAACACAAATTCCATGCTTGCAGGTTCCTTCACATATAAATTAACACTATCTCAAATAGGAGGCTCTATGAAGTTTAAATTACTCTATCACTCATGAGGAACTATGTTGTTAGTGTTACTGTTCTCTATTTCATTTAAAAAGTGAGGAAAACACAATTCAAATGTCTGCAGAGTCAGCCTAATAAAAATGATAGATTAGATGTCAAACCGCTCCACTCCCACCCAGCCCCTCCTTTCTCCAATCTTCCCTTCTGGTGTTCAAAAAGAAGTTATACAATAGCTTCCTTGCTGCTGTTGGCTTTTGGAAATAGCCAGCTGATCCTGATAGCTCAGGGATTAGTCTATTTTGCTTGCACTCAGTGGGCAACGCTGTGTAAAAACCTGCCCTGCCTAGCTCTTTATGCTTCACTGGAGTTTACCAGCCCACCTTGGCTGCAGATTAGATCTGAGATTAACCTCTGTGTTCTACCAGCTGTCTGAACAGCACAGTGGTTCACAAACCCGGAGCTCGCAGGAAGTTCCTCTAATTATGTGAAGGTGGTTTTGCAGAATAAGCTGATAAAAGGAATCCAAGATGGAGATCTTGCAGGCTGGTATTTTGCGCTAGTAATCAGATCAGGTCCAAGTTGAATACTGGTAGTATTTTACAGGCACCCTCAGAATATAGAAATAATCACAAATACGATAAAAGGAAATCATCTGAACACTTGAAAGAAATATCAGTGGAGTTAATGGTTCTAACTATATTGCATATTAAAATTAATAGGTCAAGTGTCTGCCTCAAGAGTTACTCAGGGCTAGTAGATGGTACTGAGGAACACTTCCAGGCAGCGGGTCTGGATTTTCTATACATTTCAAGTGTCAGAAGGCACCCTGGCATGGCTTGGGCTGGGGCCAGACAGCACCCTGCACATAGTGCAGAATTCCTGGGAACAGTTTGGCAGCTTGCACAAGCCTTTCCCAACAAACAGTTTGGATATGACCACCCTATTTAAGAGGGTAAAAGAGCTTAGTAATATAGATGCAGGCTGTTCCCTGCCAGCTGGCTGCAGCACCAGAGAAGGCACTGGGCACATTTAATTTATTAATATCGACATAGCCAAAGAGGCCCAGAGGAATTTTGCCATGAGCTTGAAAGGAACCAGCGTTTGGCCAGTGTTCTGCAAGCATCACTTCCAATCTGTAGCTCTCAAAGCACTTTACTAAAGGGACTAAGAGCTAGTCTCAGTTTACAGGGGGAGAGTTAGATTTGGAGAGGTTGAATGGCTTGAATAGATCACAGATTTAATCTGTGGCAAAGAAAGGAAGACATTCCTGTATCAGCTTAACTTCAGGTCTTATTATCAGACTCACTCTAAGATTTCACCTTGATGTGAAACCTTCAGGTTCATGGTTGAGCTTCAGTATGTCACCATCAATCAGGCTGTTCTTCCTCCTTTCTATGCTTATGACCCAGCCTGTTTAGTGTCTTATCTTTTCAAGCTTAAAATCTTTCTGAATTTAAATGTGGGAGAACACCCTTTTCCTGTATATTGGCCAGATTGTTAGCATGTTATACCATCTGTTTGTGTTTTCTTTATGTGTGAACCTGCTGTAAAAATTATCTTAGTGAAATTTGGAAGAACCTACTATTGCTGTTATTTAGTAAGCCAAAGAAATAAGAGAGACACATCATCAAAATTGAAGTTGTCATGCCTGTATTTTTTAACACCGAAAGCCTTTTTTTTTTTTTGATTCTGTGCTGCATTTTTTACTTTATTTTAGATGTAAAATAGGCACCAGCAGTCCAGCTTTCCTGACTTATATCTGATTCTTTAGCCAAAAGACATCTCCCCCTCACTATATATCTTTCCTCTTGGGACACTTCTGATCCCAGCTGCCATGATGGTTTGGAAATGCTGAGTCAGTATCCTTGTACTATTCAATTGCCACTGTCTTTACTGGCTTCTCTTTTTATTGTTGGGTGGAGTCCATCCCTAACAAAACCTCCTAGCTCCCTCTCTGAGAAAAAAGGGGAAATATAAGGAAAGAAAAACATGCAGGAACAGTGACATCTCAGAGGACCATGAATGAAATAAAGAGAAGGGTTGCAAGGGATTTTCCAAAATAAAAAGGTCCATCATGCAAGGCAGTGCCCGCTGGTCCCTGAGCATGTCCTGGGAGCCTGTGGGAACCGTTGATGCTCTGCCTGGAGGGAGGGTGGGACAGGGGAGCTGGTGCCCGTGGCTGCCAGAACCTCTGCCTCTTGTGTGAGTTTAGGAGAAATGCGTGTCTGTGGTGGTTATTCCACCCTCCCCATCAAAAAAAACCCCAAAGATAAAAAAGAGTGTAATGGTTTAACCCCGGTAGGCAGCTAAGACCCACACAGCCATTTGCTCACTTTTCCTCTCAGTGGGTTGGGGTGGAGAATCAGAAGGGTAAGAGTGAGAAAACTCATGAATTGAGAAAAAGACAGTTTAACAGGTAAAGCAAAAGCCGTGCACACAAGCAAAGCAAAATAAGGAATTCATTCACTACTTCCCATGGGCAGGCAGGTGTTCAGCCATCTCCAGGAAAGCAGGGCTCCATCACACATAACAGTTACTTAGGAAGACAAACACTGTCACTCTGAACATCCCCCCTTTCCTCATTCTTCCCCCAGCTTTCATTGCTGAGTGTGATGTCATATGATTTGGAATATTCCTTTGGTCAGCTAGTGTCAGCTGTCCCAGCTGTTTCCCCTTCCAACTTCTTGTGCACCTCCAGCCTACTTGTTGGAGGGGCAGCAAGAGAAATAGAAAAGGCCTTGACTCTGTGTAAGTGTGGTTCAGCAATAACTAAAACAGCCCTATGTTTTCAAGACTGTTTTCAGCACAAATCCAAAACACAACACCATGTAATTTACTATGAAGAAAATTAACTCTATCCCAACCAAAACCAGTACAACGAGGGAGATGAAGAAGGCAGAGAATAGAAAATAGAAAGGAAAGGAAGATAAAACAGGGGAAGGTAAGTTTATGGGTCCATAAGGTGTACAACAAAATGCCCAATTGAGTCAAACTCAGTTTAAGGTTAAGTAAGACCTGAGTTAATGTTTGTATGTATGAGTCTATATGTGCATTAGATATCTTAGTGCCTATCGTGGTCAGTGGAGTCAGTACCATCAGCAGAACCCATAGAGTGACCCAGCTGAGTGGTCAACAGCAGTTTTACTCAGTTACTCAAGGAGTCATTTTCAGAGCATCCAAGACATACAGGTGCAGTTGGTACAGAGCCTGTAGGAGATCTGTATGGAGATTTGTGTCCTTTTGGAGTGACAGCTATAGGACAAACACGATAACTTAAGACATGCTAAATGTTGCTGAACAGCTATTGATTGTGATGCTAATAAGGTCAAAAAGTTTAATACTTTTTATGCAGCAGGCAACCAACTGGTAGTCACCATCAATAGTCTGGAAAGCAAGATTTGATTTCAAAATAATGTTGGTGAATTGGAAATAAGTTGAAGAAAACAAGATGAAAACCCCATGTTATTTAATAGGAACAAATGAGCTTAGTTTAGAATAGTCTGTTGCATAGATACCCAATAGGGCACACTTGGCTAAACAGAACTTTTGCAGTAAAATAGATTGGGGGGACTATGGAGACTACAGTGGTTCTCAAGCTGCAAGTAAGTTAATGCAGTGCTATTGTGAGATCAGCATGCTGGGAAGTGTGGACAAAAGACTGCAGTGGAGATGAAGCAGTCCATTATTGCCAAGACCCGAGCAGGAGCTCTGTATCCAGCTCAAGAAGGATATGGGCTGATAAGAAAGAGTGTAAAAAGCAGAAGCAAAAATCCTTCAAAGTCTAGAAAATATGGCTTATCAGGAAAGGTTTCATCATCTGGTGTTGTTAGAACAGAGAAGAGACAACTAAGGGGACATGAATTACATATAAGACTAACACAAGGAAGAATGGGAAAAAAATTGCATTTTGTGCCAATGGTAAGCAGGAAAAGAATGGGGTTATGTTATAGAAAGGATTGCGCTCACATTTTTTTCCTGATATGCAAAGAACAGTGACAAACTGAAAAAAGGATTATCAACAAGTTTGTGGGGTCTTTGTTACTGGAATTATAAGAGAACAGAATTTGCTAGAAATAGAAAAGACACAGGTCTTCAGGGCAGACAAATGACCTAGATGAATCAAGGGTTACTTCCACCACTGTAGTACTATCAACCACAGATACGTCTTAGTAAGCCAGATTCTCATGACAAAACTGGCACAACCCATGGAGTGAAGAATGGAGGGGGTTTTCAGTGATGGGGCCTATAGCTCTCTCTTGTCCCACTGCGTAGCATTAGCAGAAAATTTGAGATCAAGACCAACAATTCATAGCAATGAGGTTTTACATTCTAAGACAAAATCTTGATCTCTGACAAGGATGTTAATTATATTGAGGAGAATACATGAAAGGTTATTCTAACAGTAATGCTGGATCGTGATGCATTACAGACAAGATGTATCAGGCAGAAAGATATTCGCTATCTAGAATCTATCTTCCTTAGAAGACTGACACCTTTGGTTTTCCATCCAGGGCTGACTTTAACTCTACTGATTCATTCTATGCTCTAAAATTTTCTCCCTCAAATTGAGATCTAGTATAATCAGTTATTAACACAAGTTGTTCTTCTCACATCCTTGTCTCCCACCCTTGAACACCACAAAAGGTATGTAGATGTGGAGGGATCAATGAGGTGGAACATTGCTGGTAGTTTTTGTTCTTCAGCTGTTCAAGCAATTGAATAATTCCCATTTTACGGACCTCTTACCATCTTAAATCCCATTTTACAGATGGGTGCCAGTGCATGAAGTGCACATATTCTAATCTCATGGGGAGTTTATTCTGAAAAAATAACTGAGTTTTAACAGTATAAGTATTTTGTATGCTTAACTTAACAAATAAGATAAAGACTAGAGCACCAGGCAGACTCGGGAGAACTCTTTTCTACTCCTACCTCTGTCATCAGTCAGAAGACTTTGGGAAAATTATTTTTCTCAGGGTGCCTCTGTTTCCTTATCTATAAGATGCATAGGTGTCTGAGCACTATTGATGAAAAGTGCTACTTAAAAGGTTGCTATTAATATCTTTCTTGATTCTCTTCAGGAGCAGTGTTTAGTTTGAAACACTCTGCCAACAATGATTTGACCAGTGTTGTCATCATTGTTTTCAGCAGACCCTGGCAATATCCCTGATTCCCTTGTCGAGTTCTAACTTTCCCCTTACAAAGGTTAGTACTGAAGTTCTGCACTATTCTTCAACTATGTATAGTCTGTGAACATGTAGAAAGGCATTTAAGTTCCTCATAGGAAATCTGCATTAATATTCAACTCAAAGTGCTTCTCATTTGCTTTTCTGTTACTTAACTATCAAGTCTTCCTTTTTTTAACAATATCTCCATAATATAACTGTGATGTAAAAGCTCTGGAAGCGGATACAGTTTCCAGGCCCTAATGATCACATCTCGGCTTCTTTTCGCAGTTTCGGTGAGGTAAAGAGGCTGTCAGTGGGATTTCAGAAATTTTTCTGGCAGCAATGATGGAGAATGAATTTTATAAACAACCCTAGATGGAGAGTTTCTCAGTTGAAATAGGAGATATGCTCCTAGGACATGTTGTATTTTTACTATTTTGAAACATGAAGTGACACACTGAGGCTGAGTCCTTGCATTCCGAGCAATACCGGCTCTGACTGAGGTTACATCTACCTAAACCAAGGACCAAGCTGTCTCTCAGGAAGTTTGCAAATATGTGGAATGTTTCAAAGCTGTTTTCCATACTCTGCCACACACAGATACGGTGAACTAACACCTTTCACAATTGCAGTCCTTCCAAGGGCTTAAAATAAAAAGTTTGGGGAGCACTGCATTTGAAATTGGCTTGTGAGATTTGATTTTCGAGAAAAGTTTTATGTACTTCAAACTGTCCAGCAGTTGGAAGGAAACAAACAAAAAACCAATCCAACACATATCAAGCATAGCAATACAGGAAAGTGAATACAAGATATACGAAAAAATTTTAACTTCCATTCAGCATCTGTGGAATTATCTCCCCTGAAGTACTGTGACCTGTTTGGGCCACATTTAAGAAAGATAAGGTCTGTTACAGAAAGTCCTGAGGGTAACAATATGGTAAGTAGAGATTTGGAAGCACATATGTGTGAAAACCTGGTTGTCTTAACACAGAGAAGAGATGCCTCAGAGGATACTTGAAAATAGATTACAGACACTTAAAAGATTGCTACAAGAATAGCAGAATAAACTCTTTTCCATATCACTGGGGATAGTACAAGGGATAATGGGCTTAAATTAAAGCAAATAAGTGTTAATTTAAATACGTTACCTACAAAGAGATTAAACCCTGGGGATGCTGAAGAGTTGTTCTTTAAGAACAATTAAAACACAACCATTTAGAATGACAGAGGTTGAACTGTGTTGCACTGGGCTGGGAGGAGGACTAGAGCATCTCCAGAGGTATCTTCCAGACTGATTTGCTGTGATTCATGTACATATACATATACAATTCATATTCAAACTGTTTCTCCTAACTTTACTTTCCATTTGATCGCTGTGACACTCAGATTGCTTGTTCATGTGATGTTGCCACTTATTGCCTTTGTTCTTCTCCCTTCCCCTCCTGTCCCCAGCAGCCTGAGCTTCCCCTCTCCCCACTGCTATTACTCAACCCTTGGCTTCGAACAGCTCCTCTCAGAGTGGAAGTGTAAGATACTTTCCATGTCCATCAGCTTGTTGACCTTGGAGCCTCTAAATTGTGGAAACTGCGTTTGCCACACAGATCTGGATTTAAACCACCTGACAAAATCAAGTGCAGAGCTACTGAAGGAAGAGACCTCTTCTTCCCCTGCAATTTACCAAAGTCAGTGCTGTCAGAAATGAAGAAGATGGATTCTGCTCTCTGGCCAAAGGTTCTGCTCAATAGCTTAGCCTGTTGGGAAGCCAAGATCCACAACTTTTTCTGGCTTCCAGATTACTGATCAAGGTGGCCCCTAGTAAGTGTTCAGTGCTAAACAAACTAAACGATGACTTCCTTTACCAATGCAGGGCCTCTGCTCTGTAGAACTTGCAAATCTGCCATAATGTAAACATCCTTCCATCATAGCAGAAACAGATGTCTTTCTATTAGTTATGTTGCTATGTCTGCAGGTGCCAAAAGCATCACACCTACTATTTGCTCTCTGCCTGAAATAGCGATGGGCAAACTTTACACAGTTTGGTGAAAATTCTGTTATGGCTGGATGGGACCTGAACTTCTGTGACCTAAGCAAATCAGGGGAAAGGAGCTGTAGAAGTCTATGTTTTTTTTATTTGAAACTGTCAAAATCTGAAATAATCAGGTATAAAATTACTTGTCCACTTTCAGTTACTTCCCATCTCTAGGCTGTAGGAAGACAACCTACTGGAAGACAATTTTGGACTGTAAATTACTGACCCTGTTCATAAAAGGGTAGTCCCATGGAGCCAGATCCTGTGTTTTGATTCTTACTTGATTCTAGAAATCAAGATTTAAGGTTTCTTTAAGAAATGAGATTTCTTGCATGGACTGGGAGACAAATCATCTTTCTATTTAGGCAACAGAGAATATTACAAATAGGGAAATACCAACACATATTTTTTAAGCATTTCTAAAGAATATGGAAAGCAGAGACTGAAAGGTAATTTTTTAGCTCCTCAGAAGCCATCAATGTCTTATTCTGGATAAATAAAAAATGACCAGAGGTTTGTAAGCATAGAAAGCATATTGATGCTTTGCAGCATGATCCCTAGTAAACCACCAGATGTAGGTATTGTGGAGAAGAGCTTGTGTTCATTTTGACCATATCTGAATTCTTGGTCTTGCTCTTTACCGTCAATTGTTTTTCAAATTATATGTACTGAAAATTATCAGTGATCATAAATTTTAGCTCCCTATAGAGGAAGGAAATGTGACAAAAACTTCCACTATGCATAGATCAGAGGATATTTAAGAGTGTCCTCCACAGCTAATGACTCTTGTCCATGCAGTGGAATGATCTCAGGAATTCTCTAAATATTGACATGGTATTTCTTGTGGCTCTGCTAGAGTATATTCTATAACACACCACTTTTACTGCCCAATATAATAGTTCTGCCTCATATCATGAAGTGAAGAGGAAAATTAAATAGAGGACATACAAATATACTCACTTCAAAAAAGTGTCGTTAAGCTTCCTGACAAAGTTTTAGGTTGTACCCAAGGGATGTTCAAAGTAGCAGTGGACCTGAATAGAAAGCTCCAGTCTCCTGAATACATTTGCGGCTGGTTTATTTATTTGTTAAACACAAATGCTAGCCCTATATAAAAGCTGACTCCCGCGTAGATCCTAAAGAGATCTAGGTCCAAGTGTCCACACCTCAGTTTACATATGTTTTTGAAAAATAAAAATCCCACTTTTATTAAAAAAAAAAAGCAACTAATAATTTATATTACTCTGCTGTGTTTTCTAATAATGTCTTTTTTAGTGATCAGATATTGTAGTGGCGGGAATGTTAGAAATACAGCTATATGGACTTCTAAGACTTCTGGTAATTGTTTGTCTCTTGCTACTGCTGGTACTGCTATTCTGAGCTGATGGCCACATTAAAAAAACCTAAAACAAATGTGTACCTGAAATCAATATGCCATGCCTTGTAACAGCTTGCCAAAAGACAGTTGAAAAGTAATTCCTTTTGTAATTGTTTTTTCTGACATTATTTGTGTGACTTTTCTTCATGTGAGATGGCATCTAAAGAGCTAGGGATTCTTATGAGACAAAGCCAAATGTTATGAGTTAATTAGTACCAAAATGTGAGTGAAAGACAGTCCACTCAACCACGTTGGGCTTGGTGAATGAAGGAAAGAGATTTATCATTTTGAAAGTTGCTAATTGTGCCTGTTTCTCTGTTTGGAGAAGGGAGTCTGTAGGTCTGGGCCAGTTGCCCTTGGGGACCTATCTGTTAACTCACTGTCACCTTCTCTTGAGATACCATCATCTTGTAATGTTGAGCAATAAAATTTGTAATTGTAAGTCTTTTGAAGCACATAGCTAAAGGACACTAACACAGTTTGTTTACACTGAAGGAGTTCACAAGAAAAACTTAAGTAATTAGATGAGAATAATGGGTAGGTACCAAGAATAAGCTGTGCCAAATATAAACTGGTATTTCAACCAGAGTTCTATTTAACTTTGCTTTGCAGTAGAAAAAATGCAGTATTAAAATGTTGCCAAAAAGATTATTTTTTTTCAAAATAAGGGAACTAATTTCTGCAAAAGTATCAACTCATCTTGGAATTATTTATCATATTAACTGCAGCTACACTCATTTATGAGTTTAGTTTCATTTCCATGACCTACTTACTTTTTGCACAGCTAGCAATAGGAAACACACAGAGGTGACCATGTATGGCATCAGTGGCTAGCTGGCTAAATGCAGTCTTTGTTTTAGGGAATTTTCTGGCTTCTTCATACTTTGTTTCCAAAATATATACATGTGCTCTGATTCAAGAAAGTTACTTTACTCCAAGTCTAAATTTGCGTGTGTCTTGGAATGGTTCCGCTCACATGCACGATACTTGGAGTGCGCTTTGTTAGTCTTACAAACTGATGTCATGACAGACTTAGCTACATCAGTTAATATATGAAGAAGAAGCAGTCTTGAATGGCTAAAGTGTTTTAATTCTGTTTACTGAAGTTTAATCTATTGGCTGAATCACCACGCTGCTTCTTTGACCTGCTTTGGATCTGGTTGGATCAAACGTCTGTACTGCATTGCCTTGCATTTCTGGTTCCAGATTTAGCCACGTCAGGTCCACCATCCATTTTATCTTATTTATAACAGGTATGGCTGAAGCAAACTGATCCTAGGTGTTTCTCTGGCACAAAGAAAATCAATAATGTCTAGCCAGAATAGCGGTGCTTGCTGGCATTGGGACAGTTCTTCACCATGTCTGAACTGGTCCAGGTAGTCAAGATTCATACAAAGAATAGTCCATTGACTACATCTGCACCAGTAAGCAGTGCTAGGGCCTGTTGGTATATGGCTCTGAGGTTAAGTAACTCAGTTTGGCCATGTCCATACAGTTAAACTCTTGTCTTCCAAAGCAGGGGTGTTGCATTCAAATTCCTTGTCGGGAATGGTTCCTGTACTGTGCTAAAAATTCAATGATGCTTGGGATTGTTTGCAAGAGTGCACAATGGCACAGGCCAAAAATATGTAAAGGATCTTTTAAGCAAAGTAATTACAGACAAACAAGCTCCAGTGCCTGGGACCATCACCATGTACCAGTATGGATGCAATCATTATTTCTGTAACAGCGATAGGAGCTCCAGAGGAAGCACAGCACCAGGTGCTGAGGAGCTGCAATGTCTGGTGCTGTGCATGGAAGCACTGTCAGACTCTTGGGTGTGCTTTTAGACAATGATGGTGGCAGTGCCTAGTAGAGGACACAGTGTTTATGCCACTGGCCTCCCTTTCCTTTTGTGTTCTTCAGCTCTGAGAGCTAAAATGTGGATGTCCAAAGTGTAAGAGCTCCGAGAGATGGGTAGAACTGGAGAGCCCCCCAAACAGGGTCTGGGCTAATGCCAGGAAAAGCCCTGAAGAGTGTTGTAGGACTGAGCCCAGTAAAGCTGTTTTGTCACCTAATCTCCTCTAGAAGGATGAACACGTGATAGTGAGCATGATGGTTGCTAGAACAAGCCATTCAATTGCATTCACCAGCAGGGACAGAATTTTGTTGTGTGTGACACTTTCAGAAGAAGTTGGTTCTGTTTTTCTTTTAGCTGATGGGACATTTCAATAACATCATGAATAAATACCTATAATTTAACCCTCTGACATTAACGTTAATTTGGGTGTTTTTAAATGAAACTGGGCTAATATGTCACTCACTGTTTGTTTTATTTATATTACTGTTTTAACCTCTGAGACAAAGATGCTTCCTTCAAGAATTTGCCCTTGCCCTATTGGGAAGCTCGTTGCTTCCAAACAGTGTTATTGATGAAATGATTTCTGACATCTAATAGCTTTTCTGATAAAGAAAAAACACCTTTGAAATATTGAGTTTAATGGCAGATGACTAGATGGAGCCACCACTTGGTTTTGGTCTGACAGCAGTATTTATGGGCAGTACTAGATGAAAGTTAAACTGGCATTTTTATGCCCATTCCCTTGGCCAGATGCTTGGCAGGACCAGATGTTGCTCTTGTTTTCTTCCAGCATCACCTAAAACAGAATGAAACATAAAACATATCCACCGAAGCCACTGGAAATTGCTAACTCTGTCTCCTGAAGGCCTGGGGGACGTTCACAATTACTGATCCACTGAGTCCTACTCTGGTGATTATTGCTGTGATTTTGCTTGGCTTCCAGCACCTGTGGGAATATCCCCTGAGTATGGACCATCTACAGCCACCACTGAGGCTGTTTGCTCTAAGCCGGCACGTGATATGTAGATGAACAAAAATCATTTTTCAAAATCAGGCATTTGAAACTGTTTGTTTGTGCTTAGAGGCAAGCCTTTGTTTTTTCCCTCCACAAGTATGTGTGACCACTCTTGGAAAAAAAGGTTCTTAAAAAAAAAAAGTGGAAAACAATTTCGTCATTCATGTTTCTGTTTTAGTTTAACATATTTGATGTTCCTATTAGTTCCACTTGGAGAGAGAAAAAGGCTTTCATTCTGCATTAGTTGATTGTTTCCATCAGTCTCCCTTCCCCCTTCCCCCCCATTTTTCACACCTCCTACTGTGTATGAACGCCTGCTGCACCATTTATTTTTGCAATGTGTAAACTGTTACTTCCTCCAACAAATCAGATCTGCTTAGGGTGAAATTAAAGATCTGAAGAGGTGACCGTCCTGCTGGTTCTGACATTTTAAGATCTTAGTGCTATGCAAGAAGCAGCTGCCCTTTTCTGCCTATAGATATTTATTAAATCTCCAAAGGAATTATGGAAGCAAAAATGAATTATTTTGGCATAAAAAGAAAAAGAGAGGAATCTATTCCAGGAAACACAAGCTGCAGTTCTTGCAGTGAGATGAGATCTGGCAGGCAACAGGGTGAGAAATAATTAGCCTCTCTTTGGTGCCTCCAAGCAGTGGGCAGGAGTGCCTGGAACTCAAATTTTAGTGCCAAGGTTAAAAGTCATGGTACGGACCGATTTAAAACTGACAGATTTGTGTGCCTAAGGCAGAAGACGGAGTGTGGCCTCCTTGTACAGATCCTGGGCCCCATTCTGCAAACCTCTACTCATGTGAGTTATCCACGTATCTCAAAATAGCTCCCTTGGCCTCAGTGGGAAGATTTTTCCTGTACGCAAGGGTTTGTAGGATGGAGTCTGTACATTGTGTGCTAAAAACAAAAGCGTGACGCTACACTGTACTCTGGTTTCTCAGCAATGATCAAGTTGTAACTTCCAGGACAGGAGCCGACATGTATATCCAGAGGATGGTACAACCTGTCTGACATGTCCGAGCATAGGACAAGCCATGCCACTGGATGTGCCACTGGCTGTAAAGGGAATTGAGGCTGCCAGGTGGGAGGACAGGACTATGTTTTAGGTGGCTGATGATGTGTGAGATGAATCTCATCCTCAGGAGATGCTCTTGGCTCAGTGAAAGACAGGATCTCTGCACAGGAATAACTCTGTCAAAGCAGGCTTGTGGCTTTGCATCCAAACTGCTTTTTTTTCCCCTCTCAGGGCATGTTCATAACTATTTCTAGAGGTATGGGCCATTAAAGGAAAGGAATCATCCCCTTGGCAGATAGACTTTGGAGCAGATGTGCACCATAATCACTGAAACGTTGTCCTCTTCCTCCTTCCCACTCCCTCATCACGCCGTGGATGGTTCCAGCTGCATTTCTTTTCTGAGCTTGCTGTCTGCAGAGGGATTAAATCTAGGAAAGCAACCTGACCTGCTCCTGGGGGGAGGGAAGACCATGAGAATAACTGGGGAACACACCCAGTTCAAGGTCTGAATCCCCACTATCCACTCACTTTTTAGCAATGCTCTAGTTGCACAAAGACCATTCCTACCTTTTATTCAAGTCTATTCACTCTTTTTTTTCACTGAAATATATATATCTCACATAGCAGTGACTACTGCTTAGCATCACTGGCGGAGGGAAATGTTGTAAAACAACTGGAGTCTTTTGTAGGGGCCAATTCAAAGCTCTATTGCATTTTTAAAAATTTGTTACATCAGTGCTTCTTATCACTATAGTAACTGCACATCTTCTAGTCATGTATTAAATGACGTGACTAACATCCGTTGCGTGTGGTTTGTTCTGTTTTGCATCCTTTTCCAAAATGATAGAATTAAATCTGTTGAGCTGAGTGTTCTGGTTTTGGTCTTTTCCTTTTAAATGTACATGAAATATAAGAGAGAACAGAGTGAAGAACTACAGCCTGTGCTCAGGGGAGAAGAGGTGACAGTGGTGACAGCCTTTAATCCCTGCGGGTGTTTGCTTTGCTCTGAGGAAGTTCATAGTCACACTTTTGTGCTATAAAGCAGTTGTGCCATGGAGGAGCACAAAAAAGAAAGAAAGAAAAAATCCTAAACCTGCCCAGTTCCATGTTCCTTATGGGTATGGGCATGAAAGCGGTTGGGATGCTTGGTTTCAGTTTAAGCAATCCAGCTTAAAAAAGCCTATTTCCAAATGCTCAGGGACTCCTGGGCAAATATTTGGGCACTAGCCGCAAATCAGCTGTTGGCTGCTGGAGCTGTGCTGCTGCTCAGCAAAGCAGTTGAACCTATTCGGGTAGCTCTACACAAGCCATCTTTGGATGGTAGGACTGTCTGAACCATGGAGAGGCTGGGGGCTGGATCACCACATCCCTTGGATGCAATGACCAGGACAGCAGGCTCAAGTACACTTGAAGCAGCAACCTACACCATTCCGGGACCACCTCTGAGATCTGCAGATCTCTGTGCTAGCAAAGCTCCTCATCCTTCAAAACAGGGTGGCTTCATGCAAACTGCCTGCTGGGAAAGGTCCCTGGCCTGATTTAATGTGTGACCAGTGCTGAGGGATGGTTTCCATTTAATTTCCTAGTGTGAGCAAACCCTACAGAGACATGGTATAGCAAAGGGAAACTTCTCTTTTTCTTAGTTCCCTTGCTCTTTCTCCTCATTTGACAGTGGCATGTCTGTATCTTTATACCCGGTCTGCTCTTGCTGATCTCAGGTGTTGCCCTTGCATGAATGAGGTTACTCAGCTTCCTTTAGTGTTGCTAGGATTAAGGCCTTAAATCGTTACAGGTTTTCTTAAACTGCTTAAGGATTATTAGAAAAATAGCAAAGGTGAGGCAAAGCACTGTACTAGAATCTGTAAGGAGAGAAGACTTCTTATTTAACTCAGAGCTGAATCCGCATTTTCTCCTCAGTGATGCTGGAAGCCGAGCACAGTGCTTTTGAGCCGCTGCTGCTTTGGAAGCCAGTTTGTTCAGTTTAGGATGTAGGTAAAAGTGTTTTCCTGCAAAGAGAATAATTATATGCTCGCAAACACACAGAAGCATCAGAATGCACAGCATGCTTTTTACAAGGGTAATAAAGTTTTATATGCATGCACAGAAGAAACAGTTTGCAGCAAAATACTTAATGCACCCAATTATCCCCCAAAATAAATGGATGGGAAAGAAACTGGCAAAATTTGGCTCACGCTTAATTATTTAACATTTGAACCTTTCTGTTCTTAGCAATAAATTCCCATCTCTGCCACCCATTTCTTGGTACTTTACTTGGTCTGGACTCTTGTAACTGCACCCTAAGCATTTAGGAAACTGCCCAATGTCAGTGTGAAGAATATGGGAAAGGCTTGACATCAATTACAACATTACACACAACATAAAATTTAATGGCTTGAATCAGCCTTTCATTGCTATTTAAAGCAACCGTGTACGGTTCTTCTAAGTTCCTAAAAATTAACCAGCTTCTAAAAGGTCTAAATTTTTCAACAGCACAGGATCTTACTCTGAGGTTTTAAAAATGTTATTTCAGTTCTGTGGTATAACTCGGGGGATAGTTTGACAGGTAAGTGGCTTTTTTAAAGTAAAAAAGAAATTAATCTCCTGGGCAAAGGAGAACTCTGTGGGGTAAATTAAAAGAAATAAAGTCGATCAGATTCTCTGCTGGCTTGCACTCTTTGCAACTCCTTTGAGAGGAGGCAAGCATAGGCAGTGAGCCTGCTGGGCTGAGACCTGGGGAAGAACTTGGCCCGTAGATTTTTTATGTTTGTTCTTAAATAACTGGGAATCGCATCGAGGACTTGGGTGGCTTGGTGATAAAGTGCTGGTTTTCCACCTTTGTGGCCAGAGTCAGAATTTACGTGGTGGCCTCGGCTTTGTCTCTCACCGATGTGCAATCATCTCGTAAAACACCAGTTTCTGCCCAGGGGAGACCCCAGGCAGAGCAGGAGCAGGACCTGGCTTACCTCTCACCTCCGGTAAGGGTGGTCCCTGCAGGTCAGAGCTGAGGTCACGCCGAGGGCGGCACGAGGAAGCTTGCTTGTCCTGCAGCTGCAAATTCTGGGCCGTGGATAAATAAAAGGCTCAGTTTCTAATTTTTTAACTAAATAATCAGATAAAACTTGGGAAAAAAAGAGATCCTGACACTGTTCTTAAGGAAAAAAAAAAAAGTCATTAGGAGATCTGCAGATATGTTTTTACTCGGTGTGCTGAAGTATAATTTAAAAGCCACTTTGATGCGGAGTGAAATGGTTGCACGCAGACCTTGACCATCCCAACTTTAATAAGGGGCTAGTGGGGAGAAATATATAACCTTTACATTAGGAATGTTTCACTGATTTTATTTACAGTCCATAAAATTTTACTTCTCTGAGCTGCTGCTGTCTGCCAGGAGTAGCTTTAGTTTGGACTGGATGGGCAAGGATGTTTAGTGAGTTTTATTTCACACTGTATGAACACCGGTGTTGTTTTTTGGAAATATTTTTTCCCAGCTGAAGTATAGCTGTAACCACGACCTAGGTCACAAACATTTCCTGGAGGGGTTGTGAAATTTTCCACTGAATCCAATGCTTTCATTGCTGATATTTCCTCCATTTAAAATGTATCTGGTTTTAAATATAGCATTTTGCCTTATCAACACTGGGAATCACATGTAACTTTTATCGACTATATGGAAAGACCTAGCCATAGGCCTTAGCTTAGAAGTCTCAGGATGTCTCAGAAAATCTTGGAAAGATCATGCAAAGGCTAGTCATAATTGCAGGTGCTCGACAAGCAGCTTTTCCCCTGCAAAAGCTGGGCATCTTCTGTCCTCCCACCCCACTCCTGGTGGAGAAGCCAAAGAGTGGAAGAGTTTGGGTTGGGACCATGTCGTATCCCCCTTCCTATGAGGGGACCTGAAGGAGACAAGGGGGACCGAGATCCCCAAAAGCAGTCCACAAGGCCTCTTGCTGTACCCAGGGAGATTGGTGAGGGATAATTCAGTTTCCATTAGATCTCAGGCCAACACACATGTACGTACATATTTTCTGCAAAGCATTTGAAACATAGTCTAATTCCTCATCCAAACACCACACCCATCCAAAGGGAAGACCGCAGTCACCTCTAATGTACATGTTGTGATTTGACGGGCAGTATGAATGAAAGTCTCCCACAAAAAATAAACATCAGAAAAGAGAAACTGATCCTGAACCTTGAGGGAGGAAAACATCCCAGATTAAAAATCAAGCATTGGCCATAATGTCATCTGGAAACTACACCAGCTGGTCTTTTACCTGGTACATATTTGGAACATAATAAAAATGAATGTGAAATGAACCATTTTAATATTGTAAATTATCTAAGAATTTATTCTCAGAAAACAAAATCTATTTCATTACCTCAGTGGTTTAAAGGTCCCCAAATCTCTGTTTAGTTTAATGGACAAAAAATATTTAAATAAAGCATTATCTGCTGTTGGACAGCAAGGCTTTCAAACCGCAGCTTATACACTTTGAACAGCCCCCAACGATTCAGCCACACAAGACATAAAAAACCCTAATCAATGCCATTTTTACATAAAAAGCAAAAGACTATATGTTTCCCATCATAAAATGTTATGGTGTTTACACAAAAGCTGCAGCTAACCTCATAAAACTCTATTGATTTCCCAGTGGGGTCCTCAGAGGACACTTGGCTGTGTTAGACGACACACTGATTTCTAGCACCAAAATAACCCTGGTTTCCTTTCGGAGACTAGATGCATAATGCTGCTCTTATCAAGTGGGCCTTTTGATGAGCTCATACTGAATTCCTTGTTCAGCGAGCTGCCTCTCCAGAACTTCACCTCCAGTGGTCTTTTTATGGAAACAGACAAAACCACTGGACGTAAATTACAAAATTGGGAATTTCTGGTATTTTGCTCTGGGTTTTCTATGGTGGAAGGGGTGTTTTTGTCCTTTTAAAAGAGTGCCTCTCCTAGAACATTATTCAATAACTACAATAAAAAGTCTGATTCTTAGAACAGCTAAAGATCAGCAGAAAAGAAAAAAGAAATCATCAGAAGAAAAAAAAAGAAGAGAAAAATAAGATTAAAAGAAAATCTCTCCTCCTGACTTAAATTAACTTTAAATGAGGCATATACTGAGAATTTCTTTTTGTAAAAAGTTTTTACACCAGGCAATTAAGCAGACATTTCTCCAAATACAACAGACTTGCCATATTTTCAGAGACATGTCAAAGGATTTTTATACAATAGTCAACTTCAAATGTTTGATTTTTCCATAGGGTGAGTAAAACAGAATGATGTGAAAAAAAATAATAAAAATATGACCAAATTCTCTGTTGTGGCTTAAAATGTTATATAAGATTTAAAGTCTTATAAAACCTGAAGCCTTCTGGTAAAAATTCATTGTTAAAAAAGAAAAAGAATAGGAAAAAAGAAAGACTTGTTCTCTTTCTGTTCTTGAATCTTATACTCATGGAAGTTAAACAAACTGAACAAATTAAATCCTTTCTACACAGTTACATGAACTCCAATTAGATTTTGCTGCCAGAAGAACTGACTCCCCCCGCTCCTATTATTTACTTAAAAACATTTAATATTAGTGTCTAAATTATAACAGAACAAGTCCTACTCCTTCCAGCTAACGGGAGCTGGGGAGGGCTTTCTAGGGAATAGGATCTAGTCCTGCAAGATCAGAGATTGCAGGATCAAATGGACTGAAAATAAAGGTGAATTGTGTCACATCACAGGTCTTAATTTTAAGACAACTCATTGCAAAGAGACCAGAGCAGCTAGTTTTAAATTACACAGAAATTTTGGAATGAAAAATGGAGAGATAAAACAAGTTTGTTGGGAAATCCTCATCTTTAACTAATAAAGGATTTTAATATGTGCTTTTCTTTCCCCTCTTGCTCAATTAAAAATATGTTAATACAATGTTAAGTTTGAGATTTAAACCCACAAGAGTCAGGAAATTCAGAATTAAGACTCTCTTGGGAACCTTAATTCTGTTCCCATTGTGCATATTATATTTTATGATAGGGTCTTTCATTACGTGATCACATAACACTGGGGCAGTGTGACATGCAAAGAGTGATATTGAATGAGTGTGGTTTGTTATGGAGGTTAAAGAAATGTCAATGTCACTAAGTAGTCTTGCAAAAATGTAACAACTGCAGTTTTTATAAAATTATTGTTTCATTATTAAAAAAAAAATCACTCTGAGCATACTGTTGTACACAGGCACCTTCTTAATAATGGTATATGAAAATGCAAAAAAAAAGATTTTTCTCTTTGTTTCTCCACAGACTGTTCTCAAACACTTTTGGAGAGGATCGTCAAGACCTGTGTAGTTGTATGTTAGGAACTTCTGCTTTCTCTTTTTATCTTTGGAAATGGCATGGGTTATATCAAGCCCTGGGCTACTGTTCTGGAAGATGAAATGTTTTGTTAACCACAAAAATAAGTTTTGGGAACTTTTTCCTATAAAAATAAAAATGCTTAAAAATATTCCCCCAAACTATTTCATATCCTGTAAGTAAGGTGTGAGTCTTGCCAACTTTTGAATTTGGGTGATGTTTTCGGAAGTACTCTCTTCACTTCTGGGAACAATTTTTTATTTGGTGAGGTAAAGCTGTATTGGAGGCAAAGATCTGAGACATTCCTCCTCAAGCCCTCTTGACTGCATGGGCACTAACATGCCATTTTCTGTTCGGACATTCTCTCAAAGATGTGCAAGTTCTGTCAGTCTGAGGTAAGCCTACCATCTTAAAAAAAAACCATATAGCACAAAGATGCATCCATGGCTCCAAAAACTGTCCCAGTCCTCAAGTAGGAAATCTTAGTCATATTTCTCTTTTATTTAATGGTGAGCACTGTGTGTTAAAAACATGTTGATATGCTTTTTTTCTTGGATGGACACCACTCCATTGGTGGAAAAACTTTTAAAGAAGGACTAGTAGTTCCCTAGTGGGTGATAGGAGGAAAGCTCTCCCGCTATGCATGTGTCCTGGCAAGCTCTCTATGTCATGGTGCACATGCCAGGATCAAAAGCACAGGAATATATTCAGAAGGATGATTTGAGAGACAGAAGACATCCCTGATGTCTTTCCAAGTAAGGCATGTACTACAGCCAATGGCAGACATGGTTGAAACGTTTCAAAATTGAAATTTATTGAGAACAGCCCCGCAGAGAAGGACTTGGGGATATTAGTGGATGAAAAACTGAATATGAGCCAGCAGTGTGTGCTCACAGCCCAGAAAGCCAATTGCATCCCGGGCTGCATCAAAAGAAATGTGACCAGCAGGTGGAGGGAGGTGATTCTCCCTCTCCAATCTGCTCTCATGAGACCCCACCTGGAGTCCTGTGTTCAGTTCTGGGGCCCCCAGTGTAAGAAGGACATGGACCTGTTGGAGTGGGTCCAGAGGGCCAGGAAGATGATCAGAGGGCTGGAGCACCTCTCCTATGAAGACAGGCTGAGAGAGTTGGGGTTGTTCAGCCTGGAGAAGAGGAGGCTCCAGGGAGACCTTGTAGCAGCCTTCCAGTACCTGAAGGGGGGCTACAGGACAGATGAGGAGGGACTCTTTAACACGGAGTGTAGTGATAGGACAAGGGGTAATGGCTTTAAACTGAAAGAGGGTAGATTTAGATTAGATGTAAGGAAGAAGTTCTTCACTGTGAGGGTGGTGAGGCACTGGCACAGGTTGCCCAGAGAAGCTGTGGCTGCCCCATCCCTGGCGGTGTTCAAGGCCAGGTCGGATGGGGCCTTGAGCAACCTGGTCTGGTGGAAGGTGTCCCTGCCCATGGCAGGAGGGTTGGAACTAGATGATCTTTAAGGTCCCTTCCAACCCAAGCCATTCTATGATTCTATGAAAATATAGTTTGCCTTTTCAAACTTTTGGCCAGGAACTTAGTCAGCTCTATCCTTTGGCATGATTACTCCTTTATTTTTTTACTTTTTTTTTTTAAATATTATTTTTTAGCCTTTTTATAAGCTTGCTTAATTTATCATAGAGAAGTAAGGCAGCGAAATTTAATGATGTGTGACTAAAACAAGGTCTATTTAGATGATATATAGGTCTCGTCTGACCTTGAACTTCCAACTAGGGAGTTGGAGTTGATGATCCTTATGGGTGCCTTCCAACTTGAGGTATTCTAGGGTTCTATGATTCATTAATTGATCAATTTTGGAAGCAATCTAGTTGCCTAGCTTAAACATCTATCTTGCAATGAAATTTTAAGTCAATTAGTTAATGACCCTCAAAGTGTCAAAGTTCCCTCTATAGGTAATGAAAAGATTCTGGTGCGTTTGAAATGTAAACACATAATTTGGAGAGAGAACCTTCCCTGCAGGGCACAAGGATGCAGGAATCTGAAGATGGACTTTTTGGTCTAAGAGGCATGTGCAAGATCCCCTTGCCAGGATTTTTCTGTTCCAGCCCATGTGGAAGCCAGGGGGCACTAAGCACACTGCTTAGGCTGAATTTTCTGCACAATTAAAATCTTACAAGTAGTATCTTAAAAAGCAATATAAATTTTTTCTGAATACCTGTAACTTCAAGTTGGCATGGAAGTGGACATGCAGTGCTTCTTAAAACCAGTCATATGTTACTGGACAAATTAAGTAGAACATAAAGATCCAGAAGTCTCACTTTTTCACTTCTAGTCTTCAAATATATTTCAGTATCTAATGCTTAGTAAACTCTGCAGGAGTTATGAACCTGAATGAAATATGCCCCTGAGCTAGGCACATAGACTCGGTTTTCTTTTTAGTAACATGGCAATGACAGAAATACCGAGCCATTCTGCCTGGAGGAAGGCAGGAGAGAGGAAGACCCTTTTTGACATCTCTTTGGAAAGAGGATGAGATTCCTCTCAGCTAGCCTAAAACATGTTTAAAGCTCCATTCACTAAAGTTAGGACTTGAGCTAAAAGTTATGAACTTCGGGGTCCATATAAGTAATGACCTTCACTTAGGTAACCTGCATGTAAGAAAATGAAATTAGGTGAAAGAATCTTTGTCTACAAATGTGACTAAATGTAGGTATTATTGCAGTGTGCTCTATTATTGAAGTGTTGTTCACATTCACTTATCTTTCTTCTTCTGACTGAGTTTCTCACTTAGTAAATGGACGTTCATTTTTGTTGCAGAATAAGACTGCTCAGTTTTCATGGATCGTTATTTTTAAACAGATGCTGCTGGGAAAGGCTGGTGATGGGTATTTTGTCTCCTGCCTAAAAGCATTGTCTTAGCGACAAGGCTAGAGGAGTGAGGAGTGACTGAAGTGTAGCAGGATGACCAAGGAAAATGCTGCTGCATTCACAGTCACCACAGACACAGTTCAATGCACCAGCCCTCAGCCCCTGGTGGGAATTTGTAGCTTCAAGTAAGCCACTATTCTCTGGGTGCTCCTACTATAAAATGGAGGTAGTGTAATCCTGTCCCTCCTCGTTTTATGTATTCTCTTAATCTTTTACTTCATTGAGTTCTTTGTAGCAAGCACCATCCCTTGCTATGTTTAACAGTCATATTTGATGACTGAATGATGACTTTAAGGTGTAAAACTAAAGGCTGCAAACTCTGAGGGCAGACACATGCTATACAATACCAAGAGGATTTTAAATGTTTCTCCTTCCTCTCCTCTTCTTTCAGACACTAAGGACATAATTAGTAACATGTTTCCTGCCTTTGACGTTAAGTACCACCTCAGATAAGAAACATAATGATAGTTTGTCAGCACAGACATAAAAAAGGTTAGATTCAAAATGGTGGCATTCCCCATACTTAACTAGATAGTTTCAAAGAGATTTATGACCAGCCGTAGAATTTTCCTCATGAGGCTGCCCTTTCAGTTCCAACTTTTTAAAGTCTCTGGTGATCCTAAAGCCTTGCACGCTTTGACATTTACACTTTGACATTTGAAGTGTAAAATTTTTTGTTTCCTTAAAGTAACAAGATCCTCCTTACTCCTGGGGTTTCAAAAAAGAAAGGAAGAGAATTAAAAAAAAAAAAAAGAAAAAGAAATCTCCTATCTACCTAGAGGAGAAGCTGTCTCCTATCTCTATTTGCTTTTTTGTGTGTAAAACAGCCTTAGTCCTTGTTAGAAGTCAATAAGTCATTTGATGGCACTTGGAACATGGTCCATGTTTGTTGGTCCTCCCCTCTCATAGTGAGGTTTCATTAGGTCATGAGCTGATCCAACGGTTTGTAATCAATACTACCCCTGCTCCTCACCCTCCCCTGGGTTCCTGCTTTCATTGGTATGTCTCTAATGCTTACCTTACCCTGTGGTGGGTTTCAGTCCAATAAACTGGTAGAAAACCAATCAGATAAAAGTTGACTGTTTGCTGATTAGCTAGCTGAACTGGCTCGTTAGGTCGTCAGGTGAGGGCAGAGCTGGAGCACTAGCATGGGCTAGACAACAGGGAGGGAGGCGAAAAAAGACCCTTTTTCAGAGGCAGCAAACTGTAAAATTGGTAGAAGTTCCTTTTGGCACAAAAAGCTTAAATGCCGACACTTGCAGGGTGAATCGGCTACAGAAATGAAACTGAATGGATAATAATAGTGATTTTTTTGTGGGATTCATTCTCTGCTCTTATTCACTGGGTGAGTGCACAACCCCAAATCTCATTTAATTGGTGCAGGTTAGAACATTGTCTAAATTAAACAATGCAATACAGCTACGTTAATTAAGATGAATGTCATGATAAGCTATACCTATTCTTTTCAACTGTTGCAATAAACCTAAGAAGAAAAATAAAATGCTGGAAATTCAAATATCAATATTATTGATTTTCAAACAAAAAGAGTTCTTATCCACAGGAATTACAATAGTCAGTCATCAATTTGAAATGAAGTAACTTAATTTGAAATGTCTATTGCTTATAGAAAGCATTTTGAAGTGTGTCAATAACATTGTTCATTAAATATTACCCTAAAAGCTCCTTCACTTTCCATACTGTGGGAAAATGTTTGACATTAACTATTTCTTTTTAGTAACAACATTAATTATTTTTCATTGTAGAGCTGATAATAAACACTACGATATTTCTAAACCCCAAGGTAACTGTGACAAATGGAAGATTTATTTTCTGTTCCAGCTCTGTAACCAGTATGATAGAGACTCTGAGCAAGCAGCTTCCATTCATCCCCCCCCAAGTCTGTAAAACAAACATAAGGATAATTTGTAATTTATCTTGCAAACCTTGAAAGAAAAGTACTGAATAAAGTATTCTGATTCTGAACAGAGTGCTATGCTGCTATGGAAAAGGGATCACTCAAGGTCACATTGGAGTGATGGTTAGGTTTCATTTTTTTTGCTGCTGTGTTCATATTTGCTTATTAAATATGCCACCTGTAGGCGGTAGGAATTGTTTATTTTTTACAGATGTGCTACTATTGGATGTTATGTAGGGGTCAAGTTAATTTCCTCAAATATCTTACCGTGTCAGACATCTTTTCTTTTGAACGTTGTTTTCTTTTTCTTTATGTATGGGGCCCTTTATGCTGAATCAGTAGCTCATACACTTGCAGTTAAATATGAGCTGGTACTGTGGCTTCAGTGAGTCATCAGTTTACCCTTCTGCTGTCTGAGAAGTCATGCAAAGGGGAGATGGAGGTCACTTCTGTTACAGGAGTTTGGTCAGCTTGTCAGGTTATTATGATGGGTGCTAAAAGTCAGTTCTGATTTCAGACAAAATATATATGGTGAGATTTCTTTGCCATTCAGACAAGGGTGGTTTTAACATCAGCACATGGCAGTTTTATGTCTTTCTCTCCATGGCCTGATCTCACTCCGTATGTTTAATTCTCTCATCTCTGGGACTTTTAACCTAAAGATGCAGAGAGGAAGCATTTATAACTGTAGGTGTATCCTGGTTTTGGTTTTATGAAGTGTGCTGGTGTTAAACAAAGTGTAGCAAGTAGGACCTGCTCCCGGGCTCAGTGCCCTGCTCCTGCCTTTGCTGCCTGGGCAGAGCTGGGGGAAATGTGGGCAGCCCCTAAAGCAGCACCATTGCACCACAGAGCTTTTAGGCAGGTTGATGGTTAATAAGGCCTCTGCAGGTCCGTGTGTGGCCCTGAGTCACTGATGGAATGAGATTCTTACTGATATACTACGGACATAGCCTGTAAGATGTGTGCCAGGAGGAAACTCTGGAGAATGAAAGAGCTGGAGTTCAGGGTTTTACCTCAGAGCAGCTTTCGTCTGCCTTGTGGACTGAAAGTCGGTTAGCTGCTGGAGCTCAGGGGGTGCTGTCCTGGAGGGAAATTTCTTAGTAAGTTATATCCCCAAAAGCTCCAGTTCCTGCAGCAGGAACAAAAGTAACATAAGTGGGAATGGTCAGGAGACTCCAAAAGTGCATTCCCAGTGCAAACATAACAGCAGTGTAGACATACTCTTTGATTGATTTCATACTATTGTGAACTCCCATTCTGGTTTCATGGGAATGAGCTTTTTTTTCATCTGATTTTATCACCTGTTCTATGATTTCTATAATTTACTTAGTGTCCCCAGGATTCAGATTCACAGCATAATAATCACATCTTTCTAAAGCTGTTATCTCTTCTTCTTTTAGTTCTAGTAATGGTTTGCCAAACTAGACCCCCAGAGCTCTTTGGGATATTTACACACAGTGGCAAAAGGAAATAAGAAAGTGGTCTAATCTCCCTTCTACCAATGCAGAAACTGAGGCAGGTGCTGGAGGCTAACTTTAATATGTCTCCAGTTTAATATGAAAAGTGCAGCCTTCCACACTGCACAGCCTGCAAACACGGTCCAAGTGGGTAAGGCAATGCCTGGACTGTGAGGCCATACTGCCCTTTCCTCCTGCAGAGCTGAGGTAAAGTCATCTTAAGGGAAATCTCCTGTAAGGTTAAAAATAAAATGGGGAAGAAAACAACAAAAGGATTTGTTGATTGTCTCTGCTCTCCATCCTGCCTGGCAGCCCCCTTTACAATCTGCCTTATGGTGCTGCCAGTCAGGAAACAGGAATTAAAGCCTGTCAATCACAGATAGCAAATAAACGCTATCCCATCCCATAAGCCTTTTCTTCTGCAGTGTGTCTGCCTCGTCATCAAAGCCATTTCCAGCTGTTTTTGTCTTTTCCTGCGTACTGAATGTGACCAATGAGTATCTGAAACACCCACTCTCCAGCCCACTGCTGGAGAGAGGCTGGCTGTTAAATGCACGGCATTTAGGGCTGCTGCTGGAGAGAACAAGAGGAGAGAAGTGCACAACAGGATTACACATGGCCATCCTGTTTGTTAGTGCCTGCTCAGCTCCCATCCTGTGTCCTGGCCAGAGCCCCTCTGGGAGGGTCAGCGGGAGGACTGCCGTCTCTGCTCTTGCCTTGAAGTCCCCCCCGGGAGGAAGCGGGTGGGCTGGGATTTGTACATTACCCAAGACTGAAGGATGTTAAACTCTTGTCTTCCTGCAAAGTGAAGCCATATCTCCTGTTGAGGGAACTGCTGGGGGTGATGGGAGAAGAGGGCATTATATCAGAGCAAATTCCAGGTGAAGAAGAGGAGATCTTCCTGTGAGAGAGCAAAACCACATTACGGTTCTGTGCATTTCCAAGACTGACTCCCTGGAAGCTGACATTTTTGGGGAAGTGTAAGCTAAATATATTCCCTTACATTTAGAGACTGCAAGGGAGGACATTTCAGAAAAGAACATTTCACTATCAAGATCATTTTCCTGCAGTCTAATAGATCCCATCTTCTCTGAACAAAATCATGGCTTTTCCTTGAAGCTTGAGGGTCTCTCTTTTCTCTCTTTCTTGCTCTCTCATTTCTTCATTTCTTCTTTCTTTTTTTTTGGTTACCTCTTCATTCAGGTTTGTGTGGATTGTGAGGACTGGGGAGGACTAGTTACTGACAGGGCTCAGATCTGTCTAAGTAAAACAACTACAGCAAGCTAGACTGTGCAGCAGATTTCTGATTCTGTCTAAAATCCAAAGAAGATTTTTTTAGGTTTATTTGAGAGCAAGTCAACCAGAGTTTCAACTCTTGAAGAAACATAATGATTTCTGGAGGAAGGGAGTAAATTCTAGAACTTCAGGGAAAGAGAGCAGGGTGTGTTCCTCACTGTATTGCTGAGTATACATTTGACTTTCCTTCTAAGACCCATGAAACAGGTAAAACAATGGAGAAGGGACTGGTACTGATACCTTCTGTCTTTGTGAAGTAGTAGGTGAATCAATTCCTATTCACAAAAGACCTTAATTGTCTTTCAGTGGTATTGGCTGGGGCTAGAGGAGAACCAGGCTTCTTTCAGGACTTCTCAGTTTCAGGATTTCTTTGGTATGAAAGCATTGTGAAGACAATAGGATTTTCTCCAAGATGACTGCAGTCATCTTCTGTCAAGGAAATAATTTAATATTAGAAATAATCCTGCAGTCTCCTTCTGTCAAGGAAATAATTTCAGATCCTCCAGCAATCCCCAGTCCTTCTATAGCTCAAAGCCTCATGCTTGCCTTTGAGATGATCAGGAAAGACGTACAGTCCCTGTACTAAATATGCTAAATCTACTACTTCTTGCCGCAAAAGGCCATTTCAGTGCTTACTCCTGTCCATCAGGCAGGTGAAGGGAAAGGACATACCTGTGTGACAATGGTTGTGCTGGATCAGACTAAAGGTCCCCTTGGCCCGGTGTCTTGGCTCTGACAAACACCAAGGGAGGTGTCCAAAGCCAGCGAAGGTCCTGCAGAGATATTTCTGTCTTCTCACTCCTCCCACCCAGCTTCCAGCCATCTGGGATTTCCTGAGCACAAGGTAACATCTTGGTGGACCCTGAATTTAATCAGCGTACAATGCCTTTCTAAAATTACTGTATTTGTTTGTATTGGTGCAGATCATAACCAGCCTAGACTAACACAGAAGATGTGTTAGGTGCTATGCTAACATGAGACAGAAAGGCCCTCTCTGCCCCGCCAGGACCATACTGACTGAATTTACAGTGCTGGTATGTAAAACACATTAAACAATTTAAAGTAGAGGAGGGTGAGGCAGCTGTGAGACATTATTAGTCTTCAACAGTATCAGCACATCAAGTATCTACATATTTTCCATTTTCCTGAGATATCATGACAGAGGAAACTTCAACAGAAGGGCCTGAAGGATGCTTCTTGCCAAGGAAGGGCAATGCAAAAGTTATCCATCCTCTCATCTTCTTCTTTTTATTTTTAAACTGTTTTAATAATTTCCTTGTTTCAGTTGCTTACAAAAAGTTCTTCTCAAGCAAGAAGAAAAAGTATGGGCAAAAGTATAAAGTGCTTCTTTGCCAAGGAAGATTGCTCTCTTGGTATTCATAAGAAATGGGAGGAGGGAGGTAGGCAAAATATAGGGAAGGACATGAAGACACAGTAAAGAAAGGAATTAAAGGAGGCAAGCAAAGAAAAAAGACAGAAATTGGTGTGGTTAAAGTGATGTACTGGGAAAATGATTTTCCAAGGGACATTATGAGCTGATATGAATGGAAACGATGCTGTTGCCCAGGAAAGAAATCACTAAAGTCTTTGTGCTGAAAAACTGCTCTAACTCAAGTTTTCTCTGTTCGTTTTCTTGTGAGAAAGGGTGGTAAGAGTTACCAGTCACTAAACACCAGTGACCTATTGTAAATCCCTGGGATCAGCAAACAGCCATGATGAGTGTCAGGCAGTAATTCCAGTGCTGCAGAGTGGCAATTCCTCAAGTGCTGAGTGTGGAAGAACTTGGGAAAAATTAAGTTCCTACCCACAGGTTTCAGACTTTTTGCTTGTACTGTCCAATAAAAGCTGTGTGAAGTACATAGGTACAGTACCCACATTTTCCTGATCTGCTAAACTCTTCATGTGCTGTTTTTTAATATGAAACTGCCACATTTTTGTTTGCATGGCCATAAATCTTTAAAAAAGATCCCAGGTTATTAGTATGAAAAAATATTTTTAAAAGCCTTTATGAAAGGTAATAGTGTATAGTATTTTCTCTCACACTAGAGTTTGTCTTGTCTTCTTTGTCTTTTAGCATCAGCCCAACACTAGATAATTATATTGTTTTAATTTTTCAGTGATTTTAGTGAACATGGTGCAACTGAAAAATAAGCACTAGCATACAGAATCTGCCAATTTCCTTCCATTCCCATCCCTCTCATAATTTGTTCCTTTACGCTGGTTCCAATAGCCACTCTCCCTGGTAGCAGAAATACTGTAACATTGATGTCTGTCGGCATCTCTTTCTTTCTCCTCTCCCCTTCAAGTGTATAGCTTACTGCTCTTCTCCAAATGGCAAAAACTCTGAGGAACAGCCCCTTGCTTAACATGTCAGAATGTGAGTTCTGGCTGGCGATTGCTTTGGTTTCATTCCCTTGAGATCTGACGGTGCCAGAAATCAAAGCATAATTTTGCAGATGTTGAGATCCTGTAAGCCCCCTAGGTTGCAAAGCTAAGCCATAAAGCCAGCTGGCACTGTGTACGTGTGCTAAGAATGTAAAAGTATACATTTTTAGTTTTCAACCAACAATGACCGACCGCTGGTAACTTCAACAAAGTGAAGCATTGCTAGCTTTATTTTTGGAGAGTAAGTGGCTCTGTGCGTTCCCCTGAGCTCTTCTTCTGTTCTAGTGCTGCTGTTTTAAAGATGCTGTTCAGAAGTATAGAAGTTTCTTTGGTGCCTTTCCAGCATATCTGCTGTTCTTTAAAGGGATACCATACTCTGACAGCACCTTCAGTTCACGGCAGAAAATTTAAGAGTTATTTCAGCGAACCCTAACCTTGTTGATTGCAAACTGTTTTACATTTCTGCTGAAGGAAATGCATTCAAGGGGGAGAAAAAAACCCCACAATGTCTAAATTAAAATGAGAAGAAGATGATGGGACAGCTAGCAGGCTCATCTGCAAAGAGGCACTAGATAGCCAAAATGTGCGGAAGAGCTTAGACAGATATGGCACGATTCTATGCTGAGCACTACAGAGATAATTGAAAAATACATGTTTAAATTCCTAAAGGGTTTGAACAATAAACAGTAGCTTTGTATCTTTTAATCTGGACTTTCCCTTTCATGTATTCATTCGAGTCCCTTCATTCAGTGCAGCTTGTCTTCACTGAATCTTGAGAGTAGAGATAGCTGGCTAAAGCAATGATGCTGGTGAAATGTTTTTTTGAGAGCTTTTGCAGATAGGTCTGCACAGATCAGGGTGGGAAAAAGTTTTCCGCTTCCTCTAAACTTTTAGAATTTGGAAATGCTTTTTATTTCCTACTAGGACAAAGCAAAGGCCTTTCAACTTTTATATATGAAACCTATTCAGTGGAGAGACCACCCCAATACAGAAAGATGTTATGGTCTTGTGATCACTCAGGATTTCACAGAGTCAACTTCAGACTGAGATGATAGAATTCACCCCTGGATGAACAGCAGGCTGAGGTAGGATCTCATTGATGCTGTGTGGACAATGCGGCAGGCACGCATGTTTGGTTTTTCACTGTCCAGCCCTGTACTCTGACTACAATGTTACTCTGAGCTTTTATTTTTCCCGGTTTTGATCAAAATTCCAGGACCTGAGGAACCTTTCCTAAAGCAAATTGCACCCAAACCACTAGGTTCTCATGCACAGTTTAAATTTCAATGAAGTGGTATTTTCCAAAGAAGAAAAAAAAAGTTTAATTGAAAAATTCCTGACAAGCTCTAATCCTATTAACTTCACTGTGGTTGCACATATGCTAATGAGAGCCGTGTGTGTGAGACTGTTGCTAAATTTGCAAAACACAATACCCAGGACATGCATATTATATGTAGTTTGACACAGGCACATATGGTTTATATTCTGTATTCTAAAACAATATTATGAACATTTTATAAGGTTGCAAAAGTGAGTATTGTAAATTCAAGAAATGCAAAAGTTATTGAGGCATGCACTTTGGACTCTCCCTCTCTCCAGTGTAATTGGCCATATACACCTTCCACTTCCTCTTCTCTCCCTGCCTGTCCCTCTCATATTCCTCCTCTCTCTCCTCAGTGCCTTTCCTCTCTGGATAGCCTTCCTTTTTAGCAAGTAACACCTCTCACACATGGCTCTAACATGGCACTAGATGTCATCATGAGCTGATATTGTTGTATTGTCTTCTGTTACCTTCTATCTGTCCTGTCAGGTCAGATTAAAGTTCTACAGGGAAAAGGATACCCGCTCCATGGAGTGTGGGCAGTGATTACCATGTAGATGCATTGCTCTTCATTGTTCTTTGGATGCTTTGCAGTAATCACAGTTCAACCATAATTATTTCTCTAAACTCATGTGTTATGACATGTATTCATGTATTATTGCCTTTAGTTAAGCAATTGCTAGCTTACAAGGTATTACTTTTTTTAACAAGAGTTGTCCTTGTGTACCAAAATTATGTCAATCTTCCTACAACAGTGCATCTTACTTCACAGATAAATAGTTATTACTCTTTTGCTAAGGTATGTGATTGATTCGTTTTGATGCTCACTCTCCCAGGCCTACATAGAAACCTTTGCTGATGTGAAACTCCGGTGAAATCGTCAGGGCACTGTTCATGCACCAGGATTTACCCCTACATTTTAACTTTGAGACTGAAAGCAGACACACATTTCCTCAAGAAACAGAATAGACAGAGCTGATTGGGAAAGGTGTCAACCCAAAGGGTAGAAGCATCTCACTGTCTTCAGCAAAGTTAGTGTCTAGTCTAAGGTGGGCATCTGTGCTCCATCATTTATCAATAGAGAAGGGTGGCAGAGATGAATTCCCCTTCAGTGTTACCTACCTTAATTATCTGTCTTTGGAGAGGATAAATTGTCTTCTGGAGGTTTTTATTCTCTCTAATAAAGGGATTTTAACCATGCTGCTTAGTCACCATGACTAATTTTTAGATGGCTAAGGTACAATGGAACAAATCTCACATTTTGTTTCAGTTTCAGGTCACTCCTGAGCTGCCGTACTGAGTCTTGTTGCTTTCATGGTGTGCGGTCTTGTGCTGCCACTTACATGATGGTGGAGAAGTTGGCAAGAGGGGGACTGCACTGTACATGTCCTGCAGCAGAGGCTGATCTAAGCTGCAAGTTCTGTGATGCACCACAGCAGTTCTGGTGTATACACATTAATATCACGCTGACCTGAAAAGAAGTGTTTTTATTCAGCTTGACAAGCTGAAATATTTAGAATCCAGTTGACTTGACCCAAAAGAATGTATTTTGCTTACTTTTTCCCTATGGAAAATTGAAGCATTTCTGGAAAAAGTAACATTTTCCCACAGAAAAATGTTTTTCACTAAAAAAAAAAAGTTCTGATGGAACATTTCCAACCAGCTGTAATTATAGTGCATACATAAAAGGGGCCAAATTGATGCTGTAAGGGCATTCCTAACTGTAGTCTATCCATAATCTGAGTGTTAGTCTTTGTAACATCATAACTTTTGAAAGTTATGAAATTTTTGTAGCATTCATAACTTCTTAAAAATTCACATAAATGTACTGTGTTGTATTCTATGTACATTGACCTATGCTAAATTAAAGGGCAAAACCATGATATGGGCAGTCATCCATTAGGCATTGGGCAAAGACCACCAAACTCATGTTCATGTCTGAAGTTGTTGCTGCGTCTGATTCCAAGTCCCTGAAGGTTCAGTTTTATATCACTAGCAAGTCGAGAGGAGATGCAAATGATAATTCCTAACGTGTGAAAAAGAATTTGGCCATTTTCAGATGAGCTGCAATTCAGTTTTCTTGGAAATAGGTACATTTTGGGGAGAACGGAGGGTTGTTTCTCTCCTCCTCGCAACCCCCACTGGAAGTAACAAGCTTATTGCATTTTACACCCAGGTGTTTGCCATAGAATCTGACACATAACCGTGCCCTGGAAAACTATAAAACAATATAATTTATAGAAATAAACTGAGTGAGAATCATTATTTTTTATTGGTACCACTTAATGTGCAGAAAAAGCATACTTTCCAAAAATATGGAATAAACGTTCTGTTAGCCTTATTGGGTCCAAATGTTAGGGTTTAAATTATTTTACTATGCAAACTTTCTTTCATATCTTGGCAGTAGTGATTTCCATTTTTATTCCTTTGGTATCCATAATCTTATTAGAATCAAAAACACATGCTTTGAGATCATTGGACAGATCCCTTCTCCCACCCTACCCCCTTCTCTCCATGTTAAAAAATGCACCGAAAAGACTGACACTCTAGTATCAAGAATAACAGGAATGGTACAGGAGAAAATGATGCAGACTACCAAGCCTGAATGGGAAAACCGTTTGAGAAATGTAGTTTGGTTTTTATGCTTTTGATTTGCAAATCATTAAAGGTGCAAAAGTCTCCCAGCCTCCTGCTGGCTGCCATTTGGAGCCCCACTCCCTCTCCGGCAACAGGAGGTGCTCGCACCAGGATCACAGATTTACAGTACAAAAAAGAGTACAGGCAGATTTGAGCTTTATAACACTTCTGGGGATGTAACACTTGCTGCAACCCATATATCTTGATGTCAGGGAATCGTATCTGTGGGGCTGAAATGTTAGCTCATTGCTATGGATTTATGAATATCCTTTTTCTTTTATTAGTAGAGCAATGACATATCTCTTAACATGTGAGCCCAGCAGTTTGGTAAAATGTATTGCACATTCCACCTGGTTGCCTTTTAGCCATGGGATACTCAGTAGATGACAAGGAGTTGGTGACCTTTGTTTAGATATTTTCATGGTAGCAGATTTTTTTCTTATTTGTCTTTATAAAAGCACTTAAATTTACATTAAATTAGTGCTCATGACACGTTCTGGCTGTTAGAGGTAGAGGCCTAACAAAATACTTCCTTTTCTCTTCTGAGGCAGCTACGTCATCCTTTTATTCATCTGGGGTGTATTCTGAATGAAACAAGTTTTTATTCATTCTGATGTCCAACGCTGGAATGGCAGTTGAGATTCCTGTCAATAATGTGAGGGAAATATGAATTAAACTAGTTGCAAATACTCCTGAAGCTTCATCTAAGTGTAACTCGAAGGCTGTACTTGAAAATAAATGTAAACATTCTGTGGTATGTAGATTCACTGTAAATGCACCCAGACCATCTTAATTCCACCTGGCAGTGACATCATGTAATGGCTCTTTGAATAAGATTAGAAATGTTTAATGTTAAGTATAATCCAAACTCTGAATTTCTTAAGGGAGCTGTCATTTACTGAATTGCAGCCCATCAACTAATGATGCTTAGAAACATCACTGGGGATATGTGAGTTGTTGCTATATTTTTGGGAAAGACATTTTTTAATCACTGTTGTGGGAGCAGAACAGACCTCAGCCCAAACAAAAGAATTGCAGCTTGTGCTTTTTTAATGACATTTTGAGACATTCTCATTGTGAGATTTCCATTCTGCTTTCAGTTGGATGAAGAATCCCTACTAATTTCAGAGAGGTTGATAAACACCTTCTGGATGTAGAGGATTTTGAGGACTTTCAATCAATTCTACTGGCACTGCCCAACTTAGAGCTGGTCATTGAGAGGTGACAGGCTCTCAGTTCCTTTGCTGTTTGATCCACAGTGTTATCCTGACATCTTTCAATATGAATCATATCATATGTTATGATTCTGGTGCTTTAGGGAGCTAGGCAAGATTCAAACCTACCTTTTTAAAGTTGGCACTGAATTTCATACTTTTGTTTGATCTATCATTTACTCTGCTTGCTCTAGTACCAAAAGTTATGAGGTAATGTTAAACCTTGAACTTTAGTACACAAAGTATTTATCTGAGCGCAGCATAAAATGTACAACTTAATCCACTTCTAAAATGGCTTTCCAAAAAAGAGGAATTTTCAGTCCAGAAAAGGCACATCCATGATCAAAAGGTGAGTTGTGCCAGCTTCCTGGGCCACTTAATCCAAATACTGGAGGAGATCAAAGTTGTCCCAAGCAACTTTTACAGCTAAGGCAGAGACACAAACCCCTCAGCCTGGGTTTGTATCACTTAGTTTTACACACCTGAAGATGGCATGTGCTTCCTCCATGGAAAAACCAGGCACCTCCGGAATATTGCAGTTTCCCCCCTCTCTCACCACTGACTATATCAAGAGCCTAGGATGACTGATTCCTAAGTGTTACCCAATTTGTAGGCTATGTTATTTACATTATCTGCTGATTAAACTGAGAAAGAACAATTGTGGTTTGTTTGAACTTGTCATGAACTAAGGCAGTTTGTCAAATTGACAGTTATGGCTGAACTATAAACTCAAGTCAAATTTTTCAAAGTGGATATGTAAGACCCCAACCCTTGTATTTGGGGACAAAAATAAAAAGAATGCAATAGGTATGCAAAGAAAAGGACATTGATTTTAGGCAGTACTAAACCAGCTTCTATACAAGTAATTTTGGGGCACCTGAACTGGAAGACAAATATAATTACTTTCTGGTATTTTTTGTTAAACAGCAATTGAACATACTTTCTGCATGATGGAGAAATGATCTTAGCTATAAATAGGAAACTGTTGAAGATAATTAACAGTGATTTTTTTTCTCTTCCAGAAAACATCCATAGAAATAACAAAATTGAAACAAAAATATTTTGCTGAAAAAGAGTAACTTTTCCCGGAAGACATGAGGACTGTTTTTCATTAGTATGAACCATGGGAAATATTGCAGCTTCATCAGTGAAGGCCTGACATACGATTTCTATCAAAGACACATTTCATTTACCCTAGGCTTATTCAGCACTACTCTTATACAATGTTCCCTACCAGCTGTTGTTGCTGCTGTTTGCTAGTAATTGATTGCTTTGTTCCTGGCCTGAGAAATAGTGTCACTTAGTGCTTAAGCTTCTAATGGGCTACCAGTTTCTTCCTTTACCAAATATTAATTGTGCCAAAAATTATAGAAAGGCCCCTAACAAATCTTGGGATGCAAGTAAAGTTTTGAGTTTCATTGCTTAATTTCATCCTTCCCCACATAAATTATACTGCAGTGCATATTCCTGACCCTCTAAAATAACACAAATTTGCTAAAGTATCTGCTTCCTTATGTATCAGCCACATGTTCTATTTTTATCTCAGCGGTGAATCCAAGAAGTCAAATTACCCATTACTAATGGTCATGTGGCTGCAGTAGCTGAGAGTCCAGAAAATGCTGAGAAAATGCCTGAAAATGTCTTTGGGAACATACAAGAAAAGCTCAAGTGTGTGCACTTTGCAGTAAACGATTAGATGAAGTAATCTAGATACATATTTTTTTGGAAAGCTCTTTAAAGAGTAGCATTCATGGCCATTCTCGTTATGGATTTTCATTTTGGCACCACTTATTCATCGACCTTGAGACTACATTACACAGTTATGTCACTGAGACTTCAATAGCACTGCATGCAAGGGTAAATGTGCACCAGCTCATGTCAAGGCCATGAAAAAGAACAAACTCTTAATGATTTCCTTTTTTGGTAGATGGTACTTGCTGAAATGGCCAGGGAGTTGGCCTTGAGGATTCACGGTTGATACATATTATGAAAATGATGGATTCAAGCACAGAAGTGAGACTAATGGATTAATGTAAGGTTGGTTCTGTTTTCTTGGAGGGATTTTTTTTTTTTTTTTTGGTAACTGCATTTAGAAAGGTGGAATGCGCATGTGTATGTTTATTTAAAATTAACCAATGCTTAAATATAGTTGATGCTGTATTTGAATTTAATTAATGTTTATAGATGTGTTCTGTATGTGCCTGGCTGACAGTCCATTGTCAGTGCTACCACCCTCATTCTTGTGATTTCCTCCAGAAAATTTGGGAGTTCTGGAAAAATTCCATGGCACGTACTCTCCCTAAAGGGTCAGAAATTTGTTATTTACTCAGCTATGTTAGTGCCTCCAGTTAACAAGCTCTTCATTAGAAAAAAATCACTTTATATAGAAAGGAAGAAGCCACAGGTTCTCTTGAAGGTGTATGCATTCAGTTTGGGGAAATGCAATACAATACAACACACAGTATAAAAAATGCTTTGGAATTTGCCTAATGACAGGTTCTATAATTAGATTAGGCCTCAACATTCCTGTTAATGATGTAAAGGAAGCTAGATATGCATTAAACATTTGATAGCTTTTATTCCAGACAGGAGTTGAAAAAAAGCATTCATTAGTTCTAATAAGTGTGAGTACTGAACAATTCACTGGTAAGAGTACAAGTCAGTTTATAGTTATAGGCATAAGATCTGGACCTAAATAGGCAGAAAGAAAAACGCCGCATTTTTCTTCAGTGGTTCTAACCGCAAGAATTTAATAAACATTATTTCCTCTTCATGTGTGTCCAAAGGCAAAGGTGAAGAAAATTTTTAAATCTCAGCGAGGAGAACTTGTACTGGATATTGTCCAGTCTTGTAATACTACTTTTAAAACGTAGACCTTTCTACAAAGGAAAGAATCAATCCACTGTTTTGTATTCAGATGCTGATCAGTGGGAGTTTTGCTTGATTAATGAGTAAAGACCAAACCAGAACATTCTTCTGAAACACATAACTGCGGATGTGATTTGACCATTATCAGTGTCCTGGGCCTGTTCATGGGGCGTCATAACGACTCTCTGATCCCACGTGCAGGACTCATCAGAAAAGCTTGGCGTCATGTAATACTAACATAAACAGTTTATAGTCAAGGAAATTGTGATATAAAATGTCTGAAGAAGAGAATGTAGGCACAATATGTGTTTTGAAAGTGCACTTGGGACTTGGTTGAAAAGCAGGAGAGGAAGGAATATTGCAAAGAAATTGCACAGATATCTTGTCCACTTTTTTCCTATTCTATGCCAAGCTGTTATTGAATTACAGTGTAATTAGCATTTCTAAACCCTAAACATTTGTACCATGACAGGATACTTAAAAATATCGAAATAAGGATTTTCAAAATGCACAGTGAAAATTCTGCCTGACCTGATACTCTACTTCTTGAATTAGATTCCCAAGAGCGTCAAATTTCAGCAGTTTTCCCTGAAGTGCATTTCACCACTAGGTGGAAGTGCATCATTTTCGCTCCCATGCCAAAGCCCCCCCCGCCGGCTCCCACTGGCATCCCCTTCACTCCTGCCCCTGCCCCGAACACACTTTCCTTAAGATCTTTGTATCTTGAGCCCGTTTGCTAGGTATGCTTCATAATATTGCAATAATAAAGGGAAAAATGCAAACTAGTGATGAAAATATTGACTTCATTCTTTTGGGAGAGACCAACATCGGGTAAAATCCCAGTTTTGTAAGTTCAAAGCCAAGTGAACGCAGGTTGCTGACCTTACGGTACTGTATCGAAGCAGCCAGGGACATAAACCTAATGACTTTCTACAGAAACACTGGCTTTTACAACAGCTCAATAAGAAAAGACCGCTAAAGCTGGAAAGAAAAAAAACAAAATCAAACCGTAATAGACTGTCCAATAGATTGTCCAGAAAGTGCAAGAGAGTTTCCTGTAGTACTTTATAATGTCTATGTCAATGTTAAATTTATAGTCTAGGAGCTTTTCTGTACATGTTGTCCAGTCTTACTTTCTTGTCTGTTCTGGTTCAGGTACAGAATCCATCTTCCTTGTTATTTTTAACAAATTAATTCTTACTAAAATGAAATGTTCAGCTTTGGCCTAAACCCACAAGCAAATGTTTTGGGGATGTTTGGTCAAAAACGCTTTTCTTTAGTTATAAGTATGAAACAATATGCTCTTCACAGCTGCTATGACAATAAAATTTATACTTAAAGCCTGACTTATGTATGTCCCATTGAGTGTTCAAGTTCAAGCCAAGTTTTTAATAGATTGGTTCAGTAGCTTTAGAGGTCTGAATGCTTAACATTCATAAACATTTCTTCAACTAAAACAGCCTCAAAAGTTCCATTTGGACAATTTCAGGACATTCCAGAGCTTCTCATGGTCTCTGTGTTGGTGACAGACCAGAGTGATTCATCTGTATGACAGCAGAGTGTAATACAGCCTTGGTCAGGGATCTGGGTCTCTCTGTGCAAAGGAGGATACATGCCCAAGAGGGAAAGATGCAGTGTTTGCAAACTACCTGCTAAATATACTGTGTGAATCTTGTAATAAGAAAGACATGCACAGATGTAAAGATGGATAAATAAATCTGTGAATAATACATTTTTCCCTCTGCAAGATAAGCCCCCCTCCAGCTCTTTTTTATTTTCTCTTTTTTTCATTTTAGGCCTGACCCACGCTCTTTTTGTTTGCATAAACACAGAACAAGGAAATTTAATGTGCACAGAAATCTGGTCTCAAGAACACACTGAAACAGTAGAAAAATACTCAAAATAAGAGAAAATGTCCAAACTGAATTTGAACAGGACTTTACCTCTTTTACTTTACACAGTACATTTGCAGAGAAATTTAACAGAGCTTTAAGTACAGAAGAGAACATTGGCTGTTCTAAGCTGATGTATACCAAGATTCATTGGCATGTTATCCAATAGTCATATATCAAGTGCAGAGTTAGATTAGACAAACACATTTCATCCCTCAGGAGGGGTAACGTGAGAATTAAGGGCACTGAGAGGTAAAGATGTTCATGTGTAGATCCAGTAAAGTTGCACCCTCCGTATGGAAAGAGATGGAAAACTGAAAATTATTAGCAATTATTTTTACAGTTCTTTAAAATGCCAAGATTTGTTGGAGTAGGTTTACTGCAATGCTTTCTTTATATTTTAATAATGAGAAGCCCTTTGTATCCTGTGTTAGCTTTTTAGGACTCTCTCTTTCCAGGGTCTTGGATTATATTGAGACCACAGTATCCTTCCTGTCATTCAAGTGAAATCCTCAACAGAATTCCCAATGACCTTATTTATCCCTTAATAAGCAGGCTATGATATCTATTCTTAACTAGGACTCTGCTCTCAAGGCAGGAATTCCTGTGTATAATGGATGACAGCATATTTTGGGTAATACTGGAATACACGGAACTAATATGAATATTATCTAAGGTATGGATTTAATAAGCATAATTTTAGAAAGGTGTGACCAAGATAACTAGATCCATGTCCTCTTTCATAACAACTAGTCTTTATGTAAACTCCTTACCTCTTTTTGCACTTCAGAAAACTTCTCTCAAATATTTACTCTATAGACTGATATAAAACTAATGTTTAGAAGTAAATTACTAGGTAGGATTATCAAGTATTATTGAGGATGTCAGTGCTTTTCCAAAACTGGTCAAATGGTTTCTCTCGAGTATTATGGTGTAACTAAACAACCATTTTGATTAGTATACCCTTTAAGATGCAGGACTAAGCGATACTGTTTTTTAAAGTTTAATTTGTTTTACTCCACAAATCTGACTTCATCTTCCTCCTATTGATTTGCATCATGACTTCATCAACAAGATGGAGATTACTTCCCTTCTGCCTCCCTCACAAGATATCTTTTCCATTTGTGAGCTCCTGTACTGAATTATCCAGTCACCTTTCAATCTTTAATAAACTGATTGAGCTGAGATCTTTATGGTTTGCATTTCAGTATGGCTGAAAAATTCATTTAAATTTGACAACTTCCTGAAAGAGCTCTCTTGACTTGGTCTACCCAGCAGGTCTCCATCCTCTCTTCATTCAAGTCTTTCCTTAGAAGGTCTGTTGAGCTCAGCCCCATATGTATCTATCTTATAATCACAGAATCAGAGCCTGGTCCTTAAACTTTCTTCAGAGCAGCCTTGTGGTATTGGCTTATTCAAGGCTACCCCAGAAGCTGTCTGATACTGTGTGGTTGTCCATAAGTATTCTGTGTCCACTTATTCAGCTGCCTCTGGCCTATCTCTGAAATGACCTCTGAAAAGATTCTGTCTCTCACTCCCTCATCTCAAGAACTGAAGAATGCTTAAAATCTTTTTGTCTCCACACACTGACAAGTAGCCTAGTCTGCATTGAAGAAAGAGCCAGATTATCATGGTCATTACAATTATTATGGTTGTGATAATACAGAAGTTTCCTGTTCTCTTACATCCTCGAAAAGTCTTGATTCACATCTGAGATTAAATCTCTCAGAGTTCATAATACTTCACAGATATTTGTTCTTTTTTTCTTTTGATAACTGGTAAAATTTCCACATTTTCTTTTGAGGTTTTCTAGAACAAGGTAAACAAACATCTCTCAGGGCTGTTTTGGGAAGAATTGATCTTGCTTTACTCCCAGGGATTGGAATAGATGATCTCTTGAGATCCCTGCTGTCCTAATTTCTGTGAGTTAATAATTTATCATCTTGAAGATTTTTCAGTAAAACTGATTTCTAGCTCCCCCTTAAAAAATTTATTAAAAAGTAATAGGGGCTAAGGAAAGAGGTGTAGTAAGAAAGAGTTTAGTACATAGGTTCCCCAAATTCTTGCAGATGTCAGCCAGCTATGTTATAGGTGATCACCTTTCCTTTGTAACCCTCTTATGCCTCATTCATGTGACATGGAAACAATTACATGAAAATGCAGATGTAGATTCCAGTAATCTCTTTGGAATAGATAAATAGACTTTGAAATAATTTACAAATGATGCACAAAATCTGTGGGCCATCTGCTCACTGTTGGGGAAAAAAAACACGTTTCTCCCAACAGGCTTTTTATATACAGAATTGCTCTTTTCACACAGCAAGGAGGAAAACAATAGATAGCCAGCAATCTGGAATGCAACTCACTCACACACGTTCTGAGAGCTGCATTGTGATCATCTCTTTTGAAAGCAATTAGGGCAAGCACTGTGTGTATATTAAGAAACTTCTTTTTCCTCATCCACATGTGCAGCCAGGGCAAGGACCACTCACAGTAAGAACTGCTTATGCTATCTGCTCTCCAGACATCAAATAAATTAAGGTGAGTGTAAAATGGAAGAAGGCAAGGTGGGATTATAGTAACAGACCACAGTGGGTGCTACCTGTACTGCAATATCTGCTTCTGACGAGCTCCTGACAAACTTGAGCACAATTTCTTCTAGTGTTATTCCAGTATCTTGTGGAGCTCTGCCTATGCAAGTCACTGACAAGGCTTTCTTTAGAAGTCCTTTATATTGAGTGCATAACATAAAAATCTACTTTAATTCAGAAGCATGAATGAGCTTTGTTATGCATTGCCCTTGTACTAGCTGATTCAACAGTTAAAATCCCTTTGAATTAGTGACATGTAGACTGTACTCTAAGAATAATGGTCTAGAGGCCTTTTATCTGATTCTTAATCATGTAGGTCACATAAATATTACTAGTGTTTGCACAAGCCAAGTCACAGCATTCTTGGTGGCAGAATTGTCAGCCTAGACTCAGCTGATCTACAGAGGATAGTCCTCTACTGTGAGTCATAGTCTGCACGTGGCCATATCAGCACTTCAAATTTTCTTGACAACCCCATCTGTGTCTGCTGGCAACACTCTCTAGCTTTGACCAGAGTGGAAACAATTCAGTACAAATCTGAAGCAATTAAATGCTGGTTGCCAAACAATAAGATTCCTAGCGAGAAAGTGTCTCACCACAGCTGACAGTCGCATTTTTTCTGCCAGGGAGATCCCGCTGAAAAGTCCTGGTGTGAGAAAGATGAAATAGAAAGTTGGCAGGATTCGCTGTGAATTATGGGGGGAGTGAAATGGATCGTGGTACAGTGGGAGGTCAGATGAGCCATCAGCATGTGCCACCATTCTGACTGAAGTGTCTTCATGGTGACTGTGAGATAGCACTTGACCAGGCAGGCATATGGGTTGTAGGCTCCCCAATGTGATGCATGGTTTTCTCTTGGTGTTGCATGTCAATCAATGAAATGTGAAACAAGTGCGCTCAGAGTGGAGTCCAATATGTTGACAATTTGTAGTAGAGGTTAAGGGTAGAGTCCTGAAGAGAAAGGGCAAAAAATTCCCAGGTAGATCCGGAATACTTAGCTATTAAATCCCAATAGATTGCTATAGATCTCAGTTTTGGCAGCTGGTTTTACAAGATACCGCACTCCTACTAGGAATGAAGTCAAGATAGCCTGAGTGGAGCATGTTTCCTCGATCACAACATTCATCTCTTGAGTTCCACAAGCTTTTTGAGTTTGAAAAAATGCACACACATTATTTTGAAGTATTCAGCTCTAAATATCAGTTATGGTCAGTAATGAAACATGACTAACCATATCAAAATTGGGAATGCTCTTATGGTAGCAAGTGATCTGAGACTGAGTGTTAAAGCAGATCTCATCAGAAATGACAGGATTCTAGAAAGTCTGCTGATATAAAAGTTAAAAAGAACTGACTGTAGTTCAGAGCTGTGAGATAAGCTGCTCAGCTGGGATCTTGAGGAGTCAGCCTGCCTTATATGCTTTCCCCAATTACTTGGACAACACTTTCCATTCACCCAAACTTAAATGATTACTTATCTGTCCAAATTTGGAAGAAAATGCTCAAAATCTCAGTCACTGACCAATGCAGGGCCGTCCTTCAATTTACTGTATCACACACTACTAAGGAAAATCCCATTGAGCTCAATGGCATAATTCATTTGAGTAAATGTTTATCAGTGGGAACTGGTGCTACATGAAGAAAAGTAAAGCTGATTATAGAGTCATACTTGTTTATGGTATGAAGAGATATATTTTTGCTTACTTATACCATCAAATTTTACTTTACTCTGTGAAATATCTTCATGCAACTGGTGGTAATGCTGCTGTGATAGGGTACTGCCCCAAGGGGATCCTATCTTAGCTTGCTGTCATTTCAAAGGCTCAGAAATAAGAGCTGTTTAGATCATTTGCAAATTTGGATGGGGAATCTGTAGTACAGCAGTGTTGCCACACAGCATTCCCACATACGGTTTTTGTTACCCATTGTCTGTTCAAAGTGCTAGACACTGGCCGTGTGACTCCTATAAAACTTTCTTTTGTAATTTATTTATCTAGGAAACCACAGTTTACACTCAATGTCTGGTTTCCAGTGAAGTCTTGCTTTTATTTCCAGCTGAACTTGCTGAGGCACAAAGAGGTCAAACAACTAGTGAAAGGTCACTTGGTGATATTAGCCAATGGCTCAGGCCAAATCACTATCCAGTGCCTTCTGGCTAGTTGGTAAAGCTTTTAGGATTTTTGTTTGTTTGTTTTACTGTGCTGCTTTTCTACTCACCTGTTTAAACTGCTCATTTATGGAAGGTGTAGTGCAAAAGCCCAACACGTTGCCTCAGAGAAGTACTTCATGACTGCATTTGTGGAAAAACTCAGACAAGGTCATTTTGTAGATGTGGACTGCATACCAGATAAGAGTATACACTGGTGTATATTCCACAGTCATGGTGCTCTAGTTGTCCTGACCTAACAATCTCACAGATCTCACTCCTTTCCTTTCTACCCATCTGCACAGGGTACTATTGAAGGGAATGATTGTTGATGGACTATCCTTCTTCACAAACCTAGTTTCTGGGAGAGGCAAATAAAGTCAATTTATAAGTGTTGTAAATGCTCCGGGAGACACTTTATTGTTCTTCCTTGTGCCCATACAAAAAGCTGTATCACATTTGTGGTTATGTGCTGCATACAGTGTTGACAATTCCAGAGGATCAAAAATCACAAGCCTGATTTGCAAAACTGTGGGATTAATTCCCAAAGTATGAGTATATTTAATCTGATTTATTTAAAAACTACTACATTGAATTGTTTGGTCTGTCTTTAAGCTTTGGAATTCTTCCTGTCCCTTTTCAGCCCCAGAGCACCTGGTCCCCTAAAGGGTCACCCTAGAGTCCCAGCTCCCACAGATGCATAGGATAAGATGATTCAGTGCCGTGTTCCTAGAACTCTCCTATCATTTCTAGTCTCATCAGTTCTGTCACCACCCATTTATCTCTTCATTCCACACAGTCCTTTTTCTCCTCCAAAGGCATATATCCTTAGTTCTTCCTCTATTTTCCCAATAACATTTTTTATCATCTTGGAGATCCTGAAAATAGGCATCTTCCCCTGCCACATCCATCTATCCATTCAAAATAAGGGTGTCCACCTTAGGATTCCTCCATTAGTTCCCCTGTTTAGCAGAAGGGGTGGTGGAGGGATACTCTAGAGCCAGAAGTCTAAGGATGAAGAACTTGCTCCCTGAGAAGCTGGGCTTTTCCTTTCCTCTCCTCCCTTCTGTAAGAAGGGCATTCAGTCCTCAGTGGAAAATGAGAGCCGTTGACTTTTCCCCATTAAGTCCTCTTCCTGGGAGCAGGAAGAGTGGCAGACAATATGAGATTTTTTTTCCCAGGAAAACTAAAATTCAATAGGAAGCTGAAGCTGTTCTTGTTGAGCTGGCAATGGCTCCAGCTACAAATTAAATAGTCTCCACCCCTCACCAAATCATATCATAAAGATTGCTTCCCGCTGTATAACAAATTATGAACACAGTGTCTGCAGCATGCACTGAGAGACGTTATCACCAGCCATCTACAGTTGTGAAAGAGAGCCTTGGTTAGAACTTAGATCCTATTTTTCTCCTCTTGTCCTATGGTCCATACCACCTGTCAGAGGTCAGCATTTTTTCACAGCAGGGCTCTGCCTCCTTTGATGGCCACGCTACTGTTTCTAGGTAGAGTTCAACATGTAATAACCTGAAGCCACAGAAGATGCTGGGTGACAGGAATTTCAGCGCTGGGACCCAAGCCCCGTCTTGCCTGCTGCCCTGTGCCTGCCAGCTGCCAATACCAGCTGTTTCCTGTTGTAGATCTACCGGACTTCTGAACATTGCAAAATGTTTTTAGCAGGGCTAGGAAGTGTCCAAAGGAAGCAGACAGGATGAAAGGAAGGACAGTTCACTCTGGCTGCTGGCACTGTAAAAGGAACTGGGAATAATTTAGAAGAGAAATACCGTAATAGTTAAAAACTTCAAATAAGATGTTGCTGCTGCTAGCTGTGTTCCTGTCACCTCCATAAACTAGATTTCTTTATTCAGATACTTGGAACAATTTCCTTTTATCTTTCTGGTAAGGTGAACTAATGGTAACAATTTCTAGCACTTGAAGCTGTTTTTGGGAAGTTTCCAAGAGACAGCAGTATTTTCAACGCATATGTATATGCATGTGTGTATGCATTTCGACACAGTTACTAATCTTCCTTCTGAATTTTTATCCGTATATTTATACACATAAACTTTAATACATGCACAGATATGTATGTTTCAGAGCTGGTTTTTATGAAGGGTGATATTTAGTTAGAGATTTAGCTCTAGTTTTGGAGTTCAGTCCTGTGGTTTCTCGTCTTGCAAATGAGCCCCGTGACTCTATCATAAATTACAAAGACAAGATCACCTCCCCACCCTGTTATATAGGCCTTGCAACTGAGCTTCTAGGGAAGTAGTAGTTATTATAATCCATTTACAATGAAGAAAAATTAGTTAGAAAATAGATGTGATTGACGAAAGGATACTCAACATGTCTGTGGTAGGTTATAATCTCATCTTTTCAAAGGTAAACTATGGAAAGCAGGACTTGTATTTTTTTATATTAGTTGGGAAACACAATATGCCATGAGATCCTGAACTAGAATTTTAATGATGTATAATAATAATAATGATAATTAGAAACAGAACTAAAAAATTTTGACCCCTCCTCCCACTTTCTTGTGTAGTTATATTACAAAGTTGTCCAAGGAGTTGCAGCAATGATCTTAAGTTTATTTGCTTGGATTACTGCCTGACCCATCTGAGAAAGTGATTCTACAACCTGAACTGGTATGACATATTTTTCTGCTACTTTTCCTAAGCTGTACTCCAGAAGTTAGGATCTGTTATCATTTTAGTAACTTAAGAAATATTGTGATAATTGGGACTACGTAGTAAATTGAGTTAAATTCAAAAGGAATAAATCCACTTCAGGCATCCAATCTGATGCATGAACAAAGAAACTGTTTGTGAAGTTATAAATGTTTTTGTTTTTAAATATCCAATGGAGGAAGGAAGGTTTTGTGATTGATATAAAGACTGAACTGGGAGTTGGAAGACCTGGGTTCAATTTGCAGCTCTTCACAGACTTCCTGTGTCACCTTGAATAAGCCATTTACATTTCCCAGTTCTTCTCTTTCCTCCCATCAAAAAAGAAATAATTATATCTACTAACATCACAGGAGGTTTGTAAGACTAACTTAAGAAATGAGACAAATAACTTTTAGAAGAGTTCTGGCTTTTGGAAGTTACTCTACGACCTCATGTTCTCAATATGCTCAGAGCATTAGACTTCAGAGCACCCTGGAGGGTCTATCTTATCTCCTCTGCATATGAAGAACTATATTAGACTAAGCTGGATGGGAGGGTTTCTGTTACTTGGTACTGTGCATCTGGGAAGGTTGATTTCTGTTATCTTTACATTGCTGCTGAGCTGGGCTGGTGTCATACTTGTGACTCTTTGTAAGTTAAAAGGTTGTTTAGGATGCTCAGGAAATATAACATTTAAATAAATGAAAGCATAAATTAGCAATATCTGTATAGGAATATGAAACAACTGGAGGGGACTTGCAGAGTTTCACAGAGTTGAAGAAGTTCTTATGTGTTATTAGAAGTTTGTAATTAAAAGGATCTTCAAGTTTATAATTTTTCCTTTGTATTTGTAGTTGTTTGGCATCAGGATACATTTACAAACAACATATAGTCTGCATGTGTTGGTGCATGTATATATTTACATGTGTGAGTGTGTGTGCATGTGTAATGTGTATGCATAAAGAAAGTTGCCTCTGAGTGCATGAACTTGTGTATGAAAGTAGGAACAATAATTTTTGTATTGCAGCTGTGGCTGTTTTCAACATCAAAGCGAAATGAAAACAGTAAAAGTAAAAGAAAAGAAGGGAAAAAAAAGAAACATAAACCAAAACTATTATTAGAGAAGAACAAAGGAACTGATCCCACAGACAGTTTTTCAACAGCTGGCAAGGTTCATCAGCTATTTTTACTGGTCTAGTGCCGGTCCTGTTAACTCTGTCTTTTTTTCTGTTTTGTTTTGGATACTTTTTTTTTTCATGAGTATCACTTATGGTTGGATTGATTTCAATTATGCAGGTATATGTGTTAAGTAAAACCATACTGAAGTCAAGGAAGTGCAAAAATCGGTACCCTCAATAGTTCTGCAGGGACTCGTTGCCTTGATCTGCCAGGCAGGTGGCCTTTAGATAATATACATTTAACAACTGGTCCAGCATTTCAATTACCCTCGCTGGATTTTGTCATGCTGTAAAGCAACCCTCCAAGAAAGCACCTTCATTCCCCTTTTGTAGCGAGCTGAGAGAGCCTCAAGACTGCCAGCTGTTGATACTCAGAAATTGTACTGGTCTTCAAACAGTCAAAAAATGACTCAAAAGTCATGTGACTAAATAACACTGGGAAACTCCTGGTTTCTTTTGGTTCATTCTTTCTAGCTTGCAGTTTTGGTGTAGAAACTGGAATCTATTTATTTTATAGGAGGAAAGCTGAGATTCTTGTTTAATCATATGACCCCAGGAGCTGAAGCTTAATGGAAAAGAAACAGCAAACTATCATAAGACTCAGGACGCAAATTACGAGAGTTGGCAATGCTGAAGTCACATACTTCTCTACTTCTGAATCTTGGATTGACTAAAAGAGATGGGCTTTCAGCATCCTGCAGAAGCTGTGCATGTACCCAGAAATTTCATCAATAAATGATTCCTGCTGAAGCAGCTTCTCCTCCTTTTACGGGACTGATGAAAGTATTGTAACTGGTAGCAAAGATTTTTCACTACAAATAATGATATTCCAGAAATAGATTATGAAGGAAACCTGAGAGAATATATTTAAGAAATTCTGATTAAAGAAGCTTAACTGTCTAAAAGATGGGATCTGTCTATTGGGAGGTAATTATTTACAGTTAAGGCTTTGGAAGAAATTCATCACTAGGATAAGGGAATGTAACTGCTGACTAAAGCGGAGTAGCACCCATAGACAGGGTGCAGATAAGAACAATAAAAACTCCTTGGTTACTCCTTGGGAATATTTTCTAATTATGTCATCTAAAGAAGATATTAATTCACTGAAAACCAAAACTGTAGATACAGCCAAAAATCAAATCAATAAAAGATTGTTTGCCCCATTTGTGATGATATGATTAGTTTGTGACAGGCATATCATTATTATTTCCCATTGGGTCAGGTTCAGAATTCCCTCTCTCGGCATCTGTTTCTAGCAGTGCAATGTCTATAAACATCTATCTGGACACAGGCAGGGAATCCGGATACATAGTTTTCTTACACAGTCCCTGTGGGGATGTGACAACCTCCAATGAGTCATTCCTTACTCCTGAAAGCTGAGTAGGAACTGTCTGATACTAGCCAATAGGATAGACCAAGTACAGGGACCTGGAGTGAGCATTTTATTTCAAACTGCAGCTGCAGCTCCTGGGCGCTGATTGGGCATCTTCACCTGCTTCAATATGGAGCAGAGAGAACCTCACCGGGTGACTTTATTATCTGAATTTGAGTAATTGCTCAGAAGTGAAGACTTGTGCTCAGTGTGGGAGGGATTTAAAAGCATAGTTGCCCTTCTCTGAGAAGTTTATCCCAATCAACAGGGATTAAGCAGGCTGGCTGCGTAGATGAAGGGAACTCACTGCATTCCTCTTTTCTGGGAGCTGAGCCACTGCACAGTTAAAAGTGCAATAGTCATGGGGACAGTATGAGCCCCTAAGGCTGAATGAAAATAATACCGAGCTCGAACTTTCCATCTGCTCAGTACACAATCCTGCCATTCCTCATTTTGTAAATGATTGCCTCCTTCGGTCTGGTTGAAAGCCACCGTGATTGCTATGTTCTGCATAGAAGATGGTGTCCACGCTCACGCACCAAGTTCTGCTTATGTCTCATGAATCAGGCCTTCCTGAGGGGCAAAGGCATCGATAGGTTGTTCCTTGCCTTGCATATGGATTGCTTGGAGCTCAGACTGGGCTAGTAGTGGACCCGGTTTACTGAACTAGCAAAAGCAAGTGTTCCTCAGTCCTTTCCCCAGGAGCTGGAATGGAATCATGCCTTTCTTTGGGCTACCTTTAATTTATGTACACTGAGCCCTTTCAAAAGGACTTTGTTAGATTTTGATCATGACCATTCTTGGGGTGAGTACATTTAGCTTTGGAATTACTTGATAACATGTGGAATAATATTTACATTGGCCTACTATGAGAGGAAAACATGAATATTTCAAACTGTGTTGCACATGTTTACTTTTTAAATCCTCCTAAGCCAGCTAATTTTTACACTGAGTCTGTACATTCATTACCTGGTATCACACACTCAAAGAAAATGTCTATGGACTAGAGCTAAGAGGTCATCATGCTGATTTCCCTGCACATACAGAATCATTCTCTACAGAAATATTTGTTCTTAAGAGTACTGTTTTGCCTTGTTTTAAGTAGCTAATAAGCAGTTCTACCATGAGTTCCCTTCGGAAAATGTTCCACTGGCTGGTGGACCTCACCATTAGGAACATGACTCTGGTATTTAGACTGTGTTTTTCTTGCATCATTTTGTCCCTTATCATTTATTATTTTATTTACCATGATGTCTCTTTCTCCATGCAAATGAAAGAAACTCTTTCTAAGGCATCATCAGAGTGTTGAGGAGGTTTAGAAATCATGCTGTGAACTGTCATAGCTGGGGTTTGGCCATAGATGGCTTGATTTTGTTGCCTACCAGTAGGCACCTTGTGTCCTTTCAAGCTCAGTATGGGATCCTGCCCGGCCTCCTGCTGCTGATCCAGAAGGTCCTACGTCAGACCTTGCCAGCCTTTTGTGAATATCTCTGATGGCGTTCAGTACTTGTGTTAAGGCAGCTGCACAAAGAGCCCCCATTTTAAGAATGTGAGTCTTCAGATTAAGGTAAGTATGATGAGACCTAAATGTGAAGTCTTACGAAAAGTCTTCTTCAATAAAGATTTCATGCTAAAATCTTGGCATTGGGATTGGCCTTTTTTTCTGGCTAGGGATAATCTGTGGCTGTACCTACCTGGTTTCTACAAGATGGGAGAGATATTAGAGGTGGGACTCAGCTGTTAGACCAAGATACCAAATGAGCACTACAGTCACCTGGGCCTGGGCCTCTCTGACTGTATTGGCGACCCCTCGCAGTGTGTTTTAGTAGTCTACATAATATCCCTTGCTGTGTGAGCTGAATCTCATAGACAAAATTCAGCTGCTTAGATATACATGTCTGCTGTAATCTGAAATGCCCTGATATATCCAAACTAGCCACACAAGCTGTTTTACCTATAACAGGATGTGCAATGGACCCACACGTATCTGGAGAGGTTCACAGAGGTGGTGGAACACCTTAGGCCATCTAAAATGGTGCTAAGCACCTACATTTTACCTATGTTTAGACAACTGAATCTCACTCTGAATTTCTGAAGGATGAATATCAAGATGTCTCTCAAAACTTTCAAGAATTGTATTTCTTCAGCTAATTTAACCACACAAGATCTTTCTTCTGTTGTGTTTTAATGCCTTTCACTAATGGTTCATTTAGTGGAGCTAGTTTATAGTAGGACAAATAGAGGTTAAAAAAGAAAATAAGGGATACTCCATTGATATCTAATCCAAATATGCTTAAAAATGATGGCCAAAGCAGGGAGCTGTCAAGTACATGATTGCAATGGCTCATGGTCACCTGGGATATTCACATTGTCATCTGGCTTGGCATCAAGCTTGAGTATCCTGATTAGAAGTGACTTCCTCTCCCCCTGACTGTATAGTGAACAAACACAAAGCATGGGTGCTTCGAGTATCATCTGAGCTGAAAGTCTAAAAATCAACAGAGCATCTGACCATCACCTACTGAAAGCAGTTTCAAAATACTGTTCTGGAACTCTGTTGTTTGAACGCTTATTTATGAAAATTAGGCTTCTGCTGTGGTCTTTGTTCAATACCACAGTGATGAGCCCCAAGAGATGGACTGAGATAGACTCTTCATTGCCAATAACCGAGAAGAAACACAATTGCATACTCAAAACACAAACTAAGGTGTCTGCACAGACAAATAATTCTCCTACTGCTTATTGTCCAACTTTCAGTTAACTCTAATGTAGTAAAAATAATTCTATATGAATAATTTGTCATGTGTCTTGCAACAAATTTTAATTCTAGAAGATGCTAAATTATTTTTGTTAGATCAATTAATTATTTGAACTTCTGTGAAAATTATACTACATTCAAGTTCTCCATACCTCTATGTCTGAGATGGAAAATGCTGAGTTTATTGTGTTTTGCTTCACTGCCATGAGTTGCACAGGAATTTTTCTCTGCTATATTTGGAAGTGAAGATCTATTTGAGTACAGCTTTTTGTTCCCTTTATCTTAATAAATGATGACGACGAAATTCATGTTAGTGAAATTTCAGACTTGGGAATGTAAAGCTGATTTGCATGTTAACAGTAAGTAAATTCAGGAAGAAGAGTTAACTACCCTTGTTTACTGCTTTAACTGAGGAATATAATCCTTATGAAGGAGAAAAATCCGGTAAACATTTATCTGCATATGAGAAGGATGCTACTGATTACTTATTTTAAGACAGTGTTTTGCAAACACAACTATTAACAGAACTAATAATGTAATGTACCAAGACTTATACCCACAAATTCAGCATTACAGTTAGTCATGCAATAATAGCTGTGGTATTAGACCCTGGAATTTCACTGTCAACCCTAAGAAGTAAAGAGCTACCTCTGGTGTAGTATGTGTCTTGTCCTTTACACGGAGGCTCGCAATGCAGAGAATGTCTGCATTTCTGCTTACCCTGTGCATTACAAATCATGAGCTGCATCCTCTCAAAATCATAACATTAAAAAAAAATCATAAATCTGGAGTTCTTTTGATTTACCTTCTGTCATCAGGGGTGTTAGCTTTGAAGTCCTCAGGAGTTTCTTCAGGCTTGATATATCCTTTTTAAAAAGAGAAAACTAAGGTTTTTACTTAATCCTGAGCTGAAAAGTGATTTAAAAAAGAAAAAGAGAAACAAACACAACCCCTTGCTTGAGGGACCCCTTATGAAAACTGTGATGGTCCCCAGTGCTGACTAGGCACCCATCATTCCCCTAGTGTGTTTCACTTGTATAACTGCATCTTTGTCTTTGCCATATACCCCAGAACATGTTGGAGTGTGCTCCACCATGTTCTGGACTAATTCAGTGTGTGTCTTTTCATGTTTTTGCATTCCCTGCAGGCAGTAGTGATGAACCTTCACCTCAATCATTGTTTTCTGGGGAAAGTGACAATATAAATTGCCTTTACATGCATGTTCCTACCAGGACTAGGCTGTTGCCTGTAATTCAGATGACATGGCAGGTCAGGGTTTCCCAAGTGTCATGGTCTTGTTTATCTTTTTTAATCACCTTAGGCATCCTTTGTATTCGTGGCTGACTGATGTGTGCATACCAGCAAATGCAGAAATTTACTTTGGGTCAATTAATGTGACCATAAAATTACCAGATGGGTAAATGCAGTTCTTCCCTCGCAGTGCACAAAGGCACTTATCCAAGCTGGAAAAGGATTCAACCACACCCTGCAGAGCTGAAGTTGTGCATACATGCAAAACTACTTGTGCGGATGCGACTGCAGAGAATTTAATGCTGCGGCCCCGGGGAAGCAGAGCTGGGGTGTGCCCGCTGCGGCTCTCATGGCAATAACAGGCACAGCTTCCAACTTGGCAGCTTGTTTCAGCCTGAGCTTCAAACGTTCAGCAGAGGAGCTAGCGGAGATTAGCTTTCAGGGTTAGGTCAGGAAAGTCGTTCCCAGTCTTAATTCTCTTAAACACAACCCGTTCCTGTCCTGTACCGCTGTGTACCTGAAGGTTTCGCGGAGGAGAGGTGGAATGAAATAGAAGTATATTCAGAAGGTATCAATGGCAAGAGAGTACACATGTGTAAATGCCTCCAGGCTTTTCCCTTTAAGCCATCATCCCGTAGGCGGTGCAGACAAATTTTTTTTTTTTGTCCCAGCTAATTGGTTTAAACTGATGTGTTTTCAAAACTATATTCCCCAAGACAAAGGAGAACAGCCTCCTTTCCCTAACAAAAAAGCTTTTACTTCTCCTGCTAAGGGCAATTTTTGCAGAAGACAATTTTCTTGCTGGAATTGCAAGACTTATCACTCTTGTCCTTATCTTGTTTTCAAAGCTGAGATTAACAATACTTTATGTATTTACTGAGTGTTACTACCCAAAGGTAATGGGTCAGTGAGCACCTGCTGGTTGATACAGTGAGTACTGAAATAAAAATAAATGTATTTTTGCACACACCCCCAATTGTTCAAAGCATACCGTCTTGTCCCAAAAGTATATAAAATTACTGCACATGTAAATATATATTTTCTATATATGCATTATTATCCATAATAAAACATTATGCATATCATAAAAATGTATACTAGTTTCATACTTTCTTTTAAAGCAGGAACTAGTCAGCTCTACCTGAAAATTTGTATGAACAAAATTACAAAAAAGAGGAAGTAGTAAATACAAGAAAGATTGATCAGAGAGCTCATTCTGTCATGATCTGTGCCTTGAGCTGTAACTGCTCTGAATATTGATGAATACTTTTTACTCTACTTATAATCAAACTCTAAATTAACCTCATAAGAATATATTCCCACCGCATTTTTGGTACAGTAGTTTAACTGAAAACATGGTTTGTCATGTTTTTCCTATGTCTGTCTAATTTCTGCATCTTTTTATGGCTAAGTAAAGCAGATATGTACCTTATATTCTTTAAAAGGAGCTGAAATTTTCTCCCCTGCACTCATATTTGCAAAAGGGGGCTAACTTTGTGTACTGACATTGGCTAAGTAAAGTGGATTTAGAGCTGCTCTGGGTTAACGGTACTGGAACTTGCATGGGATCAAATCCTACTGTTTTTGAACGGATGGGAACAAAACCAGGCTCACAGTGTAGAAAGCTCGTATTAAACTTTGGTTCAGTAGAAGGTATGGAAAGAATATAGTTTCTTCTTAAAATGATTTATTTAAATTGGTAGACTAGAATTATACTTAAAACCAAGTGTCTAAATGCACCTGTTTAAGTCAGCTTCTTGTTCTCTCAGGTATTTAGGCATTGAATTTTCCCCATTAGCAGCATGATTGACACTGTGGTCCTTACAATAACACATGATTATAACTCTGAAAATAGCAATTACATTAAATGGAAACCAGATGTTGCATGGAATTTGACTCTCTTGGTTTCTCAGTGAAGTAGATGAATTTGTAAAGCAGAAAACCACAATCATTATTCAGATGGATTGTACATGAATTAATGACATAATATCTAAATCATATATGGTTGAAAATAATGATTAACTTCAGCTATCAAGATAAGCTAATGGAAAACAGATTTTTTTGATAAAAAAAAAATCAAGGACACGCTCTTTTCAATATATTTTATCTTTACGGTAATAACAAAACCAGACCTGTTTTAACATTTCTTTATCCCTCAGATATCAAGGATATATGTTAAAAATAAACTCTTCACAACTTTTAACCTCCAGGAGTGAACCGAACAACCATTTTTGTTGTTTCTTGTTGAAGGCAAGCGCTTTACCTTTTCAGGCTGGAATAAGTTTGACCAAATCGCCTCTCTTTAATGATAGTGTTTAGTGAACAAGCTTCATCAAAGGTTTGGTTTTTTGGTTTTGCATCTGCCTAGACTACAAACGCCATGGTCACGCTCGGTCTGTGCAGCCATGTTCACAACTCGAATGCACCAACACACCAACAGACACCATTTGACAGACCGGCAGAGCAGCGTGTTACTTTGCAGAACTTTAATGCATTTATAACAACGGATATCACACACAGAACTCAACCCTCAGTTAGCAGCATCCTAAGTGGTTAAATTTATGAAAGCCTTGGCACATCATTTTCACCATCGTGTATTCTCAGTGACATCATCATTGTAAAATTAGGAACTTTCTTTCTCTCTTTCCTGCAGATGTGGAAGTTTGAAATTGCATTCCATGGTCCTGTGCCACATTTCATCAGCGTTTTTCCTTTGCTTTCTCCAAAGACTGGCCACATGTGGTGTGTAGATTGCTGGTGCTGTTTGGGATCTCATATCAAATACTGCTACCTAATCCCAGGCGGGCCTCGGCGGGCCCACACCTGCAGCTGATTGAATCCTCCCGGAGTACAAAGGCCTGATTTACAGCATCAAGGATACAGGGCCTGGTTGCAGCTGGGCTCCAGCAGGAAAAGGAAGTTGTTCATCATCTTGTGTGCATTTCATTAACAATAGTGTACCCGATACGTAGCTTATACAATAATTTCAAATCACTGACAGAGAGCATTATGGCATTTGGCATTAGGAGGAAAAATACTTCAGGATGGGCAAATTAAATGCGAGCATGAGGCTTTCATGTGACCCAGTGAAGGTCCACACACTGATTTACACTGGGAGGGCTAATCTTGAAATATTTTCGTTCTTTAACTTTATCCCATTTCTTTCCTTTTGTTTGATGAGGAGACTGATACAGCACTGTGAGCCTCAGTATGTGAGCACAAGGGAAAGCCACTTCAAGTTATCACCCTTTCGGAAGAAAAGGTCTGAAAGAAAGGGATGATAATGGCTACAAACCTATTGTTGTCTTTAAAAGCAAGGAGCTCGTGGCTCAGAAATAAGCCTCGAGATAAATTCTGCCATGGTATTGCTGGAGCACAGAGACATTAATCTAATGAAATTTTCAGATGCCCAGATCTGCATTAGTTAGCTGTACAGCCATGGGAGGAAAGGAGCACAGTTAGGATGATGTTCGTCAAGCCTGGGTGTCCTACCATTACAGTATCTACAGTGCCGTGAATTCAGAAGAGGTTGTGGGTACCGTTTCTTGGCAGGACAAATCTTGCACTCCTGGCACTGGTCTAAAAAGTTTATGACTGACTATTCAGTGGTTTGGCTCATCTATAACAGATGATTCTTTATAAGAAAGTTCACAAATTTCTTTGTGAAATTGTGTCTTTTGAGTGTTCAGCTCACTTTCCCCCTTTTTAAGATGACCTGGTTTCTTATTTCAACAGAAAAAAAAAATATTTTTTTGGACAAAATTATGTTGTTCCACTTACCCTAATCAGAAGTCTTACAAGCAGGCTCACAGAAATGACTGTTGTATATCTGAGCCTTTCAAATTCAAAAGACACAAACTTTGGTTGAACAGTCTCTAAACTGAACTCGCAGTCCTTTTTCAGAAACAATTAGGTAGTTTCCTGGCTAAATGGTGCTATTTACACTCAAAAGTCATTGAACTTCTGTAATTGCAGTGTCAAATATAATTAAGATTTGAAGGCGTTGAGCTGAAGAGTCTTTAAAAAAATGCATCCAATATCTGTACAAATTGAGCATAGTTTTGCTGCTGCTAGGACAGATAACACTAAGACAATTCAAAACTCTTATTTACTTGGTGATCAGGGAATTAAAAAAGATATCTTGAATGACATAAATCTTAAGAACAGCACAATCATAAATGCAATTTAGATGAGGTAAGATATGCACTCAGAAAATCTTAGTTTATTAGTTTTATTATAACTTATCATAGGCTAGCATTGTTCTGACTGAAAGGCAAAGAAAAAACAGAAAACATTTCTACTTGAAAAAAGACACTAATTGTTCTTCTATATCAGTTTATTTCATTAATGTGCAACATGAAGTATTTTGCTGGAAACAGTTCTCTCTAATTTGTAACTGCAGTTGATGACTTCAGTTCTTTAATCAAAAAATAGGTTTAAACAATGCAATGTTAAAAGTCTACAAAAAGAAAAATAGTTATTTCCCCGACTCATTCTTGTGATCACATCTTACATGTGGCAATTGTGTGAATAATATCACATTAATTAGTGTGGTTTTCTAGGGAAAAAAAAAAAAAAAAAAGAATTTGAAATGTGTGTAAGGCATTACCCAGAAGACTCATTTGGGCAGATAGTTTTAGAGGTATAAAACATGGGGAAAACTCAGCTGTGCCTGTTGGCTTGCTGTGAGATTCCCCTTTGCTTCAGTGCTGTGAACTTCCGAAATTACTGACTAAACCTTGTTCTTACAGGACATATAACAATGAGAATAGGGGTACTGAGGCTGTTTTATGTGTCTTTGAGATGGTTTTCTGACTTCATCCCTATTTCCTTTTGCAATCCATGCTGAGCAGCATTTTCAGACTCGTTTTCATGGGTACCCAGTTATGCAAAAATTATAACTACTTGATTTACCTTAGCCTCCTCAGCTTTTTTTCTGTCGTTCGCTAAAGTGTCTCCTCATACATCAGCCCCAAAGCTTTCATTCCTTACTGACAAGGTCTGTGCTAGAGACTCAATCCAAAGCCTTCAAATAGCTTACTATTCGCTTTTTCTCCCCTAACATTTACTACTCTTCTCCTTCTCTAATCTAATTAAACTAGTCACGTTTAATATTTTTTCCTCTAGCATGAAGTATGTATATGGTGTGTTTGTAGGGCAGGGGCACTTCACCAAGGGTTTGAAGTCAACAGACACCCAGCAAGGAACTGGTGCCTCACAACCTAAACTCCTAATGTACCAATGAGACATCTCATTGCTCCACCTTGTGAGTACCTGAGACCAGCCCCTGAAGCCTTGCTGTATCCAAAAATTCCTTTTATTGTCTGCTCCCATAATCATGTACCTGCCTACCCTGCTAAATGGTCAACCACTTGGCTGTCCAGGGCATGTGACAATGACCAGTACCAGCTTTGTAAATTGCTTGGAGACTCAGCTTCTCTACACTGTCTCCTATGCGAATTTGCTCATGCCCTGGGTTTTGAAAAAATTATGTGAAAATGATAGGAAATAGGAAGACTGAAGAGATCTACTTTGTCATGGATTGGGTGTCCTGATTTCACAAAGGGATGAGTATAGGATAAGTTATCTTACATTTCTGATTCCAGAAATATGAATCTAATTGAGGACTGGAACACATCCATTGAAATTGTCTGTAAAAATAATTTCCCTTGAATAGTTATCCATACAGTATTGTTGCTGATACAGTTGTAAAAAACATTTAGCACTTTATAATCCAATCTCTGCTCCTATGCAGGCCTGGGAACATAGTCTGCTTAGAAGGGTAACAACTTTTACAAAGTGTTCCTCATGGAAATCACCTGGAAAACTTCCAGGATGGCATTCCAGATGTTATAGTTTTAGCAGTCACAGAAATGTACTGCACTGCATTTCCAGATCCTACATACAGTAAAATGATTGTATGGGGTAGCACCTTCACCTTAACCCAAGAGCACTGTTATTGAATTGTTTAGCATTTGATATGCAAGATGGGATATTCTGAAGCTCTCAGTCATTGCTGGCCCACCTCTGCTCACAGAAAAGCCAAGGGTAAGACCTGAGTTGACTTTACAGGGAGCAGATTTAGACCAATACTGAAAACCTTTGGTAATTCCACGTACACTCTCAGATCGGTCATGTACAGTTCACAATTCCATATGTATAGACATGCATGTTGGGGAAAGGCATTGTTATTTCTCTTTGAACATGGTTTCTTTGCTACAGATATTTAATGAACTACCCTTTTGATATTTTGGCAAAATCTTTATCTTTTGCATACCTGTAGCGCCAAAATTTTATTTGGCACAGTACACACAATATGATGACCTTAAATAGTGCAGAACTTACTCTGAAACTTACTCCACAGCATTTAAAGAAAACATTTCGTAATGGGCCAATATGTTCAGCTCTAACTCTTATCAGCTTTTAGGCTGTTCCATAACTAACGTCATCAAGGTTTGAGCTATCTATCAGACAGGCTGTTAGGCTTTTATCTTGGTGTACAGAAATATAAATAACACTGAACCCAAAGCATGGACAAAGCATGAAACTTATCTTTGGAGTTTTGTCAAACTCAGAGCTTTCATGTAGCTTAAAATATTAAATTTGCTATATTTGATTGACTCTTCATTAATAAAGCTTCTAGGAATCCAATGCAGATTTCGTAGCCTACCATGCTAGCTACTGCCTAAAATGCGTGTATAAAAAAAAGCAACAACTCTTTCAAGAAATGACTACAGAAATATAAAATAAGGAGCAATGACAAGAATCAAAAAGCCTTAACAAGACTATACAAAGAATCCTACTACTGTTTTAAGGACCTCAAAGAGTGATTTTTCTGGCTCTTTCCTGAGAAGTAGATTTCACCACAAATGTCTTGAATTGGTAGAGGCGTAGAAGTCCTGTGCCTCTTTTATGGGAACAGAGTCTAAATGAGACACAGCACAAAGATATGGTCAGTCATGCACTCTAAGTGGAATCAAGTACAAGAAACAATGGTAAGCACCTTCTTTGTGTTGCATACTAATTGATTTAGAGCTAGCTTGGATGTCACCTCATTCTCCTTCTCCCTTTGTGCTTCTTCAAAAAAACTGTGATATGAGGAAAAAAAAATCTGTTGGTTTACAAAACTTCTTGAATGTAGTTTATTAGCATTTTATTTGGCAACATATCATTCCCTCTCCTGATAGTGTCTGCTCTCTCTTTAAAGCCCCCTCAAGCAAGAGATGTATTTTTTTTCAAGTGTTCAGCATAGACAAGATTTCTAAGGTCTATTTTTTCCAGAAAGAGGGAAGAATTCGAAAGTGCAGAGTATACAGGGAAGATCTCAGGAGGAGAAGGCCTATTCCATTTATTTATTTATTTATTTATTTATTTATGATTCTTCAAACATGATTCTTTAATGATGCTAACACGTGAGGATCTTTCCATCCCCTGTAAAGTAACTACACTTTACTTTGGAGAGTGTCTCCTTAGAACCATTTCTATATGTAGTCTTTCTCTTCATGAACATTTCTCCAGAGGTTCATCTTGCCTCCTTTCATTTCAGTTCACAAATCATTATTTTTCCAGCCAAAGACTCCTTTATTTGGTAAGTAGCAGAGCAGAACTTTATCCACATGTTGTCACCACTGGTTTCCAAAATAGCCTATTCAAGTGGGTTGGCAAATTTCAACTAAAATGTGTGTAGAACTGAAAACAATATCTGGCTTCTTGAGTTACCAGACTTAATTGTGCCAATGTATGCTTTCATTGCCTGTTGCTGTTCCACAACTTTCTCAAACATAAACAAAACAGAGTTCCAAAATATTAGAACTTTCCAGCTTTGAGAAAGTTGTTTTCTTCCTCAAATCTGGTAAGGGATTTTCTAGCTGTCAAAGAATGGAAAAAGTGTTCAAAAATATTTTCTCTACCCAACTGCCTTTTAATGCTTATTCCGTACTGCATTTTTACCCATCATGTTGTTGATGCATTAGAACATACAGCAGAGGGTAGCTGCCTACCGCTGACCACCTCCATGCAGAGTCTGTATTGGCACAACTGTCAGCCACCACAAAACCGTGCCAAGACATAAGCAGTCACAGGCCACTAGTCGAGTGCCTTCTTCACTCATTTAATCACAATATATTTATGTATGCTAATTAAGAACAGCTAATACATTTTACATTGTTGTATAATATGGTAGAACTGAGCTTGAAGGATTTGGAGGATAGCATTTTAACCCTGTGAACCGTGTTGAGCTTGAGTCATTCCTGTAACTACCTGCTGTTTACTGTGGGCTCCATGGCTCCGACATACCATTAGACATGTGCCTATGAATGTACTCACACATGTTTTGCTTATGCTTCGTAAACTATGTTTCATAAAACTAGGTAGAACACTCTCCAGGAATGAAGATAACAGTGGACAGCTGTGGTTTAGATTTCATTCTTCAGCGGGAAAAAAATATTGGATAAGAGCAACGTAAAGATGAGCCCAGAAAACTCCTTACCCTAGTGCTAGGCAGGAATTCATTTGATTTCTTTTTTATGACCAAGATTTGGTGTGGTATTGCTAGCTTTTCTCTGCAAATGCTTATCTCTATCAGTGATGCTACAGAAGAGCAAAATAAAATGCCATTACCCATGTAAAACTTGATTTATTTTAATGATCCCAGTGAGTAGGGGTATGGTTCTCAGGTTAAGCAAAGCACTAATTAAAACAGCTGCTCTGCCCTGTTTGCTTCAGTTTCCTAACCGCTTGGATTCTTCTTTATTACAATCGTTTGGAGAATTTTTGAGGCTTGAATTACGAGGGTGTGGATTAGAAGCTAACTACCCTAACTGCAACATCTGTAAACTCTTAATTTCTGCTACAGCAGGTGTCAACTTTTCCCTAGATGGCTGTCCTGCTGTTGTTCTGGTTACATGTAGCCTTGTCAACAAGCTGTTTGTCAGCTGGTTCTCTCATGTTTCCTTTCCTTCGTGACCATTGATCAAACAACAACTGGAGAGAATCTAGGGTGGAATTCCCTTTAGTTCTGTGCTGGTTGATTTAAAGTGTAATCAGACAGGTCTGAGAGCAAGAAATGGCATATGAATAATTGTGAGTGACACTGTCTTTTATGATACTATATTTTTCAAGGAGCTGCAAATTGTAATGCATTGGAACGTTAATACATTGGAACTAACTTGACTTCCTACTTAGCAAAAGCCATAGGAATTCCCTGGATGTCTGAGTATATATTTCACTAAAAAGGCCAATCTGATGAACACATTTCCAGTGATGGAGAATCCACTACTACTCTTAGTGTGTTGTTCCTTTAGTTAGTGATTCTCGCTGTAATTTCATGCCTGAGTTGTATTGCTCCAGTTTCCAGCTGTTGGAAGGCATTTTATCTGCTAAAATACTATTCCCTTGCCTGATGCTATCAACTTACTTTTTTTTACAGATTGTAGAAAAATAATTTCTTAGTTTTTGTCTTCTTATTATGCTCATCACGGCTAAGTCCTCGTGCCTTGCAAGAGGCATGTTGTCCAGTTCTTTAAAAGTTCTCATGACAATGCTCTGAACTATTATCAAATATCTCCATCCATATATTTTTGAGCATGCTTGGTTAATGACTAGCTGTGAGACTTTCTTGAGACATGCCATGGAACAAAGAGTCCTGATGAGAGGCAGAGTATGTTAACTCAGGCTCAGTGCCACACTGATAGCTGTGTGCTTAGCTAACAATGAGTTTGTTCCAACGCCTGTTGAAATCAGTGGCCAAGCTCCCATCAGTTTCTCTGTGTTCTGGAACAGGCCCATGTTTTTAGGACTTTACAGATTTTTTAATAACAAAAGTACTTTGTGAGATTTTATGTCTGATGTGAACCTCTATTTAGTCCTAAGTGACTTTTGATTACCATTTTGAGTATCAATTCCAAACAAAAAATAGATAAAAAATGATTAGTAAATCTGATATGAAGCCATCACTTTCTGCTTGGTTTTCCCATCATCAGATATAAAAAATTCAATTTCCAGTCTTTTCACTCATTTTTTTCTGATTAACCATTGATTATTAACAATTTGTTAATGATTTAGTATTCTCACAGTAATTCTGGTTAACCTTCTTGAATCTCAGCCTGATTTGCTAAAACCTGCCCCAAGCTCAGGGTCTGTGCTAATGTCAAGGGAGTCTCTGCTTGCTCTCAAGTTTAGTGAGCGAGGAGTCTCCTAATACTTTGCTAGCACTGAGTGGAAATAGAAACTAAAGGTGCAAATAAGCACCAAAATTGGATCAAATTGCAGTTGTCTAGCCAGAAACTCACAGGTAAGAAGGGCTCACCTGTAAGGTGAATAGGATTCTCTGGTTCTTCCATGTAGTCAAATTCTGGCGCAGTTGTCCACCCTGCATAGAGAGCCTTCCCAGTGCTGGATGCAGTGCACTGCCCATCTGCTTTCACCAGGGCCCTGGCAAAAGAGATGAGAAACTGATCTAGAAGTTGCCGAGCTGGATCAGTGCTGTGCAGTGCCTGATGCGGTAACTCCCACGGCAGGGTAGGCTAACCCACGCTTGGCACCGCTCCACTGCTCCCTCACGGCTCCAAAGTAGCAGTCGGCAGTGGGAAGCCACCTTCAAAAGATGCTGATGTTCGTTCACAGTTTCCTACAGCTGACTGCGCAGGTGAACTCTCCCTGCCTGCATGTGTGTGCTCCAAAGCCTGTTGACTTCAGTGGCCAGACTCCCACTGGTTTCTCTGGGCTTTGGAATAAATGTTCAGGGCTTTTATGCTTTTGAATGGCTCCATGCTTTCTCGGACTCCAAAGTTTCTGAATCAGTGTATTCAGTCTGTCTCTATTTCTGCATGTTTCCATTCTTCTGAGGGAAGCAGAAGACAGAATATGAGCTGGACTGTGTGCTTACTATGTGGCAGTTGATGCATGTGCCACAGATTGGACATTGCTGCTGGAATAAAGGAAAAATAAGGGCAACTTTATGACTGTAAGAATAATGTAAGTCAAAAAAGTGCCAAGAAAATCCAAGAATAAAATTCCAGGGATCTTTTTTAACAGAATGTGAAATCTCATTTTGAAAACACTTTGATACCTCTAACAGATAATTTTCCATTTTCCTTGTAATTGCCTGGAACAAATAATCTATTTGTTCCTATTGCTCAGCCCTTTCAAAACCCCAAGTCAAAATCACGTAACTGCTGGAAGAACCCTTGATTTTTCTTAAATAGGTTCTCTATTAAAATCTACCCCATTGAAGGTGTAGTAAACTTGTTTGCTCAAAACCCAAAGAGGGAAAGCAAGGAGAGAGCATGGAGGTATGTGAGCTCATCTGTTAGACTGCACCCTGGAGTTAAATCAGGCTAGCTACAATGACATTTCCGACCTTACATTTTTATCTGAGGGTGTCCTCCAGCTTTTCTTAATTCACTAAAGATCACACAGTATGTTATTCTTCGACATCCAGTATGCATGATAACACAAGACTTCTGCTGTCCTCACAGAATATTTTCTTTATCATCCATTGAAAAGCAGGAAATCTATAGGAAAATTCAGCAAAGCAGAAAAAAACTTGATAAATAGGAGTCTCAGCTTGTTTCTGTGATGAATTGTCTCCAATAACCTGGTAAGTAGGGTCATTCAGTGCATATTTCCATGATTAACTCAACTTTCATTTTAGCTTTGCAGTTCACCTTTAAATATTTAGTTTGGTTCCTGTGGACAAATGTTGATGTTGGCTCTCTTGTCAGACTGATGAAAATGTTACACAGATGTCCTTTGGTGATCCAGTACCACTAAAAGGCCTGCAAATTGCTAAATGATGAACTCTCTTTCTCCATCATTCTTTCGGTTGGTGGCTTTTGCTTTAGATCCTTTGCTACTCGTTCTGTATGCTTGTCTAGTGTCCCTGCTCTTCCTTAATGCAGTAATGTCTGTCTGAGTATTCTGTTTGCTGCACAAAACTGGCTGCATTACACTGTTCTGAGAAGACTGCATTTTACTGGTTGCTGATTAGAACTCACAACAATGTCCTACATTTTTTTTAGAAATATGGTATCTCAGATGTTAAAGCAGATACTTCAGCGGTTTTACTGGTAGCTCATAAAGAGCCCATCCTCTAACAGAATACCACTGGCTCAAACTCACACGTCATTTCAGGAAACCTAATTTTGTCTGCACAAGAATACTATTTCTCAGTCAGGTCTTTCACCTTTTTCCTACACCCCCCACACCCCCCACCCCTGGAAAATGTGAAATCCTCTTCCTTCTCATTGGTTTCAATAGCTGACTTGGTAACAAAGGCACTGTAAACTCTGACCCTTTTCCCTGACTGGTCATTTGAGGAATGTTCTGCTACACTCATTTGAACTCGTCTTTCAGTGCTTTTGAGGATCCTCAAATTGCAAGGCTGGGAACAAATAGGAGAGAGACCAGTATTCACACTAATTTAGATGCCTAGACTTAGGAGACTGCTTTCCTCAGCTCGCTTGCTATATGGCCTTAACCCATCATATTCCTGCCTTATTTATAATGCAGATTGCTGTCTTTAAAGGGGAGGCTAGAATTTAGGTCATAATTGCATTCAAATACCTTACCCATCACATCACAGCCACACATCCAGCTGCAGAACATTTGAAAGAAGAAAACTTTTGATTAGCACTTAGTATACAGTGAAGCTACTTTATCACAAGGATAAGACTGAATCCCTCAAGGAGAGAGCACTTCTACATAATGTTCTCTAAGGCCCACTTGCTCTTATGTTCTTTCTTAAGAACAGGCAAGGGGGAGTCAGGAGACCTGTCTGTGCAACACTGTCCTGTTGCCTAAAGATCAGCTTTGCTTTTGACCCTTCCTTCAAAACCCAGAACTCTCACTGGCACTCTCTTGGCACTTCCTCATTAGCACGAGAGCTTTATTTTCTGAAATGAAATTCCCTTTGCCCCCTAAATGCTTTTTTCACCCTCCTTCAGGCTCACTTGGTGTTCAATCTATGCCTTACTGCACTGAGGTATTTGAACTTGGCCTGTAGAAAGCTCAAAGCTTGAATAAAATAAAAACCAGAAATCCCAACCATTTGGTGTCAGTAAAGTTCTTATGATGCAACTCAGACACAGAGAGAGTCAAATATACCTTTTTATTTCTTTAATCAATTAGATCGACTCAATGTTCAGTCTTGCCCATACAGGTGAGAAATAACTTTCGGTGATTTGGATTCTGTGCACTGTAATTGTGCAATGCATGAGAACACTTTTCAAGGAATTGTTTTCATGTTGTCATCTATGAACTATTTTTTAAAATTCTCAGTAAAACAAAGTCTCCCATGTCTTGAGCACTGCACTTAGCCAAAGGTGCAATGAAATCATTTCACTTAGCAGCTAGATAGGGTGAATGACAGTAACGACAGTGAAATTTTTGATGGATGAATGTGGTTTCTTTTCACCATCTATAGTTTCTTCGGTATCTCTGGTGTTATTTTGCATGCCATTTCCTAATGTCTTATGGGCAGCTTCTAAAACCTAGAGTATTATTTCAATTCTTTAGGAAAGCTGTCCTAATTTTAGTGGGTGAAGTTTCATTCCTTTAGTGCACCTAACATTTTGGTCTTATCTACACTGCACAACAGAGCACTATGCTTGCAACATGTCAGCTTGCACTGAAAGAGCTAGACGTCCACAGGGAATAGCATGGTGCTACTTAAGGTACCAGCCCAGCTGTAAGAAGCACAGCAGCTTGGAGGTATGGCTATGTAATCCCTGAGCCGAGCCCTACCGACACAGCTGTAGCTCAGGGGATTGCTTGTTCAGAGCTACTTTGGTTAGTTCTTCCTGCACTTGTACTGTGTGGTTATAGAAATATCCCACTTCATGGTAAATCACGGGATTTTGTACTGTTTTTTAGTTAATTGTGTTGCATTTTTTCCACGTGCTGATTGAAAGTTAACCTTGTGTTGATTAATTGATACAAACAAACCATAATTAGCATTGCTCCAGAGGCTAACTTTCATTGCTGGCAAAATGAGGTTTAACTTCATTCACTTTCATGGACTAGAGCCTGCTTATGTCAACACCGACTTTGGCCTCAGAGAATGAAAACAATAGAGTCATACAAAGCAGAGTGCTCTTTTTCTATCAGTATATTAAATAAAGGATAATATTAAGTTTGGATAGTGGATAAAGTTAAGCTATGCTAATACTTATAATCAACTACCACTCTGTTGAAATTAGAAATCATGCATTCCTGAGGTTTCTAGCTATTTTTCCTGCCAAGAACATGTAGCGCTTCTACCAATTGCACAGTAAAAACAAGAGACAGACTTTCTTGCACTAAAGCAGTCAGCAGTTACTGTAAGTTCACCTTTAAATCATGGACACCTTAGTTATTGATCATTTAAAAAATACTCAGAAGGTGGAGAGAAGAGTGCTTGATAAAGAGCGTTGAAAGCATTATGTAGTTTGAGAAAGGGCAACCGAACACTGTTTCTCTGTGGTGTCAAAAATCTCATCGCAGAAAGTAACAGGGAAGTGAGTAAGCCTCTTTCTCTTCCTCTCTCTTTCTCCCTGTTTCTCATTACTAAGAGGAAATTTGACTGCTCCCTCTGAAACTGTCACCCTGTCAAACTGAAAATTTTCCATAGGTGCTGGGCTGTGGATGCTGTGAGCGCACCTTGGGGCCCTGCGTGCTGGGTTTGGTAGAAGGATGGCTTCTTGGGTCTCACCTAGACTAGAAAAATTGAGGATCAGATTAGACAATCAGAAACACTGGTGGGATTTCCATCCTTAAACGTTTTTCAACACTCAGCTAAACAAAGCCAGAACTGACCTGATCTAGTGATGGGAATTGTCCTGCAGGAGGCTGGACTGGATGGACAAACCAGAGGTCCCTTCCAACCAAAACTTCTGTGAGTCTATCAACTTATACTTGTCCAGGCCTCAGTACAGACCCATTATATTCGTGCACTTCAGCGTGGGAATTCTCTAGAATAAAGTTCACAATGGAAAATACTTTCACATGTAGTGCAGCACATCTAATGGAAGATCATACAAAAGTAGCTACTTTCCTCTAGTTGCGACATTGCAAACACACCATTACAGTAATGCACAAGGTTGAAGAATAAAACTTGTGTTAAAGAGCTAGACTTCTCCATAATCATATGGTTCATCAAATCTTAGCAAAAGATGATCCCTATTCCTACTCTTCCTCTGTTTCCTCTCCCTGCAGTGTAGTAGGAGTGGCCCACATTTTGTATCTGGACATAGTATTTTTATTGACTGTTCCTGGGAAAGAAGATATTGCACGGTTGCTATTTTACTTTCAGATATACTATGCCAATGCCTGAACCTCATATGGGATTTAAAGACTCTTCTTCTGGGTAAACCACTGGTCTCAAGGTACTTGTAAATTTATTTGACCTTTGTAGGCAACGTGGAGCAAAACATTATTCTTTTTAGCACTGAGAACACAGATTCAGTCCTGATGTTCAAAAATTTCTGAGAGGCAGAGTGCCCTCCCTGTGTTATAGCAAATAATACAGAAGGAAACGTTTGTTCAATTCTAACCTAAAAAGACTGTCAACTTTCAGAGCTAAAGCACACAGCTGACCTTCTAATTGGGAAGTGCTAGCTTATATGTTGAGCCAAATAATGTTAATTTTTAGTGCTCCACCCAGGGTGAAAATACCTTTATATTGTGTATATTTTTTCCACTTAGTGTAATTAATAACAACTTACTTTTAGTCAGGTTTTTTTTGCCCTAAAGACGTAAACAGCTTTATGAACTTATTATTAAGAAATAACGGGCTTTCCATAATTACAGTGGTCATCAGCTTCCATTGCAAGGCTTTATTTTTGCCACCTTATAACTTTCACCTGGAAAAAAAAACCCCAACCAACCCTTGGCCTGATAATTGCTGATTTTACTCTGAAGGCAAAGAAGAATTCTTCTGTGGAGTGTGATGAAAAGCCACCAAACCACACCTGAGTTACAGGCCATTAAACATCACCCATATTTCAAATTTTGGAATTTGGCTTGAACTTTATGTTTGTCACCTTTCTTCTTATGAAAAGTGTCATTCAATCTTTAATGATGAATGGTCAAACTCTGGACCTTGGACTTCATGTCCCGTGTGAAAAGTGGTACCTCTTGTAACATATTGCACCTTGATTTAGAAGTAACATAGTGCCTTAGAGTTATGGCTGCAGCTCCCATCCACACTACTGTAAATCCTGAATGGCAATCTGTTTGACCATGGAGGTATATGTCAGTGCAAATTATTTAACTACATCACTAGCACTCCTTATAATATGAAATAGTTACCTAGTGCTTATCATACCTGTCTGAATTATTGTTCCCCTTTTTTTCCTTTCCTATTGGTATCTTGTCTTATTTTTGACCTGTTAAAGTGAGTGATTTACTGATTTGTGTTCCCCAAATGATTATTACTTTATTCTTTTTTTATGGGTTTTTAAGGTTTCCATGCAATCCCAGAATCCAGGGGGGATTTCCATTTCCTCTATTATAATAAGGCAAAATACAGAATTGATCTAGACCTGGCATGAACAATAGGCCAGAAACCTCCATATCTCTCTGGGGAAGATAACAACAGCTGGTAAAACAGAACAGCCATCAAGGAATAGGAACCTTCTTCAATAACATATTTGTTCTAAGAGGTTTCTGTTCTCTTTAGTTCCTTTTGTCCTAGTATTTCTTCCACAGACAGTCACTGAGATATCTCCATACTGATGTCTGTATTTTGCACTAGCAATTTGCACTAGGAGTTTGCACTCCTATTGTAGCCAATGGAGATTGCAGCCAAGAGTCCTAGCCATGTATTCATGCTAAGAGCAAGAAACAAATTTAGGGTTAGATTATAATTTTATAGGCTCAGTTATTAGGGGCAAGGAAGATAGCTTTGCTATAGTATCATAAAACCATAGAAAAATCCAGGTTGGAGGGGACCTCTGGAGACCATGTGGTCTGAAGTTCTGTTGAAAGCAGGGCCTTAGGTTAGGTTATCCAGAGTGCTATGAAGCCAAGTCTTGAATGTTTTCAGAGAAGGAGACTCCACAACTTCTTTGAGCAACGTAACCCTAAGGTTTATTGTTCTCATGATGATTTTTTTTCCTACATCTAGATAGAATTTCCCTTAAAGCCAATTTCTTGTGTTTCTTATGTCCTGTCACTGTGCATCCTTTGGATGTACATTCATCTTCTCTAAAACTGGCTTTTAGGTATTAAAAAGCTGTGATTACATTCAGCTTAAGCTTCCTCTTCTCCAGGCTGAACAAACACATTTCCTTCACTCTTTTGTCATATGTCAAGTTCTCCAGTCCTCTAATCATCTTGATAACCCTCCACTGGACCCTCTCCAGTTTTTCAATGTCTCTCTTACACTGCAGGGACCAAAATGGATACAGTATTTGAAATGTGGCCTAACAAGGGTTGAACAGAGTTCGTAATAACACTCCTTGATCTGTAGGTTGCTCCCTTGTCAGTACAGGCCGTGATGCTGTTAACTTCACTCTTCCCAGTGCCCACTGCTGGCTCAGGTGTAGCTTGCTACCCACCAGGAATCCCATGACCTTCTGTGACAGTCTGACAAATTATAGTCAATGTCTCAAACATTCATTGAAGAACTTTGGTGGAGAAAACGGCCTCTGTAAAAACGCCAGAGTTCTGTGAACGGGACAATGTGGCCGGAGGAGAGGGCCCCACGGAGGGTGGGACCACTCTTCTCCAAAGCTGCAATTCCTTATCTTAAGTGACCAGGAGAAGGAGCACAGCATATGTGCCTGGAGGAGGAGGCCCCACGGAAGATGGGACTGTGCTTCTATCTTAAGCAGTCATGCCAGCAGGGAAAGAGAGGCAGCTCTGCAATGAACCCCCCACCTCCCAAAGCTCACCCACCAATTCCAGAGAACCCCAGGAATGGGAACTGCGCATGTCGAGACCATTGACTAACACACTATAAAAGAAGGGACAACCAGTTCCCAGTGCACGCCCTACAGAACTGGATCTCTATGCTGGCTGGACTAATGCTGGACCCAGGACTGGTGAAACCCTTTTCTTCTCTCTCTCTCTCTCTCTCTCTCTCTCTCTCTTTCTCTCTCTCGCTCTTTTCCTTCTCTCTTTTCCACAGTCCCTACACCTCATCCTTTTCAACATAAACCGTTGACCAAGTCTGAGACTAGGAGTGGATCCAGCCACCCCTGAGCTCCTCTTTGAGAAGGAGTCCAGAGAGCACGGGGGTCTGCTCTGAACCTCGTGACTCAACGGGAGGGCTCTCCTTCTGATACATTTCATGTTCCTTTTTCCATTTCTTTTTCTACACCTCCTTTCTCTTTTCAAACAGTGGCTTAACGACATGTTGCAAGGTTCATATTGATAAGTTCACTTGTACTTGGGCAAGGTTAGCTAGGTTGAATAAATGTTGATTGTTGTTTGAACTCCCCTGGTGTAGTTTCGCCTTAATTCTGACAAAGGAAATCCATGAACCTGAGTCGGTCCAACTTTGGGACGTGACATCTTCTCAGCAAGGCTGCTTCCCAGCAAGTCTCTACTGCTAGTTGGGGTTATTCCACCCCAGGTGTAGGACTTTACATTTATCTTTTTTAAACCTCAAGGACATCTTGTCATCACAGTCTTTCAGCCAGCTAAGCTCTCTCTGTGTGGTGGTTTTTTCTTCTGGCACTGAAATGTCTCTCCCCATCACCTGCAAACATGGTAAGGGAGCCTTCAGCTCTGCAATCCACACTGTTAATACAGATACTGAACAGGACTGAACCTATCATTGACTTCTGAGGAACTCTGCTTGTGACTGGCTGCCAGTTCAACTCTGAGCCATTACCTACCACCCATTAAGGTGACTCAGCATTTTAGCCAGTTTTCCACCTGCTTTATGCCTCATCTGTCCAGTACATATCTTACCAGTTTGTCAACATGGATGTTGTAGGAGAATGTGTCGTACACCTTGCTAAAATCAAGGTAGATGATGTACAGAGCTCTTGCTCACGGAGCAAATTTTTTTTTGTCATATAATGAATAAGATTGGTCAAGTATGATTTATGCTTAGTAAATCTGTGCTGTTTTTTTCCCTGTCATGTCCTTTGCACCATTCATGTGTCTAGAAATACCTATCATGAGGACCTGTTCCATAGATTTCTCAGAGACTGAATTGAGGCTGCCTGGTCTGTGGTTTCCTAGATCTTCCTTTTCACTGTTCTTGTAGATGGGCATGATATTTGCCCTTTTCTAGTCACCTGTGACTTCCTCTGATCTCCACAATCTTTCAAAAATGGCAGACAGTGGCTTTGCAACAATGAAAAGCAACTCTTAGCACCCTTGGATGCATTCCATCCAGTTCCATACACTTGCATATGTCAAATTTGTACAGCTGGTCACCATCTTGGCCCTCCTCTACTATTCATGGTTCACCATTTGCTTTGATTTACTTCTTGACACAGAGCCTTAGGGGATGACTTTATCTATGAAGACTAAGATAAAGAAGTTTTATCTATACAGGGCTTGTAACAAACAGATCCTAGCCTCTAGAGGTTATTGCAATGCAAATAATAGCAATAGCAGTGATTGCATTAAACCTCACAAAGTAAATCAAATTGCTATGCCTTAGTAAGTTGCTGAAGGAAACAGTAATTTTACTTTTGGTGTCTGCATATATGTGTCTACATTTGAGCTAGTCATTCCAGGCTCCTTTTACTGTATTGGAGAGAAATAGGTAGTTTTAGAGTGATTCACATGACTTAATTTAGACATCTACTACAGGATAAGATGATTTGTGCCTTGCACTGACTTTATTTACTAGACTGGTCAGTGACTGGCTCAGACACAGATGTCTACAGCTGTGAGATAAAACCCCACATTTATGCACTCTTAGCCTGTGCCAAGTGTGAGGTAAAATTCTTACTCCAGCAGCAGAGAAAAAGGAGGAAAAACCTGACTATGTTCATGTGGTGCAGCTCAGTTTATGCCCAGAAACCTGGTAGGTCACATTAACCCTATCATACACCTGAGCTTTCACTGGCTTCAGTTCTAATTTTTCAGCAAAGCTGGGCTGAAATCAGCTGGACAATGGTAGAACTATTAAATAAAACAGTAAGCTAAATGGTTAAAGTGAAGAAATTTAAAATGCAGAGGAGAATAAATAGAAAGTTATTTAGCTTCTAGAGCCAAATAAACCTCTTGGGCTTCTTCTAAAAGTTTTTAAAGAGAGCAGTGGGCCTCATACCAGTAGCAACATCGTGCTTCCCAACCAGCACACCTACCGTTGAGCATGACACTGGAAAAAAATCAGCACCTTTAGCCTCAGCTGGGGCAGCTGCAGAACAGATGGAGACTAGTGTTGCTTGACTCCTCCTCCACTTCTAATTAACCTGTACAAAGGGGAAGGCAGTCATCCTAAGTGAAAAACCCTGTGTCTCTGTTAAGGCCTTTTCTCTGTAAGAGTGGTGAAAAGCAGGGAGAGCTCTATATCTTAACAGGTACAACTCCTGCCTTTCAACACAGAGACCACACTTCATGTTTAAAGGAGCTGCTTACATTAATTCAATGCATCTCACCTCAAAACCTAATGCTGTGGCCTAAATTAAAGAATGACTTGACTTTCAATTCTCTTGTCAGCTGAGAATCTTGTATTCGGGAGAAACTTCAGCTGACGTAATAAAGTCTAAACTCATCTGTAGATGGACAGAGGAGAAAGAGGCCACAGAATCTGTGCTGAATGACACTGTAAGTACTGAACTGTAGAAGCTGTGAATCTGCACATAATCTGGCCTGAGATCTTCTGCCAGTGTGGTGTTCTATACAAATACATTTGTGCACATATGCATACATATATACGTGGTCTAAATGCTTGCAGTATAATATAGTAAGTTTACAGCAGAAATGCATTTTAAGAATTCCTGTGTAACAGAGGCAGAGCTGACTAAATATTTAACTTGTGTATGTGATGAATGATAGCCATTTGCACAGCCATAAATTCTAATATCCATGAATGGAGGTGGATTCTCATCCAATTTCTCATTTGCTCTTTATAGTTTTATTTATTCCAAGATGGAGCTATTTGAGAATGAGAATTGCATGCTGAGACACACTTGGTGATTCAAAAGTATAAATTCTCAGATCTGAAGAACTTATAATCCATTAAAACAAGAGAGAAATAGAGTTTTGGGAATGGGAATGTAGGAAGTGAGCAAGAAGAATTGCTTGCAAATGTCATGCTATTGCCATGCTTTAAAAAAAAAAAAAACATAAATCACATGAATTAACCTTATGTCATGTCGATGTTTTGGCAGTTGACTTGGTCAGATGCTTATTTAAAATCAAATTTTAAAAAATGTGGTTTTAAAATAAATGTAAAAGTTAACAAAACACATCCGGATTAATAATTACAGATGGTGTCAGCAGGAAAAAAAATGCTTAGCAGGTGTTGACCCAGCCAATATTCCAACATATTTTATGTTATTGCCCAATATAATAACATTAGACAACGATATCGCCATACCACTTCAGAGGTGTAGGTATTCATCAGAGAGTCGTTAAATACTGGATTTTCTCATTGTTGCACAATTGCAGAAACAGTTGTGTTGGATATTTATGCTGATCCACTGAGAAAAGTGTCAGTGTTGAATGGCCCCAAAATGTCCTGTTCTTTAACTATAGGAAGCATGCAGAGGGTTGAAATTTAAGCCTATGTCAGCTGGTGAAGAATCAGCAACAATTTTTTTTTCTTCTTTTTGAAAAAAAAAAAACAAAAACCCAAAAAACTGTCCTGGTTACTTTTGAGATTCTTAACAATTTTCATTTCTTGCACATTCTGTGTTTTGAAGTTGCTGTTGTCTTCCATCTCTTAATTCCCTCACTCAGATCCTTTAAAGATTCCCTTTTCCCCTGTCCAAACATGCCACTGCTGCTTTCAGCGTCACTTTAATTCTCTTGGATCATTTTAATCTGCACTTGAATCTCCTAACAGCTTAGTCTCTCCTGTGGCATTCAATTTTCCTTCACTTGGAAGTGGACTCAGATCAATGTCAGTGCCTGGATCTTGCTGTGTGCATTCTCTCACCTCCTAGATTCAGGGTAACATCTTTCTCTTTTCTACCTCTCTTTTTGGACTGCAACTTGTAAAGCTGTGCAAACATGCCCAATTTTACTTAAATGAATTGACCTACTCATACACTTAAAGCAAGCATGTATTAAATGCCGTGATGGATCAGAGCCCTACTGGTTTCTTTCAAGCTCAGAACAACCTCTTGATTTACTACAACTGATACTTACTGCCATTGTCATTAGTACTGTTATTCTGGAAAAATTATCACTGGCCAAGACTCCCAGCCATAGACTAGCATCCTGTTATGTTTAATGAGAGGCAAACAGAATAGAAAGACTCAGTGCTTTCTCCCCTCAGAACTTCATGCACAGAGCTGGACTGAAGATCACCCAACGTCTTCTAGGAGCATCTCAGCAGGAATGGGCAACAGAGCCGGAAATTAATTCTGTTAGCTTGTAGAGGGTAGAAACTATTTCCTACCAGAATTAAGTTAGGTAATTTGACTGCATCTGGATTTTCTCACAAGAAACTACGCTATGTAACCAAGTAACTATACAGTTCAAAAGAATGTTATTATGGCCCAGGAAAAAGCTGTGAGATTGTCCCCTCCATGGGAGTGTTGCAGTTGGTTGTGACAGAAGATGCAGTCCAGCCACCATAGTTGCTAAAAGTTATCCCTTTTTTTTCTTTTGTGAGAGTTAGGAATTGCAGAATGATAACATATTCATATTCAACAGCTAAATTTTGTAGGGTCTGCAGTCCTTCCTCTCAGAAGTGGCACTGCACTGGGTCTAGTAATGTGCTGGGTTTAGAGGGACAACAGTCCTGGATCAAGTATTCCACTGCTTTTAAAAGGGGTTTCCATGTCAAATCTCCTGTATTTTAAAAACCTTTTTTACACAGTTACATCAGCACTCCTACAACTTCTTACTTATTAAATATAGTTCCCAGTGCGACTCCCTGGCTTAAATACAACAGGTACTTTTATGAAACCTGGTTTGAGTTTTTAGTGCAGCTGTGCAGAACTTTTGTAATGAAACCCAAAACCCACCCAGGCTTGAGTTTCATTACAAATCTGAAACTCACATCAGGTTCTCTAAAGGGTTTGTCAGAGTTCACAACTCTAAAGAGTTGAGGCTCGATGAAGCAAGTCTATGCTGAGTTATGATTTCAGGTGCAAGTCAGGGAAAATGCGGTGGTTTGACCCCCAACCAGAGAAAACCTGGTAGTTAAAAAGGAATAAGCTCTTGCAAAGGGAAAATAGGGGATGAGTTTCATAAGCTCTTGTGAACCAAGGTGATCAGGTTTTAGGCTGCAAACCTATGTAGGTGAAAGTTTCACCAGTAGTTATGATTGCTTATTTTGGCTTTCTCTTATTCACTGCTTCGCATTTGTTGTATCGAAATAAAATTTGTTTGTACAGTTCCTAATCAGTCACATAAAGGGGTAGTATGAATACATAACAGTTCCTCTGATCTAACAGAGAAGCCACTCATCAGGGAGCCAGGAGATGAATTCTGCACATGCTTTGACAACTGACTGGTTATCTCATCTTGAGCAACAGTATGAATATTTTTGGCTGTATATTTCCATGTCTGAGAAATACTTTTACCCTCTATATTAAAGCAACTCCAGCACATCCCTTCTGTGTGATGGAGCAGTGTATTGGGATTCCTGCAGTAACATGGAAAGAGCTGGAACATCTACAGGGCATGATGTACTGCTGTTCCCAAACATGAGCCCACTCCCCCAGCGCAGCACAAGAGAATCATTGCAGCGCACAGAGAGGACCAGTAACGAGGGTGTGCTGTGGCTCTCTGACAGATCCTATTGCATTGCATACAAGTCTGTGCCAATACAACCACACTGTTTCTCATTCCAGTGCTGCTTGCTCAGAGCTAGCCTGTGTGCTTCCACATTGTCCACCTCTGGAGTTGTGAGAAAGGCAGGTCTTTGTGCAATGAGACACTAACATCACAGGTATAAAAATATGAAAACTGCTATCTCAGAATAATTAGTGATTGCTCCTGTTCTTGCTTCAGATATTTCCCCCTTTTGTCTTTCTTTTGCTTCATCCATCAAGTGTCCAGTGAGGGTATTTATCAGAAACACCTTTCTGTACTTTGCTCCCACAGTTAGGAGGAAACTTGCACATTTTTGTGGAATTTCACACTTTATGATTTTTGCTAAGACCCAACCAAAAGGTCTAATTGACAGTAGGCCCAAAGGTAAGTTTCAAAACCATCCCAATAAATTATAAACCTAAGTTCCACTTTAAAAAGTGGTTTAGGTATTGAAAAGACTGACTCTCATTGAAAGCTTGTGGTATATCAGTCACTTGCAAATCAATAAAATGAGAAACTTTTCCCCAAAATATGAATGGTTGAAGTATTTGTGGGTGGAAGCATGGTTTTAGAAGTTGAATGTATTGATATAATGGCTTTTGGTTCAGGTCCATTACTAATTTTAGTTAACTGTGAAGAGAATGATGCCAATTCTCATGTCTGCAGAGCTAGAGTATCAGTACGGACTCAGATTCGTGTCTCCCTAGTAATTAACACATTTAACAGAAAAAAAAGACTTTTTTTTATCTCTTCTCCAAGAATTATCTAAGAGGTTGAGAAAGGCAGTGCTAAAAAATAGTAAATCTGTCAAAATTCACAGAATTTACAAGCTCTTCTTTGTAGCCTGAACATTTAGTGGGATTAATCTTTACAGCTCTAATCAATGTAAGTGACATTCATTCTGTGGTCAAGTGTCACTCTGCATATACTGAAAAATCTTAAACTTGACTTTGTAAATGTCACCAGTCTACTGACTTGGACAGAGACTGAAGGTAAAAGGATGTTGTCCAGGTCCCTGCCTACCTGGTCCGATGTATCATAGCTAATAGGTGCATCATGAAGATTGGGCTCCAGGGCTCTGCATAGATCTGGAGGTGCTGGCAGTTCAAATCTTCCTTCTATTATTCCCTTTCTTAGCATTCAAGCTGTTCCTGCCCAACTTCATGGTGAAGAGGCCAGCATAGGCTAGGATAAGTGAAAGGAGATTGCATGAGCTGTTGAACTCTTCCCACAAGGAGGAAATCCTTAAAAGGTTTGTGATTTTATTCAACCTCCTTTTAACCTGTAAGTTTAAGACCTGGGGACTGTTGTGAACCCGAATACAGTGTTTTGGCTTGTGACTGGAATTGGGATGAGGAATGTCTGCAACAGTTTTCTAAGTTGCAGGTAGCAAGTCAGCATATAATGGGTTCCCTCTGGTATGTGGAGCCACTTAGTTGTTAAATAGAACTGACTGCTCTAAACTCTGTTTCAGAACTGGATTTTGAGAGCACACTGCATTACATAAATAAAAAATATTGTCCTTATTCTTACAGCCACCAAGGAGATAGACAGATTATTGCTAGTAAAGCATTAATTGATCTGTGGATCCAAAGTCCTGCCAAGAAGGATCCCAAAATCTACATGACGACCCATAGCATTGGATGTTGCATTTGACTTTCTGCTTTTCCTGAGAGATGAAAAAAATAACATATTGTCAGACTATTCCCAATTAGTCACCCATCTGATTGGTCTACTTTACTATCAAGAAACATACTCTGGGAATGGCTGTTTGACATAGCATGTGAAAAATTGGACACAAGTCTCAGTTCTCCTGTTTGTATCTGGACTATTTTTCCTTAAGGGGATTATCAAGTATACCGTTTGTAGATTTTAAAGCATATTTTAGGAATGATTTTGGAGATCTGTGGTTATCATGTAGTCAGCTGTTAGCCCCTTGGACACACAGATCTTTCCACTCCTTGAAGGTAAGTAGTTGTCCCTGAGGTCAGATCAGAAATCTATTCAATCTTTGCAATGGCTTAGCAACAGTAACAGAGACAGTTTATTTGAAAAATAGTAGAGAAAAATGAATCTGCATTACATTGATTAAACTTGTAATTTTAAAGAAAATTTAATACATTTCAGCACTGCATTTTTAAACAACAAAGATACAGGCTTCTGCTCATGGTGCTTATTGGAAGTATAATGGGAATTAACTGTAATTGTAATTATTCTGATTGATTAAATTTGAATAGGTTTTCAAATAATCTAAATAAACCACAGGGAGTGAGCATATTAGAGAAGAAGAGACTTATAATTTTATGACTGAAATGCATACTTTGCTTCTTACTGTGAAGCAATGTCATTTATGTGTAAATTCTAAAGCATAATGCATTTTTGTCCTCATCTCTTTCTTTATTAATTTCTGTATGATCACTTTGAATCAATATTGAGCACGGTTCCATCTAGGAACTAGTAAAAGTCTTTCACCCATTTCCTCCCTTCTCTTGTGAAAAAGGAAAGTAGAATTTTTAATCTATTTCACTCTCACTTGTCCCCTTAATGCCTTGCACGGGCTTGTTGTGCCCAAAGTAGATGAGAATTCAGAGAAGGCTAAGAGAAAATCAGAGGTATGTGGATATATGTGGAGAAACCACAATGATTTCGTTTAGCCCCAACCCAAAATGACCCTTTGTAACTCTGGCATCAATGGAGTGATGAATCAGCATCTTCCTATGACAGCCGTAGTCCTGAAGGAGTAGTTCCTTCTCATGTTTCCCTCTGAGCAGTAGAGCTGAGGGTATGCAGAGGTCAGGCTGGAGCCTTGGCCCATAGTTTTACTGTGTGAATCATAAGAGTATGTTCCAATCAGAAATAACTCAGTGAAAGACATAATTTAACTTACTTAATTATATTGACTCTTATATAGACCATGAGTAAATAAATATCCTGAATGCAAGAAACTTGTTTATGGAATAAAGCTTAGCTCAACTACAATTTGGTGCTTTTAATACATTTAGAGTACATTTTTAATACTTTCATATGGCCGAATAATACTTCCACATTGATTTTTCCCCTTATTATTTAATCTACTGTGCAGTGAACATACGACAATAGCTCATTGATTTATTGTGAGTGTGGCAATAAGTTTATAACTGCATGAATCATGCAGATTGCTCAATTCACCACATGCCTTAATAAAAGTTTCACTTTAATAAAACAGAGCTAAGGCAAATATGTCCAGAGCCTGGTCTGACATTCCTTATACATTACCCTGCCTCAGGAAATTATTACTATATATTTTACAGCAGCTACAGTAGGTTGGGAATCAGGATTAGAGCATAGTAACTACTGTGACATTTAGCAGAACTCCTGTGTATGCCATTAACCCTCACAGGGTGTACTGGCACAGAAATATTTTGGGACAGTGGTTTTCATCCTTTTTGATTGGTGGACTCACTTAAAAAAATTCCTGCAAAAGTATGATTCCTCGCTTACAGAATTTAATCCCCTAGCATTTTGTTTGTTTCACAGGTCCTTTTGACGTAGTTTGTCGACCTCACAGGGTCTACAGGTCATAAACTGAAAATCACTGTTCCAGGAGAGCTTCCATCATTCGGCTACACGGAGATGAATGTGACCAGTCTCTATTTAATTGTAATAGCCATACTTTAAAGACACAAAATAATTTCAGGTTACATATACTTCTACCTGGTATCTCAAACTAATTACCACAATTAAATCTCAGCAAGATCTACTGAAATGGATTGAAATATTTTCCAGCTGAGTTTGTAGAAAGTATGATCCACCTATTCAAACCTGCTCTTTGATTGTGAGAAGAGGTTAGTTTTTAGGCTGTTAGAAAAAAGCAAGCCCATAGATGGACTGATCTCCTGACTTTTTCTTCATTTTAGTCAGAATTGGTCTTATAAAATTTCAGACAGAAATAGTGAAACTCTTGTGATGGCAGAGGTTTCAGAATGTGTAAACTAATTTGAATCAGCACTGAACTCAAACTTTAGATGGAGCTAAGGTAGGTATTTTTCTCTTTATAGCAACGGAAAAACATATATTCATTTCCTCCACCCAGCTTTCACCAGTAATGTCTCTTTACTCTTGCTTAATAAGTAGAGCTCAGCATATTAAGCACAAAATGATTCAGAACATAATTTTTTTAACATATGTAATTGAGGTAGGATTTTAAAAGTGTTCGTCTCACTATTGAACTCAGTAAAAAGATAACTACATCAATGCTAAATGGTATTGAAAGTTTTAATGTCTATGGGCACGTTATGATGGTCTCTGCTTGCATTAAATTCATTGTACCTTGCTGTCCTCTATAAAAATGCCAAAGTTCTGATGTGAAGGGTCATAGTTTGGCAATTTATTTTATTTTTATTTGGTTGTTTTGTGTTTTTTTTTAGTAAGAAACACAAGTGCTGTGTTTGCAACAGTAAAATTTTCTTCTCTTTCATTTTTTTCACAAAAAGGAGGGTTTTTTTGCCTGTGTTTCTTCATTTTGAACATTGTTGCATAAAGGTGATGTGTTTACAAACAAAATAAAATAAAATCCACAGGCTTTACTGTTCCTAGTGAAACCCACAATGGAAAAAAAAAAAGAATTGGGAACAATCAGTGAATTTAATAAAAACCAGCTCTGGTATTACTGTCTTCCAGTACAATAAAAAACTTTTTTCTATTGCTAGGTTGTCAGTACTGCAAAGTGTTTTTTAATGCTTAAACCTCAGGCATGCAGATAAACCCAAGTAAACTGGAGCCAAGGTTTGAAATTGGTGCTTGAAACATGTCCTTATAACTATCTTCTTTGTCAGGGGAACTCTCTGTTGTATGGAATTATGGACCTTAAGGCACCCCCTGACTATAAAAGAAGCAAGTGTGAAGATTTCACCATTATTCCTTTGTAGCTCAGTATCTGAATTACTCCTGCCATGATAAATCCAGTTCAGATCACAATGATAATAATTTTGGGCATGCTGCTTCTGGTATTATGTGCAAAATGGCTGAAGGTCCACATGGTTCCATTGCATGGTTCCATTGCAGCCTGCTTTGCTTATCAATTCACTTTATCTCACTCTTTCTGCCTTTCTTCCCTTGGCTATTGACTGAATTCCTTTTAAGTGTTCAGGAATGAATTCTGTAACTGTCCTGAAACCTAACCACAAAGTGCAAATGTGTATGTGTATGAACCTAAATGAAAAAATAAATATACTTGTTGACAGAGAAACATTTTACATCATGGTTTAATAAAATTGATGCTCTTTTGTAAAGTTGTGTGTAATCTGGGAAATATATATTAACCAGAAAACAAGAAAATTATGTACCAAGATATGGTTTATGAAGCAGAATGAAAGCGTACTATATGTAATTCAATTTGGAGAGTCCTGTTTGGAGCTCATTAGGTTTGGTTTTCATTAGTAGTAAAGATGGGCCATAGCAGGGCCATTCAACCTGCTTGTTTTGCATGGTTGTGTGGATGCATCCCCTATAGTCTCATGTAAGTGCCAGCCTCGTGAAGCCAGGCAGTGTTGCCACTATTACAGAGTCTACAGGAGAGGTGTACCAAGCCAGCTGAATGGGGCATGTGCAGAAACAGTGTTAAATATCTACAGACCAGTTGAGGAAATGCTACGAGTTCAGATACTTGCTGAACTGGCAGTTCAGTGGGTGGGTTTTGGATGAAAATATTGGGCCTAAATTCTGCAAATCTGCTTTAGTTTTGCTGAAGACCCTTGCATATTTTATTGTAGGTACTGGATTTCAATTGTATATACCAAACTTACTGGCTCAAATTTACGCAAGGATCTAAAAGGTCAACAAGGTGTTGAACATGCTTCTTCCAATGACCTGGAGCCCTCAAGATCCTCTTCCCCTTCTCTGACCGCAAATAAGAAAGCCAAAGCATTGCAACAGAAGCTTTAATTGAACAATACATCAAGGATATTGTGACCTCTACTAGTAACCCTTTTTCTGCTACATGTCTCTGCCAGTGCTCTACCAGTAACCCTCTTTCTGCTAAAATATCTGTGTTACTGATGGATCAGGGCTGCATTTCTATGCTTTGCAACATTTGCCTCTCAGGCAGATAATGTATTGCCATGGATGTACAGGCCATTTTTCACTGCACATTTCAAAGAGAGAGCATGGCACTATGCCATGTTATGGCTGTTAGCATCACTATATCATCCCTTCAGAGTGGTCTGCTCTGCTACCACTTTCCAAGGGATCTCTTTCAGGGCATGACATTGTGAAACTAGAGAAATTATGTTTGGCAATAACATGGGTTGATAGCAAGATATGTCAAACAGCTGAAATTGTAGGCTCCCTTTCAAAAGCTGTCCTCTGCCCCATCACCACTGCTGATGGTTAGATTTGCTGGTCCCACCTTATAGTTTGCACAAATGGGATAAAAGTAGAGGAGCGAAGCAGGAGCACAACACACACTGTGTGATGTGTGAAAAACATCCCTCAGCGTGAGCTTGGCGGTACAGATAGCCATGTGAGATGAAGTGAAATAAGTGTTCCTTTGTGAATAGAGGCCCTCTGCCCAGCCTTTGCATCACACTGCTTAACCTGGCCTACAGCCTATATAAAGATACATAGATTATAAAGAAAACACTCCTTTCAGAATGCAATGTGAAAACTTGTAAAACATTGCTTTTGTCCACACAACATGTATTCATTCTGGAATGTCAAATAAACACAGGGACTTGCTGAATATCCTTCCTCTCGTCTGGCATTTTTGGGTCCATACATAAAACTGATACATTACTAAGCAGGGCTAAGAAATTAAAATCTGTGAAAAGTAAAACATCTTAAAGAGAGCCTGTAAATTCTTTCCTGCATGAGAGTCCAGGAATCAAAGTGTGACCTCCTCAGCATGGGTAGAGAATTGGGGCAACACGAAGCCTTGATCTCACTCTGAGCATCGTCCAAGGAGATTTAACTCAACAAGATGGATCAGCTGTTATCTGAGCTTTAAAGGGTATAGGCCTATTAGCTCCTTTGCTGCCAAGTGAGACAATTTAAATATACTAGAAGTAACATGAAAGTCTGGTCAGGAAGGAAGACTATTTTGATAAAGTGCATAAGGGTTTTTTTAACATTTTTCCTATAGGAAAGGCTACTTTGCCTGATGAAATTCTCAAAAAATTTCATTCCTTCCTTGTCCTCTGTTACATACCCTTTCTGTAATTCTTTGCTTTCCATTCCTTCTAGTTCATACATGATATGAAAACATGGAAAAGTGCTTTTCCCAATTTGATACTGATTTCCATTCAACAGAAGTTCTAGAATAGGAAGAAAGCAGAGAAAAATAACATCAGAACACTGTTTTTTAAGGAAAAATGGAAATTCTCCAGACTTTTCTATTGCTTCCAAAAATAGGTATTTTCAAAACCCAGAAAATGAAAATGACATTTCTAACTATACCTTATTTTCTGTTATGTACACTGTTAAAATAATAATAATCATCTGTAGTAAGCATTATTCCTAATTTTTTCTTGAAGATTGCTGTGACTTTTACTTGCAGCTTCTAGGGCAAGTTTCTAGACTATACTTTCTTAAAAGCATTTTTTGCTACAGCTCATATGATATTAATCATAAACAACATTATATGATTCTCAATAAATTCTTTCTCTAGTTTTCACTATCTTTTTTAACTGAAAGTCTTTCCTCTGCATTTTCACAGTCAAATAAATGAAAGGTAAATAATACTACTAAAGGGGCAAAACACAGCTACTGTGTGGATGGTGATTTAAATGCTAAAACTAAACAATGGTACTATTAATGATAAAATATTTGCTTGCTTTCAGATAACCTTGGCTTGTGTTAACTATCTTAATAACTTCATTTGCAGATCTTGCTGAAGAAGCCAGTGTGAAGGAATCTCTCCCAAATGTAGTGTTTCTGGTTTTTTGCTTTTGCATTCCTCTAGATACTTGCTGTGTGCACAATCTGTCTTTGGGAAGCTCAGTGTAAAGCCTGGGATATGTCATCAGGAAGGGAAAAAATGAACTGAGTAGCATTTGTCAAATATCTGTGATGATTACATTATCATATGTTTCTTATAGGATGTTCTGCTAAAGAAGGCCCACTTACAAGGCCTCTTCCTTCTCTCCCATCCCTCTACCCTCACCCCATCAAAAAAAATATTCTAGCTTCCGTTGATCCACATAATGCTTAATGTCATTTTAATGCACGGCACAGAGCTGGCACCCTCAGGTTGTGAAAATTATGTTCTGGTATGTGATGTGGGAAGGGAACAAGTGAAAGATACTGCCTGGATTTGGCAAGGATATCAGGAAAGGGAATGGGAGTTGGAAAAGCTGTTAGGAAATGTAGATTGGTAAGAGTTGTCAAACAAAGACTGAATAGGAAGGACTCAAGGGGGAAACTGAAAGTTTTGTGGAGAATATATGAGGTGACCGGCTGAGTTTGAAAGCATCCCTATCAACCATTTCAAGTCTGCTCCTCTCTTATTTCAGCTTCTCGTTTACTCGTCATTCGTTACTCTGGTGGTTTGCCTCTCTAGTGACTTTTTCCTGTGCAAATGACATTCCATGGCTTAAGTCAACCAGGTGTCCAGGTGCTTCCTCTCTCCTACCTTTGAATAACATCCCCTGAAAGCCAGGGACCAGATAGGATCATTTTCCTGAAGTCCAGGTTAGTGTTTTCTTTTACATTCAGTCTTGTGGCACCCATCCATGCTTGGGGAGGCTAACACGGTTTGACTGTTTTCTCTTACTGCTGGTGCCTCTTTCAGCAACAGAGATTCTGTAAGCTGTTTTTATGGTGTTCAGTTTATTTCCTTTACCCCTGACTTTCAGAAAAACTTCCATTTTTCTTCTACCACATCCCTCTCCCTGCTGACTCCTCTGGCTATTTGTGGGATCTAATCTCTCTCTGCAATTTCCTCCTCTCTCTCACCCCCTACTCTCCAGTTAACAAGAGCACTACTTCCCTTTGCCCCCTCGCTGGGTAATGTTTACTATGACTTAAGGGCCATCTCCTATTATCCCACCTGACTTGGCATCCTATTCTGATTCCATAAATAAGCGTGGTTATGAAACATCTTGGATGGGTACTTGGCTGGCACAGGTGTCCAAACATTCTGTTCTTTCATGGGTAGTGTATCAGTTGCTTAGATCTTGCAGAAGGGAATAGGGGGACCAAGCTGTCCATATGCTTCTACTTTCTTTTTTTGGTCTGTAGGTGATGATTTTCAGATTGCAAACCCTCTGAGATGCATGCTATATTTCACAGGTCAGCTCTTACTATTTGTGGTCATGAAAGGGCTGAAGATGTCTAATAGCAAAGGTGACTATAAAAATAGCTCTCCAGAATGTCACGAGGAATTGGGTACAACTTTTTATTTCCATGTTACAAAAAAAAGATCTTCAAAGGCTTTTTAAAAATAGTGGGCACAACAGCCAAGACTTTGTAGCACAATCCTTTATGAAAGATTATAATCAAAACCACAGCAGCTTTAAGACCAGAGAATAGAGAAAAACTCATACCAGGAAACAAAGGGAAAACCTAGGTGAAAACGCAAGCCTTTTAATTTCAAATCTGTATGACTCATTTTTGTTTGGGGTTGAGTTCAGCCATCACCTTGATTTCAGCTGATTTGCTTCTCTTGTAGTTGTGGCAACACTGGAGCTCTCATAATGGTTTCTATCAATGGCTACACCACAGTCCCATTTCCAACAGAGGCTGATACTAAACATGCTTTAAATATGAGTTTCTCTCCTTTTTTATCAGAAGAGGACAAACTAATGAATTGACTAATGCTGTCTATAGCCTGGGCTCAAAGATTCTGAAACTACTATGTGGATATACAGGTATTTTCACTCTCGGACATGTTTGATTTTGAGGACTGAATGATGAGGTTTTGATTTTTCACATAGTTCCCATATGGACAAATTATTTGTCCCCACGCTTACTCTCCTTTCTGTGCTTTCTAAGGTGGACAACACCCCTGGGATGCTCTAGGAGGTGAAAGAGCCAGTAGACCAATCAATATTAGCAAGTCTGCAAATGTTGCCTGCAAAGGTCAGTTGGGTGAGATAAGCTCAGTCAGATAGAGAGAGAAACTTCTGGCATAAAAGTTTGCTCTGTGCTTCATTTCGTGTAATCACAAAGGCATGAGATGAGAGCCTACCTTGTTTCTCACAGATAATTTATCCTCTGATGGTTAAGCACTGTGGGATGAATAGCCTCTTTGCTTCCTTTTATATACGCCATGGTTCACAGGGAGCATCCAGGAGGCTGGAACATCTCTGTCTGTCTTTTTTGGGGAATTGTTTTAGCTGCACCTCGTATTTGAAGGTAGCAGTGTGAACGCTTCAAGCCCCTAGAGGGGGAATGATTACCGCTTGGAGGAAAAATCTCAGGATAACAGCACCCTGGAAGTGGAGCATAGTTTGAGAGACAGAATTGTGTCCTAGATGTACTCAAACTGCAGGATTTTGGTGCAATATGGGGGAAAAAATATTCTAGTACTGGGTTGAATCTGGTAGTAATATTAATTATTTGTAGGGGGAAAACAGGCAAAGGAGAAAAAAATACTATGCCAGTTTTTCCCTTGGGAAATTTACTCTTTTCGCTCCAGCTCCAAGAATCTTATGTTGTTATCAAAATATTCTAGATTACGATGTTCTGGTGAAGGGGAGCACTGATCATTTTTACCTGCTTGTTCAATAGGGGAATCCAAAATGTTTTAAAGAAAAAGCATCACCCTTTCTTGTACTGCAAATGGAGATGGACCCATGCACAAAAATATGATTCTAGTTGTGGGTCTGAAACAAGATAAAGGTAATCAATGATCTCTGACTGCAGCCTTACATCTGATTTGCCTGTTCTCCCTTGATACTATGACTAGTCTGTTTTTTCTCTCCTTTAGTCCATACCTCTCCTTTAGTTCACACCTCACCTCTGCGTGAGCTATGGGAAGTCACCATGTAATGTGCTCAGCAGAGGAAAATCTCTGGTGCCAGCCTTTGAGCTGCAAATTCTCTGTAGGGCATGAGCCTGCAGAACAGGTCCTTCAGCTGGCAGTCAACAATGCGAACGTTTTTGTTGGGAATCCTGCTACAAACCAAGCAATAAACCAGAGCTTTAGAGTATGTGTGAGCCAATGCAGTAGTCTTCTTAAATGTCTGCATCACCCAGGACAGAATACTGGCACTGCTCTGCTCATGGAGGTCTTGCGCGGCTTCAGGAAGGACAGGCGCTGGAGATTCATTTTGCCAGAAAGTATCTTGCCTGGCAGAATGTACTCTGGGAAGTGATACTGATTTAAATGTTTAGATATATCATGGAAAGGAAACCATCTGTGATGCCATTAATCCTACAGGTGTTTTCAAAGAGCAAGGCTCCAAGATCATTCTGTTTACACCCTTTTATGTGTACAGCCTGTGATTTTCTGACTGCCCAAGAGTGAATGACATAGAAAAGTAGAACTTTTGTTGACCTTTTGAAATGGTTTATATAGGGACAAGTGTTGATAAAACTTTACCTGTAACTTCAGTGATATCTTGCTCACTGTATTCACCTACCTTGAGCTGCGATGTAAAATGAAAACCTAAACCAGGCATTGAGAATAACAGAAAGGCACATGGTATGTCCAGAGACTACACAACTTTGCTGTTAGTCATTTATGGCGTGTATGAATAGCCTTGTTGGGGAAATGACCCAATACTGATCAAAATCACCAAGATAACTTGATCTAAATGAGCTACCTATCCAAAGAAATTTGTTGACTCAAACACAATTTGACAACATTGAATTCATGTGACTAATCAAGCTCTTTTGCTGAAATATTTCAAAGAGTAACATGCAACAAAATTGCTTCATTTCTTGTCCCTCTGAGGGGATCAGTAAAATTTGAGGCAGCATCAGCTTCAGGCTCTAAGTGTCTACAATACAAGAGGCTGTATGTGTGCTGGGTGTCTAAGACCCCACCGTAATCAGTGGGGAACAGGATTTCATTCAGCTGCCCACACAAAGGGCTAATACCTTTAGAGATACGTGAGGTATCTGAGACATCTGCTTGCAGATAACAAATATGGCACATGGCTATGGTAGATCAATGCCCTTCTGGAGTTGCTGGAGGTTAAAGGAGGTGATTTAGGGGACAGGCATCTAGCCCAGGGGTGCTAGTAGCCTGCATATGAACAAAAGAATTAAGCCGTGTTTAGTACAACCTGAGAGCACTAAGAGTGATTCACCTTATCATAAAACAGATCCTTCAGCTGATCAGCTGAAAATCTGTAGATTTTTGTCAATATAATCATATCTTTTGCATTATTACAAGTCTGTGGATATCTGTATGGATGCTGTTTAGAGCGTTAACTGTTCAGCTGGTCACATGTAATTTAGGAGTTTCCTTTAAAATAGAGTCCCATCTCACAAACACAGACATTTCAAAGGAACATAACGTGCACTCATCCTGTGTTAGACTGAGACAGAAGATGGACAATTGCCTGATAAGTTCTTTAAAATTCTGTATAAACACTGGAAAAGAGCAGGGTCAGAGCACTTCCGTTGGTGTTATTAGAGTTTCAAAGACATATCAGGCCTAAAATAAAAATTTGAGAGAGTGGACTGCAGTCTTTTGTGTCTCCATCCCTAACACCCACTCAAGCCCTTCAGAAACCATTGCTCAATTCCATTCCCAGAGAACAATAAAAAAGGCAAGCTGTTAGGGAAAAAAAAAAGAAATCTACCGCCTTCTCTTGTTCTCTATAAAAAACTGAACATTAGTTCACAATCTTGAATATCTGTCACCACATCATCTGTCTTTCTTGAGTATCAAGACACAGTGGGTAATAAATGCCCTCTAACTGAAAGAGAGGGAATACCCCGTGTACCAAATTGTCATAGAATTTTCTGCTTCATGCAACATTTTATTATGTTAAGTTAGTCTATACAGTTTTCGCCAGAGATTGTTTAGTTAACCTCTGCCTCATGATATATTTGTCAACTCAATTTAAAAAAAACATTTTAAATGGTATAAATCAAATTTTTATTTTCCTCTTTTTCTAATATTTAATTACCTGCTCTCTTTTTTCATCTTTCCCCCAGGCTTCTTTATTTAGCTCTCACACATAGATTAGCTGATGAAGAAGGCTGGCTCCAAATCCATTTCACAGGTCCTTTGAGACATGCCAAGACCAACCATTTAAACCATGTTTTCTCCGGCTAAGCAACACAAGGTTAATTTTCATGGTTGTCCTTTGCTCGGATGTGTGGTGTGAGCTTTTCAGTGCCACCAAATCAAATACATGAACAGTAGACCAGCAGTAACAATACAATGACATTTCCACAATTTCATCAGGAAAAAAATAAAATAGCCCACCAAGACTTTTGGGACAAATCAGATGAACTCTAACACTGTAATTGTGGTAGGCTGAGGTTCAAACGTGGGTGAAACACTTCAGACCTATAGTAAACCTAAAGTGGTGACCTCATGCAAAATAAAGCAAAACCTTAGAGTTTGTTACCACACAAATTCGTTCCACAAACATTTCAATGGCTTTTAAAAAGGAACTAATAGCAGTGGCTATGTTACTGCTGAAGAAGAATTAAATCTGAGGTTTTAACTGCCTTCTCTTTGCATGTTTTGCAAGAGTATGGATGTTATACATATGGTACTAATTCCCTTATAACATTAAATTAGACATTGTGCTTCCTGTGTGCCAACTAAGCCTATGTCTCTGCCGGCTCCAGCCCACAGTTACAGTCCAGGCATGAGTCCCATCCCAGCACAAAAAAGGCCTTGGTGGTGAAGCCATCTTTTCATTAGATCCTCGGGGGAGTTTCAGGTGGTAGAAAGCAGTGCACATATTGCCTTTCATTGCCTGTCGTGCTAGATCACAGGGTCTTACCTGATATTGAGCTGTTATGTACCCCATGGCTAGAGATCATGATGGCACTGATGAAGGGAAGAGACCTGAACCTCAAGCAGTGCTGGACTTAATAAGACTACTTTCACATTGCCAGGATGAGTGCCCTCAAGCTGTTTTGAGGCTTTCCCTGAAGCAGAAGACATTTTGGTTTTTGGAGGGGTTGAGGGTTATTACTTGTTTGTTTGTATGTTTTTTTTAATAAAAGTCTACAGCCAGTCAGATGGAAACAGCCTGTGATCATTAACGAGATCTCAGTTATACATTTTAGACTATCGAGTCTGAATTATAACAACAGTTGCAAAACAGTTTCCCTCTTGTGCAGTATTTTGACTGTGATGGTGACCAGGAGTGGATGCTCAAAGAAGCTGCAGCTGTACACTCTCTGCATCTCACAATCAGGACATCCCATCATGTTCTGAAACAGTTTGCCTTTGGCCCATCATTTGTAATAGCTGTCTCTGGACATCCAGAAATTTGTCTAACTCTCTTTTCAGCTAATTTATGCTTTTGACATCCAAAATTTACTGTGAAGTTGAACAGAGCAATTTTGTCCTGTGGAAAAAAAACCCAAAAGTGTGTTTCTGTTTGTTAAAATTTCTATATGATAGTTTCATGAAGTGTTCCCATTTGCTTGTTTTTTGGGTGTAGTTATCTCCTATTAACTTCTTCACATCATTCTGATTTTCAGTCTCCATTCTCCCTTCCCTGCTTTATTCTTCTTTTCCAGTGTTCCTGTTAACCCAAAGCATCTATCATCCAGGGGAAAAGACATTAATATTACTTTTTAAAATACAATGAGAGCTTTCCTTTCCATTTCTATGGTCCTCCATAAGCTTCAAGGTAGCTCTGGAGTAAAACCAGAAAACTTTCAACACACCTTCCCTGCAGTGTCAAGGTAACAATTTTAGTGCTTCTTTTAGTTTAAAAGGTCTTTTCAACCTGACCTAGCTGAACATATGTTTGAATCTTAATAGATACTGATGCAATTCAGTGAAGTTACAGCTACTCTGTGTTAATAATATATTTTATTTCTTGTCTTCTGTCACTTAAGACCACAGGAATCTGAGAGGAGCAATTGCATGTTGAATTTCTGAACTAGTTGGCCATAAAAACACTCTTATAATGAAATAAGTTTGAAATAAGGCTATATTTTGTTCATTATTCTGCTTTTCTCTAACACCAGTATTCTAATATACTGACTAGTATTGTGATTTTTAACACTGAGAAGCCAGAAAAAAAACATTGATGATTGAGCACTCACTTTTGTGTTCATTTTTATTAATTAAGATGATGAAAACTTTTTGGCATGAATTCATTGAGAAGGATTCCGAGTCTAGAGCATAAGCTCAATTAGCAAAATGACAGCAGAAAGGTAGACCAAATGATCATACTAAGATATATAATAAGTCTTAGTCTAGTGCTTTCTGTGCATGCGTATTTACTAGTGAGGAAAAGTACACTCCACTGAAATAACTAAACATGTTGATTCCAATGGCAGAATACATCTCATCTATCCACAATGGCATCCTTCCAAGGCTGCTCAGTGACCAATTATTTTCCTTTCAAAAATACCACGCATTTCATAGCAAATACATTTCTGCACTCAGGCAAGCCCAAGATAGCAGTAAACATCACACTTCCAAGATAATTTGGGTGCTGCAGAATTGCTATTATCATTGCACAGAAAAATGCCAAAGGAAAACGATGATACTAACACAGAACATAGCAGGAAGGCATGTGAATGACATCTTAACATGTGGCCTCAACTCTCGCTTGAATTAAATCTGTACTCAAAACTCATAAAAGAAAAGAATAAAACCAGAAACAAACAAACAAACAGACTAAGAAGTAAAAAATACATACAAGGTGATTTTCCTCCTGATCTTCCACCACATCTTTTCAGACATATGGGTACGCTCCAGCTTAGGCATGTAGTTTTGGTGCCTAAGTCTTGAGGGACTCAGGGAAGAGAAGAAAGTGAGCAGAGGTAGTGGGTTGCATTAGGTACCTAGTGCTGAGTGTTCATGAGTACCCTCTTTCTCTATCCATCTCCTAGACAATAAATTTTCTGGGGACTGGACTGCCTTTGTATTTCTGTCTTACACAATGCTGAATGGATTTACAAATGATAACAATAAACAATAAAATGCACCCAAATTAATTGATTAACAGTCAATTTTCAGTTAGTGAGTCTAAACAGCAGTAACAGCGAAAGGCATCTGCTGTGTCAGAGATGGTGGACCTCTTGGGACACATCATAAATGTGTAACACTTGAGCCTAGATTCAAAAGTAATATACAGACTCCCAGAAAAATCTCAGCATGTGAAAAGTTTCATAGTTTCCTTCAACACCTAAATGAAAGCACACCTAGCAGAACACTGCAAAATGAATGTTGAGTTGAACTATAGGAATAAACAGGACGGGGCAATCCTTTCGGAAGTTTCTGGAGGATAACTTTATGGTGCTTGTGAGGCCCTGGAAGTGCTGGTGCCAGTGAAAAGACCATTATGGTGATGATGATCATCTGAAATCAGCTACATGTCATATAATAAAGCTAAAATTTGCTATGTTTTATTCTGTGTACGTGAAAAGGATACAGATTAGAAGAATTTAAACTTTTCACTTACTGTGAAACTTGCTCTTGTGTGCTGGAGAAACAACTAGGATTTCAATGTATGGCAAGACATGAGACAAAGAGGGTTCGCATGCCTCGTGAAGCCCTGATCGCTGTGTGTATCAGTGTATTCTGAATGTGGCCAGTGCATGAAATCTGCAAGTGCCTGCAGATTCACAGCTTCCAGAGCACTCTGTGAAGCACAGGGACTGATTCTAAGGGCACCTATGATTGTTGAAAGACTCAGTAGAAAATCATTGGTGAGTCAAGGGGTTTTTTTTAAAGATATAACCTTATAGAACCAGAGAAGTTACTTTGTGTGATAAGTGCATTTTCCAAGAGAAATGTCATGCTTATCCTTTTCCAATGAGCAAGATGGGGTATTTGGGCATTGCTAACAGTTGTGAAAAAGCACTGTTTTGGAGCCAGAGGCTGGGAAACACAGACATATTATTTATGTTGTGATTTTAGCCAGTGTGAGTTTTGTTAAGAAAGCCAGCATAAAAGAATCTTAATAATCACTCACGCCCTCAAAAGCATAGGGACTGACATTTGTGAGTTAAAGACAAAAGCACATGGCTTCTTTTCCAGATATTTGGAGATCATACACTTAGTGCAAGTGCCATAAATCAGCTGAAAAATATATTGGCAAAAGAGAGAAACCCAGATGAAATTATCACAGTCCAAGGCATCCTGTTTGATGAGGAAGAATACATATGATTTATGGACATGCATAACTTTTGTCACGTTACAACTGGGCTGTTATCCTCTCAGCTGAATGGAGAGGCCGAGGGAAACGTGCAATCTGCAAAGCACATTCTGAAACAAGCCGACTTAAATTGTTCTGCTACAGAGTAACTCCCATACATAACCCAGACATTCAGCACAGCTCCACTGATGCAAGAATCACTGTGGAGATGTCAAATGATGAGATGACAAGAGTTAAACAGAGGCAATCTGGCTGAGAAAAGGTACCTTGACTGCCCTTTTAACCAAAAAGAAAGCTTTGCTTAAAATTTGAAATGATAGACAAGAGAGTTTGTATGTACTTCTATCATTTGAAAATAGTTCATTTGCTGCAATCGTCATTAGCATTAACAAGCTGCAGTTGAGTGTTCAGACAAGAGGAAATGTGAATTACATGTATCCCTTGTAGCAGGAGATGATATAGAAGGATTCATTTTTCCAATCACACTGTCGCCTAGAGCCAAGGGTTCCTCTGGGGCTGTGCTGTTCAATCCACTGTTTATGTTCATCTTTTATTGGCTTTAATCATAGTTTTGTGATTATAACTAATAAGCTAATTAAGTTCCTAAGTACACGAGACAAAACTGGCATCCAGGTGGGATTCATCTGACCTAATCTCAGCTGTAAGGCATCTAGACTCAGTCCTGGCTAGTATTTCTCTGTAATCAATGGAAACAAAGGCAATTCTAAAGAGAAAGTCAACTCAGTTATCTTAGGAAATTTTTTTTATGATAGGATTTGTCCTCTTCTGGTAACATCTCTGTTTCTACACTGACTGTAAAGTAAACTTGGATAACTAGTTTAGACAGCTAAAGGTCATTGTCTACTGTCACCCATGCGGGTGAGTAGTTTTGCAGATTTCCATGAATGTTTATGTGTTGATGACAAGGCATTTTCTTTACTGCTGTGACTAAATCAAAAAAAGCCATCAGACAAGCCTGGAAAGTTTAGGCACTTACATGTAAATGAAATAATAATAATTGTAACTGTAGTATTAACATTTACTTGTTATTACTTGTCTACTTAAAACTATGGAAAATGACATACAAAAAATCCTGAGGTTTGTTATTATGTCATCTGTCTGCATTCAGAATTCATAAGAATTTTGTTAAACTGTGAATTAAACTGATTTCTTATAGACACATAGTAGGTACAGGCTGGTAAAAGTTGTGCTAGTGGAAAGGAAATGAAAAACACCCAGTGGTCTGTAGAGTACACCTAAGAAATGTTAAGTGAGAGCTAAGAAATGCTCACAGTGAGAGTGTCTGTTATGGAGATACTTTTGGAGAGCTCCGGCATTTGGTTCTAGAAATCTGCCTTCAGATTTCTGTCCAACTTATGCATCATTCAAACCAACTAGGATGGTTTACTCCAATTCTGCTGTGTACTAGTGAAACTGAATGGTTTTGCCATTGGTTTCAGTACATCTTTTCACAGGAATTTCTTTCTCTGCCTGCTGAACACTAACCCTTCTCTATCTCTTCCCTCGCTAGAGTATATTTTACTACAGACTGGAGATTGATACATAAGGAACTAGTACAGCCTAAAATGGAGGCTGCCCTGAAATGAATAGATTTAAAGAAAGCTTAGAAAGAAGTGGTAATGAACTGTTAGTAGTTTGAATTTCTCTCCAATGATGTTGTAAGTCCAGTACCACCAAAAGTGGACTTTATGACACATCTTCTAGGTATTTAGTGTAAGTAGGGTGATCACCAAACAGAAGGTGCCTGGTCTTCAGACCAACAAAATTAGATATCTAAATTTCTTTTTCAGGTGTTGGAGGCAGGTTCCTCTGAAAGAGATTTTTAAATACCTGAGAAAAATATCCTGTCCTTCCAATTTAATACTATACAGCACCTAAATTAGACAATCTCAATATATGCTTCAGTATATGAATATATACCTAACCAGTCAAAGTTGCACAGAGAATATGTACCAGGGGAAAGAAATGAAGTTGGATTTCCTGACTCTCCATTTCGTTTCTTAACCAAAACTCTTTTTCCTGGTCAATAAACTGTGTTAATGCCATTATTTCAATACTAATATTTTAAGGCTGTATCAGGAAGTCAGTCTTTTCTAATAAATATACAATATTAACCTGACACTGCCTCACCTTTTAGACTAAAAACATAGTGTTCCTAAACCTAAAAAGTCCATCAGGAGCCAATAAGCTGTCTCAAAAAAAAAATCTGTAAAACAGTTCTGGGGTACTTTGGAAGCCCTGTAGTTCTGTTAAATTTATTCTGTGTGTGGTGATCAAAATTCAGTTTTTCTGAAATATAATGTACATTTTCTCACCCTGACATACAAAGAAATAATTATTTTGTTACATAGTGACATACAGTACTAAATCAGAGGATTCCCCCCCCCCC